>NC_066844.1:5000-369005 GCF_001640805.2 Lates calcarifer
TATCATCAGGAGCAGCTGAACATTCTAATTCATTTATCACAGATGAAGGTCAACAAAGACAAAACTAACCAGATGTCTCAAAACAATCTCAGATGGACAGAGTTTCCCCAGAAATCATCACAGAAACCCCCGACAGTCAAGATACCTGACTTCATGTAGCCGTTTAGGCTGTTTACCAGACCCTGAACACCCCACAGACACAGAGACAGACAAAGAGACAAACTGCCTGTTCAGGCTGCATTGACTGTCATAAAACAGAGGTAGCCTCCCTCACGTTCCTGTCTCTGCATTAACCTTGGTTTGGCTGCACAACAAACAATCCCACCTCACTGGAGTCATTTCTCTTAAGGTGGCCTTACAACATTTACTGCTGCTGGTAGATCTGTAAAATATCCATTAACTTATTCAGCATTACTGTACGTGTTTGGTAAGATGAAGCAACAGACCACTGACAAAGCAACAACCTGAAATGTTTGAACCAGATTCACCCAAATGTTTCAAACAGATTCATCGACACAGTGTTTACAAGTCTACAAGTCTCTGTCTACACATCTGACTTCTGAGGTGATTGAACAGTTCGACTACAGAAGTAGTTTAGAGACACTGTAACCCAGCAATGTCAGAGTCAGATCTTAAGTTCTGTGTGTGGACAAGTCCTGACTGAATCACCAACGCTTGGAGTGATTTTAAAGCTACAGTTTGATCTACATCACCAAATCTGTCCCTAAAACACTAAGATCATAACAACAGCATACCACAGTCAGCTGATTCACAACACCAGATGGATCCTTGTCTGGTTTTGGAAACTGCACAACTATGGCACACAACTCAGTAGAGTCCATGATCTTGTACGTGGAGTAGTAGAACTAGGGATTTTTTACTTTTTCCTCTAAAAACTGACTAACTGTACTGACAGCGTGGACTTCCTCTCACACAGAGAAGAAGGGGAAGGAGAAAAGCCTTGCCTTCTTATGATGCGAGTCGACTCATTTGACCTCATTCTCTGTAGTGTTAACAAGTCCTGGTTCATTGAATCCTGGTTCCGAATTGCCACATTAGAAAAATGTGGAAAGGTTTGGTCCAAATATAAATAATATGACTCTGTCAGGACATGTGCACACAGAACTTAAGATCTGAATCTGACATTGCTGGGTTACAGTGTCTCTGAACTACTTCTTCAGATGTCCTGTCGACCACGTCAACAGCCAATTGTGTGAACCGCAACTTGTTGATGTGTGGACAGAGTGAAGACGAGTGTGTTGAAGCACTTGGACAAATCAAAGTAAAACATCTCAAGTCATCTGCTTTGTCAATGGTCTACGACCAAATCTCACCAAACACATACAAACATGTTCGAACAGGAAACAGCTCCTTTGCAGATGTGTCAACAGCAGCAGTGAATGATGAAAGGAAACCTGGAGAGAAAATGAGACCTGAGGACAATGCTGACAACTATCTGGACTGATCCATCTATGCTGAGAAAACAGGACTCATCTTTTTCTGAGGCTTCATAATGAATTTAGAATCTCACATCAAAAGTTAAATTATCCTGCAACACAAACTACGCTGCATAAATCACAGCAAACACCACATTTATCAACCAGGAGCAATGACAATAAGCAGCTACCTTCAGATTAAAAGCTTTTACCAAATACGAATGATAACTGATGTGATCTGGACATTATTAACTTTCAGAGTACGAGCTGAGCAAGGAGAAAAACTACTACACTGTCTAAAACCAATCAGACAGACAGTAATCATAGGAACCCTGACTATCAATGTGCCTAACTTTAATACTCTGATGGGCTGAATGTGAATGTTAGCTGGTACATAGAGCTAAAGCCTTGAACACAAACAAAGAGAGAAATGGAACTTGGATGGGTGAATCCGGGAACAATGAAAAACCACAGCACAAATAAGAACACTGGCAGTTTGTTACTGTAAAACACTTTGTAACTGATTTGAAGCTCTACATAAATAAAGTTTATTAGTAGTAAACCCATTAAAAAAGAAAGTGTTTGTAGACACAGATCAAACAAACAGGTGCTGCTGTGACTGATGGCAGCCAGGAAAAAGATGGACAAACAAGAGATGAAGAGAAAGATGAGCTCAGGCTTTGTTACAGCAAAGACACCATCAATACACAACTGACCATAGACCCAATGAAACTGACTGTTAATACAACCTTCATTTACACCACATCACTAAAACATTCCTGTCATCAGCAGCAGCTCCATCAAATCCTTTACACTGGATCTCCTCCCTGTCTCACATGATTCATATCTAATGATTTAAAGACCAGTGAACCATCTGTCCTCACTGAACATAAACCCTGTCTGATCCTCCAGAGTCCTGAAACAGTCTGTTCAGACTCTGAACCACATCAGTCCAGCTCTGACCCAACACTTGATTCTTCCTGGTCTCACCATCACTGCCTCAGCAGATCCAAACAAAAACAAACAGTCTTATTCTTACTGCAGACACAGGTTCAATACACAGAATTTATGCAAACGGACAGAGGACAGCAGGACTGACTGAGACTCATTCTGTTATCTGTATTAACAACAACCCCCAGCACAATTAAAATAGAAACAGCACTTTGTAGATCTAAAAGGCTCTGATGTTTACAGGGACATATGAACAGGGGACAAATTTGGTCATGTTGGATGAACGAGGAAATGGATAGATCATTAGATTGGCTCGATGGCAAAGAGAAAGAGGGAGGGATAGACAGGAGATGGCGCTGTGGCCCAAAAATAACAAAAAAAAAAAACAAACAAAGACACAAACCTCAGTGTGTGTGAATCTAACACTGATAGATGGGGTACATAGGGACTGATGGGCTGCCATGTTGGAATGATGAACGAGGAAATGGATAGATCGTTAGATTGGCTCGATGGCTGAGACAAAGAGGGAGGGATAGACAGGAGATGGCGCTGTGGCCCAAAAATAACAAAAAAAAAATAACAAAGATGCAAACCTGATGATTTGTAGCTGAAAACTGTTGAGACAGTTGTGTGTTTGACTGAGTTTCAGTTTGTGAATCAGTGACAGCTGACAGAGGAACAGACTGAGGGCTTTGGATCAACATGTCACATTGTTGTGTTTGTAATTTTCTGCTAGAGATACAATAAATAAACACAGCAGCGCGTTAACTTGTGCAGCTGTTAACTCTTTCAGCTGCTGTTTCTGGACACAGCTCATGTCTCTATGTGCAGCTGCTGTTTATCAGGAATTCATCATGTTTATCATGTTAGCAGTTTCTATCAAAGATCACATCTGGTTAAAAACCTCATTCACAGGTTTCAAGAATCTGAAAAGTTATGATGACATGGTGGAAATGTGTTAGAGATGACATATTAGGGCAGAAAACACCTCAATGCATCATCATACAGACAAACACTGATGGATTTTATTATAGTTTCAAAAATAAACAGTCAATATACAACAAGTCTAAGGTAAGGCTAAATAATAAGCTAAAAATTAAATATGTAATATATAAATATATATATCATTGCAATTATTTTAGACAGATCTTTTGATGAGTCATGATTTCAATGAGAATTTTTGAATTTCATTTTGATATGATTTTAACTCTTTGAACAGCGGCCAAAACAAGACACCTTCAATACACTGTCAACAGGCAGATTACAGACACTCATGAACTTTAACACAAAACAAAAACTTTACATTTCTATCTTCAAGCCATCTGTCCTCAGTGAACATAAACCCTGTCTGATCCTCCAGAGTCCTGAAACAGTCTGTTCAGACTCTGAACCAATATCAACACCCAATTCTTGCTGGTCTCACCATCGCTGGCTCAGTAGCGCCAAACAAAAACAGTCAGTCTCTTTCTTATTTAACAAAGAGAGAGAATTTTTCCCAAAGCTTCCAAACATTCTGCAGTCTCTAAATAACCTTACTATCCAAACAACAAAATATCACTAAATACTCTGATTGTGTTGAAGACATCCCTCCAACACAATTCAACAACACAAGTCATGACACGGCGGCCATGATAAGACTCATTCAATACACAACAGACAGATGTGTGAGAGAGGCACAGCAGCCATGACACAACACAGAATAAAAAGTAAAAAATGAGACTTACTGGTTCGTAGATCTGCCTGGAAGACAAAAGAAAAAAAACATGTCTGAGTAAAGTCGCTGACAGTTTGATCATTTCCTGACCTTCACTCTGGTATCTGTGTGGTTTTATAGATATTATAGATAAAGATTGTTTTCTTGTTTAATTCTTTGAACTTCAATTTAAACATGGAAACTTGATAAAAACAGGACATTATATGCTGTGAAAAATTAAACATGTTACTGTGAACAGCTGTTAATGAGTTAATGAGCCTGACAGGAACCAACACACCTGACAGCAATGACATCAATGCTAATGCTAAGCTAACTCATGGCTAACTCAGCTCCTTTACAGGCATCACTCACCAAGTTTTACAGGACCAGGTTCTCCAAGAGTCTTTTCCTCTCTCACCACAGGAGGGCGCTGTTCTGTTCATTAAAAAAAGTATGAGTCACATCTCCAGTCTGTGATGTTTCCTGAACTTCATTCTGGTATTTTGGGGGGGGGGCAGCACCACTGAGTTTGTCTGAGAACAGACTCATTAAATCCAGGTCAGTTTGTGTCCTGACATCAGTGTGCTCCTCCATTTGTTAGTTCGTGTTTTAATGAAAACTTATTCCTCCTCTGAAACTCACACAGTAACTAACAGGGGCAGTGGTATTCCAGCATCTCCCAGTAAAATCACTGTTTGTCAGTGGAGTCTGGTACTGATACACAGAGATGTCTGAGGTTAAACTGGTTAATAAAAAGCTCTGTCTCTGTAGGAATCCTGTCCATGATGTTGGACAACAATCCAAGTCTGTCAGAGACAAAAACAGCTTTAGTGGTCGGACACTCTAGTGGATGAAATGACAGCAGCGGTCTTGCTCCACGTGTTTGACTGTCTCAGCTGTTTCACAGTTCACTGATCAATAACGCGATTGAATTCATTAACCACCACACCCTGTCACTTTATGTTCACTTTAAACAAACATCAGTTTAGATTCTGTGGCTCCTCAGCTCTGACTTTAACCACACTGAGCAGCTTGAAAACGCTCTTTGACTTAAATTGGAATGAAAATGTTTTTTTCCCGCGCGTTTCCTCCTGAAATGAATCCAGTCTGAACTAATGAGTGTTTCCATCTCAGTGAGTTAATCCCGTGTGTGTGAGCGACCACACACACCGACTGTTCTTCTGTTAAACTCTGTCAACCTGAGTTTAAACAACACGACACTACAACACACCGCAGCACAGTTACACACCTGACTCTAAACAAGCAAAACGAGCCTGACACGCGCCCACACACCTGACGACAGCGACATGAACTAGCTGATAGACATCACTCACCTGTCCAGGTGTGTTTCCAGCTCCTCCTGTGGTTGTATCGATCATCCCGGTGTCTCTGAACCAGTTTCTCTGTTCAGACCCGCCATCACTGTACCTACACCGTCTGTTGCGCGCACCAAGGTGTGCGATTTTCGGCGTCTGACGTCACTCTTAAAGCTGAAGTGCGCATGCGGTGATGCGTTAAGTGTCGTAAAAACCAAACTTTCCTCCTACAGAAATGTTCGTTGCCTTATCAAACTCTGACAGATTCTCAGTTCTCCTTGAGATACAAAGTCTGGTGTTAATTTAAACAAGAATATTAAATTTAATTTCAGTAATTTACTGAAAACTGTTGGTTAAAATTAATTACCTCTTACACATTAAAATGTCTAAAAAAGAAAAAGACCAGACCAGTGTTTTATATTTTATTGTGTTCTTACTTGATCCCAAATGGTTCCAGGAATTTTCACATCTAGAAGAATCCATAATTTTAATCAAGATAACAGCCCCTTTCATTGGATGGTTTGTCGACGAAGTCATATCCTCTTGCGCATGTCAGTGATGTCACAGAGGCGGTCAGATGAAAACCGATTTCTTCCAAACTCATCTTTGTTATTCTGTTATTGGAGATGTAACTCTGTCCATCACAGTTTTATTCTGATTAGTGAACTGAGCTGTGAAGAAGTTTTTACATTTCGTTATTAAAGAAATGATGATACAAAGAGACTGTGTTAGATCAGATTAGATCAGAAATTGAGTACAACTTAACATTTGAACCAAATCTGAAGAAATTCACTCAAATTGTTTCTGAGAGACAACGAGAACAAGGTGGACGAAAACTGAAATCCTCCTTCACAGCTGGTGTTGACTGTAAAGATGCCACTGAAACTCTGGAAACTACAGATGGAAACTTTATTTAAAAGTTATTTAATGAACAAAGAAAAGATTTACACAATGAACACAAAGACACAACACAATAAATTCATGTGGGAGAGAACAGCTTCTGAGGCGACCATCTTGGCTGTCACTTCTTCTTCTTGAACCTGACAGAGAGAACAGAGCATCAGCCATCTTAACTCTGTTTATATCATGTTGGGGGACAGAGAAGGTGGATCTCACCTGGAGCTGCCTGGATGCTTCCTGTCCAAACCAAGTCGCTTCCTGTCAGCAAAGGACGGTCTGTAACAAGACAGGTGTACAAACAGGTGAGACAGGTGTGTACAGAGAGGTCAGATGAGTGTATAGACAGGTGAGACAGGTGTGCAAACAGATGAGACAGGTCTGCAAAAAGGTGTACAGACAATTGTGTACATAAAGACAGGTGTCTACAGAAGTCTCACCCAGCTCTGTAGTGTTTCAGAGCCTTGCTGCTTGTGTTGGTCAGCTCTTTATCAAACACTGACTTCTTTCCTCCTTTTCCCATTTTCTGATTGGCTGCTGAAGGAGAGACAGTTTAGTTTAGTGCAGCTGTTTACAGTGAAAACAGGTGAGACAGGTGTTATTAGACTGTACAGTGGCCAGTCTTCAGATTTGTGTTGTAGTTTTCATTTCAATTTCATCAGTATGAACTAAAATAATTATTTTAAATTTTTTTATGATTAAAAATCAAAAACTGCAATCTCAAATTTTTCTTTTAGTATCAGAACCTCAGCTCAGTTCTTTCTTCATCTTCAGTCTTGGTTCAGTCTCTCCTGAATCTGGTCTTCCTGTCCTGTCAACTCAGTCCACTCAGTGACAGTGAGAGACCCAGAGGAGACTCAATTGTCTTGGTTTCAGGTCTATGTTGAGCTTAAAGGTGAATCATCACCTCAGTCTCTGGACTCTGGTGCAGGTTTTCTACAAGGACCTCTCTGTATTTGCCTCAGTCCAGTCTCACTGTAACTCCTGCTGATATCCAGGGTGAATTATGGACCTGATACGCAGGTGAGTGTCTTTCTAAACTCTGTCCAGTCAGTTCAGTTTGTTCCAGGTAGACTTTGGCAAGTTCTGGAGACATCCGAAGGATAATTAAAGAGGAAGTAGCTGACCACAGTTCACAGCCACAGCAAACCATCAGACACTACCTGGGAGATTTCCGTTTTTAATTTTACTAAAATACATGTTTTCACATTGTCATGAAGCAAAGGGGTCTGAATACTTCCTGTCTATCAGGACATATCAGAATATGTTTGTATCTGACCTTTAGTCGGCGTCTCGTCCTCGGGCATCACTCTCGCTCTCTTTGGTCGTCTCTCTCTCTTGGCTGCCCGCTCAGCAAACATCTGAGCCTTCAAGATCTCGAACTGAGTGCGCTCCTCAGACTGTCAGACAGAGAAAATCAGACAGATGTGGATTTAGAGAAGACTCACTGCTAACCCTCGCCCAGCTCAACAGCAGAAACATCACTGATCATAAAGCAGAGAGCACAGCAGAGAGCACATGAACATGATTGGCCTTAGAGGACAATTTATACTCTGATGAGTCAACACCGTACCCTACACCATACACTGTACCCTACATCCTACATTCTACACCGTACCCTACACCATACCTTACATCCTAAATCCCTACACCGTACCCTACATCCTACATACCCTAAACTGCAGCCTAACTCTCTAGAAATGTAACTACACACCCCACTGAGGAGCAGAGGTGATCCTACTCACCACCTCTCATTGATTATTGATCGATCAATTTATGGCAGGTTCTTACCGTAAGCTCCTTCTTCTTCCTGCCATCCTTCAGGAACTTTTCTCTCTTCTTCTTCCCTCTGAGAGCGAGATCAAACTCCTGCAGAGCCTTTGACACTGAGGAAGAGGAGGAGGAACATGATTTCAAATCCTAGTACAGTGCAGTACTCAGTAGTAGAAAACTACAGAGTACAGAGTACTACTGAGTACAGGTGAGGGAAGGGCAGTACCGTGTGTAGTTGTACAGTATATTGTGTAGTTGTACAGTTGTGTAGTACAGTGTATAGCTGTATAGCACAGTGTGTATTAATACTCACTGCGACTCTGTTTTCTCTCTTGCTGAGTTTGAAACCAAACTCTCTGAGACTCTGAGGATGAACCATCAAGACGCTTCTGAGCCACGCTCAACTATACATATACACACACACACACGCACGCACACACCATAGTTACATCATGTTTTATTCTTCAGCAGCTTTAAATCCCTCATTTCACACAGTTTGTTTGACTCACAAAATACAAAAGTAACAACTTTTAAAATGTAGAAATCTTTGGTGAAAATTAGATTTTTATTCCCTAACAGTTACATAAACTGTGACCTGTTGAATGTCTTCCTGATGTGATCGCAGACAGTTCACCCACTCTGACTGTTTCCACTCTCATGAGCTGTCTGATCAGGTGTAGAGGTGTACAATTACTCAGGTGTAGAGGTGTACCTTGGCCTCAGACGCAGCCAGCTCTCTCTCCTCTCTCTCCAGCTTCGTCACAGCTTCGACGTCTTTCTCGAGTTTAGAGATCAGGTCTCTGAACTTCAGGATCACCTCTGAGGCACACAGAGAGTTTAGTCACAGCACACCTGAGAGGAACTACAACAGGTGAAACTCCAACAGGTGACTTCTTTTTACTGTTTCTGTTAAGAACCACTTCATCATCTGTTCACTCTTGTTACTTTCCTGCTGCACTGATCTCAATATTGCCAGGTTGCCTGAACTACCCACAGACTGTCTTTCTCCCAGACACACTCCTGTCTCTCTGACCAGTTGTCTATATCTCAGGTGTGCATACCTGGCGGCAGGACTCGGGCCTTCACGCTGTTCTTGGCAGACTTCACCACCTCCTTCAGCATCTTTCTCTCAGATTCTCCAACCAGAGACACCGAACGTCCTGAACGACCGGCTCTTGCCGTCCGACCAACACGGTGGACGTAATGTTTGACTGTAGACGGCATGGTGAAGTTTATCACCTGAGAGACAGACAGGTTAGAGAGAGACAGGTGGAGAGAGACAGACAGGTTAGACAGAATCAGACAGGATTAGACAGACAGGTGGAGAGGTGTTGGAGGATCAAACAGAAAACATGTTGAGTTTTGTTTTGTTTGTTTTAATAAAACCAGCAGCTTGTGTCTGTAGATTTACGGAGTTACCATAGTAACCCTAACCACTGCAGTAATCCTACGACCCCACAGTAACTTTATTATTAAACCCATAAAACCTCGACAGTAACTCTGCAGTAACTCAATGAGAACCAAAAACACTTCAGGAAAACACTTTAGTTTTTCTGTTGTCTCTCTGTAGAAACAGTGACTCTATAATAAACAGATGGAAACTTGTTAATAACTCTGTTTCTTCTGCAGGAAACGCTGATGGACGTGACACTCACCGTTTTGACTCCATCGATGTCCAGACCTCTGGCTGCGACATCTGTCGCCACCAAGATATCAATCTGTTCGTCTTTAAAACGCCTGGAGAAGAAGAACAAGAAGGGTGAGAAGAGACAGACGAGGTTCTGGAGGTTCTCTGGTTCTGTTTCTACTATCAGGACCATGAGCTGGGCCTGAGCTGGAGCCGGTTTGGAGTTTATGTAACTGTATCAGTCTGAATATGTTAACATCCAGACATTTATGTTGGTCTTGTAGGTCATCATCAGACACGACAAACACAAGGGTTACAGTTCGAACTTTCAAAGACTATGATTATCATAAAATACAATCCTATGTTGCTTTACAGAGGTGCAGTGAATACATCTCAGTTTTGTTACCTGTGCAATGAAAGCATTTAGCCACTGGATGGCAGTGTCTCAATATCAGCCATTTCCTACAGTGTTTTTTAGTCAGTGATGGAGTTGGGATAAAAAGTAAATAGTCTGGAGTACAGAGCTAAGTATACTAACCTTAGCCACAGAGAAAAGCAACAGAAGGTCCAAGAATTAAAAAGCAGCCTGTAGAATATGTTCGCAAAAGTTACACCAAAAAGATGCAGCAGTGAAAGTCAACTTTATTGTGGCCGATTGTCGAGTAATAATTTGTCAACAGTATGCAAAGAGTGATGTGCCTTTAAAAGAAGGAGTACAGCATTAAGCTGATTTTAAAAGAGTAATATGTGGAAATGGTATTATCAGTATTTACTATTCAAAGAAAACATGTGATTTATGTATGTTAAAAGCCACTAATGTGTGAGTAGATGTTAGTGCTCACTGCATGCTTACTTTGTGTGAAAAAGACATGTACTTTTAAAAAAAGTGAAACAAGGAAGAATTAAGAAATAATGTTGTAAAAATAAAGGGTAACTTAGTTTTAAAAAAATACAATCAGAACAGGCCAGAACATAATGGTGTAAAGCAGAGAGAGAAAAGGCCAAAAGAGGACAGGGTCTGCCCTGGGACAACCCTGCAAGCTGAAGTGCAGCCAGAAGAAAAGCACAGGGGCTTTCCAGAAGACAGTGGCCTTGAAGAGAAGATAAGAGTCTATTTTTAGAGCCCAGGTGCTTCTCAAAAGACAGTGACCTTGAAGATAATATAGGAGTGTAACTTTTTTTGGGGGAGCCCCAAGATAGACATCTAAATGAACTAATGTTTTAATGGTGTAAATTGGACAGACCAGTAAAATGACCTGAGAGGCGTGGAAAGCCACAGCCAAAACTGTATAAAAAAGGGACAAAGCCAGTAAAGTTTTGGGGCTCTTCTGGTGTATCTTGTATACACTGTGAATGGTTCCCAGGTTTCTTTGTCGGCAAATAAACTCTGCTGCCTTGGACACTGCCAACTCATGATAATTTTTGGACACCTGAATCAGGCTGAAGAATTCTGATCGTAGCCCAGTGGTTTGGGACTTTAAACCCAGATCCACATCAAAATCATCCAAGCTTCAAAGTGTTTTTCAGAAAGTGCATTTTTAAAGCAGTGTATGCTGAAGGTATGTGAGCAGGTATGCCCTGTTCAGAGACAGACAGAGTCCTGGAACTATTGGAAAATCTGATTGAAGAGGTGCACAGTTCTCTGGCTTTTTATTTAGCCACTGAAACACTGATACAGCTCATCTATTCCATTCATTCATCCATTCACATCCATTTATTTAAAAGGTTTGAATGCAGACAGTGAGAAGCTCTCGGATGTGATCGTCATGCACGGGATGAAAAAGGAAAGGGACGTCCTCAGTGAGTAGTTTGCAAGTTAAATGAAATTACCCTGTGAGAAGTTGCTGGGGTTTATCATTGATGGTGAGCCATGTTTGGTGAGAGAACTGTCTTGGTATGACTGGTGAAAGAGAAAACCTCTGATAACTGACCTTTCAAAGCTACTTATTAATTAACTTATTATTAAAACTAATTGATCGCAGAGGCAGTTATATCAGTAATATGAGAGAGTAGATACATTTATAAAGTCTTACAGTTACAAGTGGACCTTTGAGGTTAACCACAATGCTTATAATGCTGAAACTGAGTTTGACACCCCTGGTCTAGATAATCCCGCCACTGATGTGGTTGTGGTCCTGGACCAGCAGAGTGTTGATGACCAGTTCTGTACAAACATGAAGAACTGATTCAGGATCAGGCAGCAGCTCCAAACCAGACCTCAAACTGCCTGGGCGGGTGCATGTATGTGTGTGTGTACCTGAGGTTCTCCAATCTCTGGTTCTGGCTCAGTTCTCCATGCAGTTCCCCGACCTTCAGTCCCATCAGACCCAGCAGGATGTGGAGTCTGTGAGCCTGTTTCCTCGTCTGAGTGAACAACATCACGTGATCCTGGAACGTCCGAGTCAGCAGAGCTACCAGCACAACAACAGGGACAGGGTCAGTACTGGTACTGTAGTACCTGTGAGTAGTACTGCAGTATCATGAGTAGTCCTGCAGTATCTGTCAGTAGTACTGCAGTATCAGGACGTACCAGCCACCACAGCCTCTCTGTCTCCTTCTCTGTTTGGTCGGATTCTGACGAACTCTTGTCGCAAGAACGGAGCTACGTCAGTGTTGCTGTTTACAAAGATCCTGATTGGCTGCTTCAATGAAACTGCCGCCAGGTCCTTCACCTGAAGACACAAATCACATGACACACATTGACACAGAAGTCACATGACACGCACTGACACACCTGGGGACACAGGTCACATGACACAGGTATGAACACATACCTCTTCTGTCATGGTGGCAGAGAACAACATGGTCTGTCTGTTATAGGAGCACAACCTGATGATCTCCTTCATCTGCTCCTCAAAGTACTCGTCCAACATCCTGAGACACAAACACACAGGTGAGTTCCGACAGGTGAGTTTCTTTTTCCCCCATTTCCTCAGACAAGATACTGAAGGAAACCGAACTGCCCTGATGTATTGTCAGAGTAGGTGACAGGAAACTGTTGTGTGAACATGTGAACAGGTGAATGTGAGTGAACAGGTGAATGTGAACAGATAAGTGTGTTAACAGGTGAGTGAGTCTCGTGGCTGATCAGATCGGAGAAGGTCTGAGGTGTCTGTGTTTACCTGTCAGCCTCATCCAGGATCAGGATCTCTATGTGTGTGAGCTCGAAGCTCGGCGTGTTGTGGAGGTGATCGATCAGCCGACCAGGTGTAGCGATCAGAACGTCGGGCCCTGCCCTCAAAGCTGCTTCCTGAGACTTCAGGTCCAACCCACCTGGAGACAGACCAAGACAGATTACCTTAGGACCAGACCGAGTCCAGATTCAGAGTCAGTCAGTGACCAGTGACCACTCATACCAACAGTCAGGCAGGTGGTGATGGAGGTGAACTGGGCAAGCTGACGGGCCACAGAGTGAACCTGGATCCCCAACTCTCTGGTCGGGACTAGAACCAAGACCCGGGTCACCTGGGACATCCTGGGCTTATAAACCAAACGCTCCAACACCGGCAGCATAAAGGCAGCCGTCTTTCCTGAAGGCAGAGGACGAATGTTTTAGATTATTTCATCTGGTCACAGAGTGAAGAACTGGTCCCATTGTTTCAGGGTTACCTGTCCCTGTAGCGGCACAGGCGCAGAGGTCTCTGCCCAGCAGGCCAACAGGAACGCAGGCCTTCTGAATGGGAGTCGGCTGCTTGAAGCCCAGAGCTGTGACGGCCTGCAGGGACACAACAGGAGTTCACAAACATCAACAACACAAAACCAGGCCCCCCCTACATCCAAGTCTTCCTGTCAGACTCAGACTCTACTCTGTTCTGCCTGAGGAAGTCACAAAAGACTCTTTGTCCGAACACCTGCTCAGAGTATCAGGTCTTCTTTGAGTCTCTTGGTCCTGGTGGGGGGTTTAGGATTCTTTGAGGGTCTTTGAGCACCAACCTGCCCAATATGAACTCAGGTGGTGTTTTGATACCAACATCATAAACTGCCTGAAACAGACTTGTTTGACTGTGAGGTTTCAGTGACCCACTTCATGGTCGAACCAAAGTCCTTCTAGACGAGACCCACCACTTGGCAGCCATCTTGGAAAGGCCCTCAGGCGGTTATCTCAGGCTAAGAGGCTCCCAGAGGAACCATAACTTCACCTTGACCAGGAGGCATCTGTTGTTTTTCTGACCCAGTCTAGATGAAGCCACTTTAAGCTCCAGAAAGTTTCTACTTTATTTCACACTGATGTTATTCTGCAGTTATGCAGCTATGGCACAGACACTGAGAGAAATATGAAATATCTGCTCTGCTAAAGTGACTCACACACACACACACCATCATGTACACCATCATGTACAGTTACTGTACAGTTACTGTACATGATGGTGTGTGTGTGTGTGTGTGTGTGTGTGTGTCTCTGCAGTTACACCTTCTAAAAACCTGGCGGTGTAGTTTCTGTCACTGTGTTGAGTTTCTTCATGATAGAGTTAGAGCTGACAAATGTTGTGAACTTTACTGAAACAACTGCAACTCAGAGCAGAGAGAAAACGTCAGAGGAGATAAACGACCTCTGACCTGACAGAGGCGGAGGGAGGAATCGACCAATCACAGCAGGTACATTTCTAGTGATGTGTATGTCTTGCTGCAGCGGAGGATCTGTGGTTACACATATTAAACAAGTCGACACAGGACTATAAATCCAGGATCATAGGGGTCACATTCAAACCCTCCATCGTGGCCGATCAGAGTCGTGGACTGAACGTCATTGGTGTTTGTCGTGGTAAAAACCACAGAGCCTTGTGATGGACTGCAGGACTGAAGGAGACCATCAGTCTGAACAAAACCTTCAGGAAGGTCTGTCCAAGTGAGTCCTGAAGCAGCAGACAGGTGTCAGGTGAGGGAGGAGTTAATGGAGAAGGACCTTTAATCTGTGTCAGTTCTGACAAACCACCACAACTCTCAGGACTCAAGACTCAGGACCTGCTGACCTGGACTGAGGAAACCTGAACCCAGAGACTCGTCCTTCATAGAGGACCTGAAAGACCGGGGACTTGACTGACTCTGGGTTTCATCCTCTATCAAACAGAACTACAGTCATTTTTCTTCTGATTTAAGGGAAACCAGTTTTACCTTCAAGATGGGCCTGGACAGGTTCATATCATCAAAGGTCAGCTGATCGTCGTACTGAGATGCGTCTTCATAGAATGACTCTGCAGCCTGAAAACAAACACAGCTGTTACCACGGTAACCGACCACAACACCCTGAGATATCATCAACTCTTCATCCTCACCTCCTCTTGGGCCTTCCTCTTCCTCCCCCGTTTTTCCTTCTCTCTCAGAGTGTCTGACAAGAAAGAGGAAGTGACCCAAATAAACCAATTTTTTTTATTTGTCAAACTAATGGTTTAATTAATTTTTTGTGTAAAGTTAGCTTATTTTCAGAGCTGCAGTTTGTTTTACTGGACATAATTATATTTTAATGACATTTAAAACTCATTTAAAAAGCTGGATTAATGCCAAAGAGTAAAATGTTTCTGCTTCCTGTCAAATTTAAAAATAAAAGCCTCTCATGGACTCACCAGATTTGGTCAGAATTTCCTCATCACTCGAGTCAAACTCATCTTCATCATCCTCCTCCTCATCATCATCATCTTCTTCATCACCTCCATCAGCTTGTCCTGCAGCAGGCTTCACATCCTGCTCTTCATCATCATCCTCATGGTTCTGCTCTGCAGAACCTTTGGCATTTTCACTCTGAGCTGATTTCTCCTGCAGACCAAATCAAACTCTTCTTTACACACAGAAAGTACAACCAGGCCAGACAGGAAGTACAACCGGACCAGACAGGAAGTAGAACCTGGCCTCACCTCCACTTTCCTTTTCTTCCTGATCTTTTCTATTTTCTGGTCCAGAGTCGTCACAGTTCTCTGTAAACACAGAACTGGGTTAGGGTTACCAGTGGAACCAGTGGAGAATGCTGAAGAACCAGAACAGTCCAGAGAATGTTAGAGAACCAAAGAACATAACTGAAGTTTAGAGAACAGAAACACTGACACCCTGTGGGTTTGTGATTAATTGATATGAAGTGAAATTTTAAAAAGGATCATTTAAGAATCTGGAGGAATCACATAATAAGCCATAACTGATTTTTTTTTTTAATTTAACTTTAATTCTCCTGAAACAGCACAACCAACGGAATAATGTCACTGTCAGAACTTTGGACAAAAACATCAGGAAACAGATGAGTTTTATGACTCAAATCTCCAAACTAGAGACCTTGTTCTCCAAAAACTGAACTATTGAAGAATCTCTGTTCTCTGGTTCCTCTCTGACTGTGGAACATCTCAGGTTCTACCTTCTTCTTCAGTTGTTTGATGACGTCAGCCATCACCCAGTCGTCATCATGGTTCACATCCCTCTCTCCAAAATCAAAGTCAGCATTAAAGTCTCTCGACCCTGAACTCCCCAACTTCTTCTTCCTGTTCAGGATGATCCGCTCCTCCTGAAACACACACATACATACACACACACACACACACACACACACACACACACACACACACACACACATACACATACACATACACATACATTGTTGTCCAGCAGATGAAAACATCATCATCCTATGGAAAATTGACAGTCTGTTGTGTGATAATAAAAATTCTTCACAACTGAAATGATGAATCTGGTATTTTAAAACCTGGACCTCATTTGCCATGTAAATGATTGACAGGGACAAAAATCTTTGAAATCAGTGAATTATTGATCAAGAACAGTGAACCCAACAATCAATACCAGACCCCATTGACAAAAACAGTCATGTTTTTGAGCAGAACACAGGAGCTGCTGGAATACCACTGCCTCCATCTGTTAGTTGACTTGTGTTATTGTGTGACTTTCAGTGGTGGAAGAAGTCAGATACTTTACTGAAGTAAATATACCACACAGTAACTAACAAACTAACAGACCAAGGCATTCCAGCAGCTCCTCTGCTTAAATTACTGTTTTTGTCAATTGGGGTCTGGCTGAGATAAAAAGTTCTGTCTCTGTGGGAATCCTATCCATACTGTCATCAGAGAATGATAATAACAATCTGAGCCTGAAACTACTTTGATGTGGACATGTGCACCGTGTTCAGGTTCACTGTTCCTGATCAATACTATACCGATTCCAAAAACTTTTTTCTCTATCAATTATTTACACACAAAGACATGACCCAGGTTCAGAAATAACAGTTAACCCTGTTTACAGGTAAGATAATCCTTTATTAGTCCCACAATGGGGAAATTTACAGATATAAAATACACATATATAATGCAAAAGTTTGGTTTTTCCTCAGCTCAGTGTTTTATTTAGCTTGACTCCGACATGTTAAAGCAGAGATCCTTCAGAGTTAAGTCAGGCTGAGATGTTAAATAAATAACATTTGTTAATTCGTGACGTGTTATGAATACATTTGTTGTTGTTTAAATGTTGTTGTTATATTATGTTTAAAACATATGTCAGGAAGTTGTTGTAAATGGCCGGAATTCTTGAATATTAAACTCAGACACTCAGTTAACAGAGAAATTTGACTCTGTACTTATATTTAATGTTCAGATCGGATGAACTTCAGGAATCAACACAGAAAAACATCTTTATATTAAATATTAAATTACTCTTCGTTGTGTTATTGACCTAATACAGTTTTTAATTTATTTTGTCCTTTGCTGAAACAGTTTATCAGCAGCCTGACACGAGATTTGATTTCATAAACAAACAGTTAAAAACCTTCCGGATCAAACGGTGGTAAATCAGCTGTTCTTAGCCCGAACTGTGGTACACCTCGTGCGGGAAGAGCTCTAGCTGAGTGGCCAGACTAACTCACCTCCTGGTCGGACTCGCTGTCGGGCTCCTCCGGACTCTGATCCTCGTCCCGGATCGTCCCGATCAGACCCAATTGTTCCAACATGGCGGACCCCGCTGCGGTACCGGAGCACCAGGCTGTGGACAGACTCAGAGCGGGAACGGGTCTAAACAGGTTCTACACAGGTTCTGAGGAAATTCTCTGCAGTTGTCTCCTCAAACACATACACACGTGTGTTATCGGAATCAGGAAGTAAGCGCAGTTTGTGTCCGGGTCACGGACCGTTTTGAATGAACTTTATTGAAACAGGAAGTAAACAGCACGTAAACACGGCGGAGGAGCCGAGGAGGTTAAACAACATGAAGATGATTAAATAAATAAATATTCACGGTTTTCTGAGAAATAAATAAATAATTAAAAACGTTTCTGTCAGTAGAGTCAGAGAGAATCAGAATCAGAGTCAGACTGTCACAGAGTCAGGTTTATGTTATGTTAGCTTTGAATGCATTATGTCAATGAGGGTCCCCATGAGTATAGAAAGATAAGTGTGTGTGTGTGTGTGTGTGTGTGTGTGTGTGTGTGTGTGTGTGTGTGTGAGTGTGAGTGAGTGAGTGAATGTCTCTGTTGAAGTAAAACATCTCATTTATTCTGATCACAAACACACACAGGGTTACTGTACATGTGAGGACAGGCCCTTTAACACTGGAACTTGGAAAAAGTTGAGTCTCAGTCACAGCGGTGAGGTCATTAAACAGGAAACAGAGAGCCAAACTTTAAGTTATAAAAGTTTCTCAAAGGAGGAGTCATCTGTAGTTATCATCAGAGAAAATTTTAAACCTCACAGAAAAAATAAAACGGTTTTTGAAGATGGAAAAACATTGAGTAACACGTCAGTCAGTGTAACTACAGTTTAACTAAAGTTATTAATGTAACTAAATATAAAATGACTGCTTACAGTTTTCTTAAACTAACACAGTGTTACAGTAAGTTTAAACTTTCCAGAGTCCTCCTCTCCAAACCTGAGCTGGTGCTCACAAAGATAGAAAAAAAAGAAAATACACTCTGCCTCCCACAGAGGAGGAGGGGGAGGAGGAGGAGTCAGTCCCTCGGGATAAAAATCTCCACAGAGAGACAGAGAGAGAGAGAGTCAGTGTGAACAGAGACAGAATAGAACACATCAACTACAGAACCAGAACCAGAACCATCAGGTCTGAGCTCCTCCTCCTACAGTCTGCTGATCTGTGAGTTTCATCATTTTCATCATTTTCATCATTCAGAGCAAAGTTCAACTGTTACAGAGAAAGAGAGAGAGAGAGAGACAGACAGACAGACAGACAGACAGAGACAGGGAGAGACAGACAGACAGAGACAGAGAGGCAGAGAAACAGGTAAACACAGACTCATCATGGACAGGTGAGTGGTATATTATCATATAAAGTATAATAAAGGTGCCCTATGTGAGTTTTGTTATTGCTATGTGGCTAACGTTAGCATCACCAGTCTGAAGAAATGTTGTGAGTTCAGCATCAAACTTCATTGTCTACTCAACAACAGCTGGTCTCTGAGACAGCTTCTATTTCTATCACTTCTTTCCTTCTACTAAAGTTAGCATACTAACCAGCTAGCCCTGGCCTGTCTCATTAAACCCTGCTGTAGTCTCTGTGGTGTCCAGTCTCAGTCATAGTCTAACCTCTGGTCTGTAAACACAACGATGGCTGAAGTAAACAGATGTTAATGCTAATGTTAGCTATGTAGCAATCACAGTTCCTGTTGTCAGTGTATCATGGATGTTCAGACAACTCTTAGTGTTTTACTGTGACACTGAAGGAAAGTTAAAAACAGGAGGATTCTGAATGAAGTTCTGCAGCCTCTGTTTCCTCTGAGCTTTTATTCTGAAAGGACATTGTGATGTCAGGAAGTGGAGTCACACTGGATCAGATCAACATGTGGTTCAGGTTTAACTCAGACAGTATCATTAAATAATAATATTTTAGAATAATAATAATAATATTTTATTCTATTAGTCTATACTCTCAGAAGTTCTGTCACTTTATTTTGAAGTATTATCATGTTGAGGTACTTCATGACTGATTTGAGTACTGTGTGTATGGTGAATGAAGTACTCACATAATTTACTGCAGTACAGGTAAAAATACTGTAAAAATGTGTTTTAATAATTTTCTTTTCCTTAACTTATAAAGAATCTATTTATTTAAACATGCAGGAGGTGGTGCTGTCAGAGGTCAGAGGTCAGGCTGGGTGTGGAGTCCAGATCTTCTTCTTTCTTTGAAATGAAGTTTTTTAATTAAAGGTTAACAGTTAGCCGTTAGCCAGATGTCCAGATGTGGCTGCAGCAGCAGCTGGATGCTGATTGGCTGTTGTCACTGAGCTGTAATTAAACACACAGATTACAGACTGAGTGTGTGTGTGTTGTCCTGGATGTCTGTAATTGTGAGGACTTTCTGCTCTTCAAATGACCTGATGATTAAAGTGTGTGTGTTGAAGTCAGCAGCAGAAGGTGAACTGAAGTGTAAACACTGAAAACCATCAGACTATAAGTAGATGAAGTGTCAGTTAAAAGACAGACAATTGTGTCTGAGTGAAACATGCTTGAACTGTGGCTGAAGATAAAAACTGTTGTTGATGTGAAAGAAGCTGAAAAGTCAGAGAAAAGAAAGAAGAAACCGAGTTCATCAGAAATCTGTGGCACACCTGACAGGTGCAGCAGAGACAACATGTGTTTTCTTTTTCCACAGAAACAAAGTGAATAAACAGATGAATAAAGCAGATTTCACTGGAGTTTACAGACATCTCAGTCAACTTGTGTTTTTTCTCACAGATTCATCAGTGCCTTTTACGAGAGAAAAACTGGGTCAGGCTGTTGGGAAAGAGGAAAGATGGTGGTGGGGGGGTTGTGAAACAGAGGTTACTACAGTTCAAGTTGCAGTATTTATATGGAAGACACAGGCTGAGTTCAGCTGTGAACTACGGAGCCACAGGAGGGACAAAAACAGCCTCAATCTGTTCATCGTGACCTCTGACCTCAGGATACTGCTGCAGCTTCCTGTTTACACCAGAGGACAGTTTTATTATTTATTTATCAGCAACACTTTTTTTTAAGGAAAACAGAATCAGGTCCTAAGCTGTCTTCAGCTTTTTAATTTGATGAGGTTAAAATAATTTTATTTACCTCAGACTCATTTGTTTCCACTGCGTTCCAACACAGACCCAATAAATTTATTTAATATTATATTATTAATCACAAGGCTAGTGGACTGAAAGATCCCATTTATCTGAACAGCATCACAGTTTACACCGTGTCTAACATGTATCTCCACAGTGTCCATTCAGATTTCATTACCTTAATCTAACTGCTGTTACATCATTGGTGGGAACAAGTCAGGACACAACAAAGTGTTTACACTACAAAAGAAATGTGGTCAGACACCTGGTCCCAGAACGTTTGATCAGTTGTATTTACTGATGTCCACCTGCGATTCAGGCTGAGATGTTAATTCCAAGTGTGAACAGGGTCTGAGAACCTGGATGATGTAGTTATCGTTATATTGGCTGAAACAGGTGGTGAATCTACTGATACCAACTGTTTTCACAAGAAGGAAGGAACTAGAGGATTATTTAAATGTCATAATCCTGAAAATAGACAACAAAGACCCAAACTGAATCCAGAGTCTGAACCAGAACCTCTGAATCCAATCTGACACCAAATGAATCCAGCTTCTTATCAGTGCTTTGTTCCTGATTTTAATCTTCATGTTTCTCCTTCTGTGTTTGAGGTTGACATGTTCCGGTTCAGGGTGACTTCCTGTCTGATGTCCCTCCTCTTCCTCTTCTCTATGTTGTCCTCCATTATGGCTGCTGCTGAACCCGCCGGCTGCAAAATCCGCATCACTGACAAAGGACTGGACATGTGTGAGTATATGGATATAATCCAGATTTACACAGCAATCCAGATTCGAGATTTAATCCAGATGAAACTAGAATTTAGAATTTTAACTACAGTCCCAATTTTTGATCTGGATTTAAACTATGATCCATTTTCTGCCACTGATCTGGGGCTTAGCAGATGCAGGGTAGTCCAGGTGTTACTCTCCATGTAATGTTTTCCAGCTCCTCCAGGAGGATCCTGAGGTGTTCCCAGGTATAATGGGCTCTATAATCTCTCCAATGTGATCAACCCCAAGTGGCCTTCTGGATTTACAGTTACTGAAGTGAACAGTGTTCTGTGTAGTACTTGATCTGTTTCAAGTAGTGTTTTTTTTAATACAACGGTATTTTACTGTGTATTTATAGTTATTGAAGAACTTTAACAGAAACAGTGTTTGAATTGTTCTCAGTGAAGTTTGAGACTCAGAAGTTTGTTGAAGAGGAACTCAGTAACATCAGTATGCCGGAGATGAGGGGCAAAGAAGGACGATTCCAGTACACCATCACTGAGTAAGAATGTCACATCATATCTGAAGTAATATTTTAATACTGAATATTCATTAATACTGTCCCTGGTCTGTCGACAGTGTGAAGATCACAGAGTTGAATCTGACTCACGCTGACCTGAGATTCATCCCTGATGTTGGTTTGTTGTTCGATGTTCAGAACTCATCGATCTCTCTGAGTTTCCATCGACGGATCCTTTACTGGTTCTTGTGAGTTGTCCAAAAGAACAATGAATTAACTCTGACAGAACAGCAGAGCACTGATAGTGATGATGACGACAGTGTTTTGTTGTTTGTTGTTTGTCTCAGTTATGACACAGGAAACATCAACGCGTCAGCTGAAGGAGTGAACATCAACACAGCTCTGAATCTGATCAGAGACGACGAAGGACGACTGAAGATCAATAACATCACCTGTGATGCCAAAATCAACAGAATGAGAGCAAAGTTCAGCGGAACACTTGGGTAATACACACTGATGAAATTATCAATCGTGATTATTACTTTCAACTAGAGTGGTGTAATAATAATCAAGAAATTATTATTGATTAATGGGTTTGATGAGTATTCATGTGGAAATAACTAACTTCCCTGATTATTTGTAATCATTATGTCCCAGAAATCACTGATCACTTATCAATAATCTCTGATCAATCAGTCATGTTCCAGCACAGTCATGTGATCTTTGTGTTGACCAATCAGGAGCCTGTCTGTCATCACATGTTCTTTTTTCAGGAGAGTTTACGACTTCCTGGCCAGTTTTCTGACGTCAGGCATGCGCTTCCTCCTCAACCAACAGGTCTGTAACTTGTCTGTTCCTCTGACTTGTCTCTCTCTCTGACCTGTCTGTCTCTCTGACCTGTCTCTCTCTCTTACCTGTCTCTCTCTCAGATCTGTCCAGCTCTGAATCACGCTGCTCTGGTTCATGTGAACTCAATGTTGGAGACCATCCCTGTGAGGACAGAGGTTGATCAGTACATTGGGATCGATTATTCTCTGATCGATGATCCAGTGGTGACGCCCAGGAGCCTCGACATGCACTTCAGGGTCCGACTCAGACTCATGTTTCCTCGTGTCCTTTTATCTGAGATGTTGTGACATGATTTCAGTGTGTATTCTGTGTTTAGGGGATGTTTTTCGACCTGAGTCATCAGAACGAGTCGTTGTTGAACTATGCTGTCGACCCAGTGATCAGAGAGTATGACCGAATGGTTTACCTTGCTCTGTCCGAGTTCTTCTTTGACAGCGGGATGTTCGCATACTACAGAGCAGGAGTCTTCCAGATGGACATCATCAATGAGAAGGTCCCCTCCCCCCACCCCCCACCCACACACTCACACACACACACACCTACCTACAAACCACAACAGATCTTCTGTAATCCTGAACCAATCACTTGTTGCTCAGAGAACTGACCTCCATGTTTGTGCCATCTTGTTTTTCAGATGCCCAAAGATCTGGAGATGTTGTTGAGAACCACATACTTTGGAGCCATCATGATGCTGGTGAGGAGAAACAGCAAAGACAGTATTACTGTAGTACTGTGAGGTAGTCCTTCAGGACTCAATGTAATATTGCAGTATTGTGTGTTCTGGGTAGAACCCAGCTCTGGTGGATGCTCCGCTCTCACTTCATCTTGCTGTCAACTCACCTCCAAAAACTTCCATCAAGACGTCTGGAGCAACCGTTGTCATGACAGCCATTGTCAAGGTGATGGTGCTGCCTCCAGGTCGGCCTCCGGTCCAGCTCAGCAGCATGACCATGGTACTCACACACACACACACATACACACAGATCTGAGGCCTGTACTACGAAGCAAGGTTACTGGCTTATCAGAGTAACTTCAGGAGTAACTTATTGACGTCAGGCGTAATTTCCCGATTAACTTGTGCTAGGAAAGGTAGATAGGTTTTTACCTGAGGTCTGTTGCCATGGTAATTTACACTGCGTCTCTAAACTGCTGCAATCAGTTTATGTTCATGGTTAACTCTGGTGTTACCGGTGTTACTTCTACCTAAGTACCACCCCACAGGTGGAACAACCAATCAATATTGGCACAAGCTGAGAGAGACTGACTCCATAGGATGGGGGTTGTCTAAAGACTGTCGGGTTTGTCAACCCCGACTTCCCTTGATAACCCAAGTTAAATCAGAGTAGGTTAAACTCCCTTCGTAGTATAGGCCTCTGGTTCAGATCTCTGCAGTTTTCTTTCCAGTTAAAAGACTAAAACTGAAAATCTTTTCTCCTCCTGCAGGAAACAAAGTTTAATGCCAAAGTTTCAATGAAAGAAAAACGTCTGGCCTGTCCACGCCGACCTCCGCAGGTAAACACACACACATACACACACACACACACACAAAGTGATTCTGACCATCAGGTTCAGTTCAGGTTCAGGGTCCTTTGGTGTCAGGGTTTGTGTTTGTTGATCAAAGTGAAACTTCTCATCTTTCAGGTTTAAAATCTTCTCCAACCAATCAGCTCTGGAGTCTCTGGCAGTGAGTGTTTCTGTTTAATCTTCCTGAACCTTTTAAACATACTGTGTGTCAGACAGACACCAACCTGTCTCTCTCTGACTTCCTGTCTGTCTGTCAGCTGATTCCTCTCCAGGCTCCTCTGAAGACGATGTTGCAGATGTCTGTGGTTCCTTTAATCAACAGTAAGAATCTGATTCATCAGCTGTTGAACATGTGACGCTGTGATGACGTTTGACTGACAACATGTTTCTGTTTCTGTGTTCAGACTGGACCAAGAGAGGAGTTCAGATCCCTCTGGCTGATGGGATGGACTTCATTGAAGAAGTGGTTGAATATCACAACGTAAGTCTGTACAACATAATAAGATGTGTGTGTGTGTGTGTGTGTGTGTGTGTGTGTGTGTGTGCGTGTGTGTGTCGCCCCCTGGTGTTCACAGCTGTGTTCATCTCTTCAGGGTTTCATTGTGATTGGAGCAAATCTTCACTTCAGCAAAGGACTGAGGGAAATGATCACTGGCAACAACACAACACAACCAGAGACCAACACCATCTAATACACACACACACACACACACATATATATATATATATATATATTTATGCGTATATGATGCAGCAGCCAGAGCGGCTTATGATGTAACCATGGTAACCACAGACACTACAGACAGGGAAATGATACAGGTAGTGATTGATCAGAATGACACACCTCTTCATCTGCAGACAGCACACAGATCAATGAAAAGTCCAGTGATCGGCTGCACTGCGCCTGTGTCCAGGTACCGCCCTCTCTGAGGGTGTGGCCTTTTCAGGTGAGTCCTTCAGTAAAATGAGACCAGAAAATGACCACAGCTGCAAACATGAACTTTCTCTGACTGAACTCTGGTCCTGCTGAAATCTGCCTCTGGACTTCGAACCCAACCTACGCTGTTGACAAGTCCACCTACTATAAATCTGTTTTATCATGACTAACACTGAACACACACCGCTGTCATCACCAGTTCACCTGAACGCCACAAGCAGAGATTCACATCAACCACTGTAAACCACAACTAAACAACAACTACAACTAGACCAGAGTAATCAAGGGTAAACCACAGTAATCCAGAGTAATCCAGTGATGTAACCAAACCCTTAGTTTGAGTTCCAGTTGTCACACAGCACTTATCTAATGGCTCATGAGAGAACATTTGTTCATGTTCATTACCTGTTAATCTAAACTGTAACAATAGCAACATGACACCATTGTTAGGTGATACCTGTATCTGATCATTGTGATTGTATGTTGTATGACATTGTCTAACTGCTCTTATTAATAAACTCAAATTAAACCTGAAACTCTCCCTATCAACAATTTCCATTCATTAATATCAGGTCAGTTAAATATGCATCTGACTGTTGCTGGTTGTCATGGTAACAGGCGAGTTTTCAGACAGGTGTTTGTGTAAAACCTCTCCACAGTCTGAGATGATCAGAGGGAAAAAAATTAAATCAGAGTGAAGATTGATCAGTTTCCTGTTCTCTCCACTGCAGAGATGAAGACTAATTAAAAATTAAAGATGCTGGTTAAAGATAAGACTAATTACTTTTTAATACACTTAAACAACATGAACATTAATCACTGAATGAATCAATGAACAGCATCAGATTTCTGTTTGGTCTGTTATCATTGATCAGTTAGCAGAGTTTATTCTCATTTAGTAAAAAAAAAAAAAAAAAAAAAAAAAGTACAGCAGGAGCAAACTCATTTTACTTCACTTAAACTCACTGCATCACAACAAACAGTCAAACAGAACTATGATTTTATCAGCAGCTTGTTCATCTATCTACTTGTTATCAAGTAATATCAGTTTATAGATCAGTTATGCATCAGTTCATCTTTCTAAACAGCTGTTTCACATGTTAATGGGATAATTCAACACAGATTCAACACAGTTTTTCTTTTAACTTCTCAAACTGATAATTATTCAACTCTTGTTGAATGTAATTTTAGTGTTGAAACGAATCAACACTGTATTATTACTGTCATTAAAAATAAAAGGTTCTTCTCTGAATATTGGTTCATTTTTTACAGTGTGAGTGTGTCACAGTTTGGGGCTGAAACAAACCAGTTTTTAACTCTGTGGTCACTCGTCTGCAAAATGTTTGCTGATACTGTCGTAACCATGGAAACCGCACTTCCTGCCAGCAACTCTGCACCCAAAGGTCAGAGCGTCCTGCAAACTTCCACCTGCAGACCGAAAACATACTTATTTAATTACAGACAAACATTTAGAAAATACATTTACCACAAAATAATTCAGAGAAGTTCAGTCTGCAGGACGACATCTTAAAACAGAGACATAATGGCTGTGTTCGAAATCGCATACTAACGTACTGCCTACTACATACTCAAACAGTATATACTGTATACTGCCTACTAAATGAGCGTTTAAGTAGGTGGCCGTTCACACTGAAGCATACTACCATTATCCCAGAATGCATTTCACACCACCGGCGGCAATTTGAAGCAAAGATTTTTCACGTTTATTGATCGTTTTTCTGTCCTTTTAGTACGTTGATTATTTTTTTAGGCGACAATATTGCCATATAGATTTATAATTTGTATTCAGTTTGTGTCATAAACTCCTGTTTATAAATCTGTTCCGAAGTTTTCGGAGTTCTGGGGAGAGCCGCTGGCCAGCCTGCCTTGTTTACTGCCGTTATCCTGGGTCCGAGGCTTCAGTTATGCCTCTTTCCAGCCACCTGTTGTCACTCACAGCAGGGAGACGACAGAGGCGATCGGCTCTTCGTCTGCGGTACATTATCCAGATGTACATCAATTCTGGATTTCCCTCAGAAGTATTAACACACAATCAAGTTTTAATCAGATTGCTAGCTCCCAGTAAATTAATGTGATGTGAACTGCTAAGACTGGGGGAAAGTAAGAAGAAAGAAAGAAAAGAAAAAGGTCTCTTTCATTAAAATCAGTTATTATTATTACTATTATTATGATGATTTTTATATATTGCTTATAAGAAGGTCCGTCATTTTACGCAGTCTGACGGAACGCAATGCATTGTGGGGCGGTTGAGTATATCCAGTAAGCTCACGGTGCATACTCTGAAATTCTTGCTGATTTAGTACACATCCGGGCATTTCTCGCATACACAAAATTCTCATACTATGCAGTGTGAACACAGTACATACTAACTTTGACGTCAGACTTAGTATGAATAGTACGTTAATATGCGATTTCGAACACAGTCAATGTCTGACTGTAGGACAGTTATAATGTCAGACTGTAGGACAGTTAAAATGTCTGACTGTAATACAGTATAGTGTCTCACCGTTGGACAGTGTATAGATGACGGCGGCGTTGAAAGTGTCTCCGGCTCCCAGAGTATCAACCAAACTTTCAGGAGGAAAGGCATCTGAATGAACGATGACACTGTCAGGACCCAGAGCATCGGCTCCTTTTTCTGCCCAGGCACAGACCAGGACAGCCCTGACAGACAGGTCAGAAGGAGAGAGAGAGAGAGAGGTCAGAGAGAGAGAGAGAGAGACAGATTAGAGAGAGAGATGGGTCAAAGAACTTCTGACTTTTGACCTCCACTCACCCCTGTTTGACCCGGTGGTAGAGTCCTCTCAGAGCAGCTTCAGCCGACTGGAAGCCAAAGTGACGGGCGACATCTTTACTGACAAACACCTGACAACACGAAAGACAAAAGAACACCTGATGGACTAACGTCTGTCATGAGAGTGACAGTCACAGACTTACAACATTAAAGATATGTTAAGGTTCATCATGTTGAAGACATATTTAAGTTATCTGTAATATTAAAGATGTACTTAAAAGTTGTTTAACGTGTTAAAGAGTTAAAAAGTTAAACCATCCTAAAACCTGTCCTCACAGAGACTCATACCACGTCACCGTGAGGAAACAGCTGATACAGTGGCTCTCTGGTCTTCTCTATCTCCACGGAGATGGTGATTCTCTGTTGCTGTGGTAACATTCTATTGAACATCTCTACCTGCTGGATCATCTTCACCTGCTCCTCAGCATTTCGGCCCTGCAGGGGTTAAAGAAGTACAACAGTAAAATACATATGGAAGAATACACCAGATAATACAGGTATGTTTCTGTCTGCACTGTAACGTAGGAATGATGCCAGTGGGCCGAATTAAGCTTTGTTGCTGAAACACACCCACCTAGTTTGATACTACCAACTTAGCTAAGGCTAAGAAGCTACTCTGCGTTGCTTGCCAGCTAATACTGCAGTCTTATTGGGTTGGTGTGATTTGGTGTTTTAGTTTGGTGTGGTTTGGTGTGGTTTCTTGCTCACCTCCCAGTGGATCCACTTGAACTGATGGAGGTCGACTTTGGAGAAATCGTCTGCTGTGACATCAGGAAGGTTCCTAATGAACAGGAAGTGAGGTCAGAGTTCAGATTCCTCACGAATCACCATAAACAGAGAATAAATTTAACTGTTCAACAGTGAGACAATTTCAACAAACAAATCAGAATTAATGAGTCTGTCAGGACTTTATGGAGGTGAAAACATTTTACAGCTTAGAATAATCTGTTTCTCTGTGACAAACAATTTAATGATTGATCAGACTGATGAAAGATCCATCAAACTGATGATCAATCAGACTAACAACTGATCAGACTAACTAGATACTACCTCTTAATGCAGACAGACAGACATACAGGCAGACGGACAGATAGACAGACGAATAGACACACAGACAGACAGATGGATAGACAGGCAGACAGACAGACGCACAGACAGGCAGACAGACTGTATTGTTCTGTCTGTTTCTAGCTGCTCGTCTCTAGTCCTGATGTCGCTGGTTTTATTTGTTCTGTGAATCAGTTCAGATTGAAAATGTAAAATCACCTCTTTAAAGTCCAACAGTCGTCATGAAGCACAATCAAATATATTTTCTATTTCTATTCAAACATTCACAGACTTTTATTCTGAAATTGACTTCCACAACAATCAAGTGAAGCATAAACTTCAGTGTCTGCAGGAGAAACCAGTCTTTAATCCTCATCAGTGTGGTGGTAACTTAAGCTCATGAAACACCTTGACAGGTGTGATTATTAAATCAAATTATTTATTAATTTTATTTATATATAGCACCAATTCACAACAGAATTATTAAATGTCGTTTGATTATATTGGAAGTAAACTCATGACAAATTTAACAGTTCAATTACAGATTTCACTGTATTTACAGTGAGAATGTTTTTGAAATTAACTGAATCATTGATGATGGATGAACCTAAAACCACTGCAGAGAACCAAACTGAAAATAAACCACTGACCTTATGACGAAGCCCAGTGAATAAACTGAAAGCTGCTCTGCCAACAGATTTCCACATGAAGTTTCAATCTCTTAGCCTAGCTTAGTATAGAGATAGTAAAGCTAGAAAAACATTCATCGAACACCTTCCTCTCCTCCTAACCTCCGCTCAGTCTGATTGGTGGATCCGTTTAGGTTCAGGACTTCGAATCCTCGCTCTGCAGTGGCTCATGTGACCAGCTGTGATTACACCAGATTCAGGATCAGGATCAGGCATTCATGCTTCCTCCAGATCAAACAGTGTTCACTAAACACCTCACAGCGTTTATTTATCTGCCAGCAGCACCAGACAGGTGGAGCTTCTGAAAGGGACGTGGCCTATCAGAATTAACATCTTTTGGTTTCTGTGGCGACCCAACACAGTTCACCTGACCCACTGCTTCCTGTGCGTCAATCTGAGGGAAACTTTGGTCAATTAAAGATTTCAACTAACGAGCAGAAACAAGACACAAAATAGCAGTTGAAGAATTAAATGTTCAGATCAGAAATTTAGCAACGTGTAATCAGAGCCTCTTTATTTAAAGTGAGGATGAGTTTATTTTAGACCAGAGGTTAAAAAAAATAAAAACATGTGAGACACTGCTCTGATCATCCAGGACAAACTTAACGTTAAAATTCATGAGGTTTTTTATAAAGATCAGTTCTACATGTGATCAGAGAAGCTGAGATCAGACCAGGACCTGACCAGGACGGACCCTGGTGGGCTGCTGGTTTATACCATCCCTGTCTGTCATTGGTGCAGGTGAGAGCGTGACTGGCCAATCACAACCAAATTGTCACGTGACCAGTGCAGACATTGTAACCCTGATGGTTCCCCCCTGCTGGATTAAACAGGTCTCCCGATGTAGCTCATGTTCCTGGAGACATGTCACTGAAAAAACTGCAGCTGTTTCGTTTCACTATCAATAAATAACTAATAAATAAATGATAAACAACTAATAAATAACTGATAAATAAATAACTGTCGTGTTCGCAAATAACTGAATCAGCTCCATTTAAATGGTCGAGCCCTGAAACATGGACGTTTTTCAATGAGGTTTTGAATGTAAATATGGTTAAACAGCGATTTGCTGAACAATTTATTTTTTTTATCAGATTTATGAGAATGGCTCGTCTCCATGGTAACAAGGTATAACTGATAAAGAGGTATTTAGTGAATGCTGTGTGACGCCGGACAGTCGTTGGGTCGTCTTACGTGTCGGAAAGAACAACGGTTCGAGATCCGCTGGATGGACAAACCACACAACACGCACATGGAGTTTGACCTTTGACCTGCCAGACGACCGCAGACACGTCGACCGAACGCAGCGCGAAGTCGGCCATGATGAAACTGAACCAGAGAAACAAGAAATACATCAACTCCATCCTTTAAAATATAACCACAGACACCCAAGAAGCTGTGTGCTGATTGGTGGAGGAGAAGCGGGACGGAGCATCTCCATGACAATGATGACGATGTTCCTGAAACAGAAGCCGTTAGTTACGCACACACCTGTTCACACCTGTTCATATGGAGGATGGTGCGACTTCCTGTGCTGATGTTGCTGATGACCACAGACGCTGGAAGGATGCACTGAGCATGCTCAGTCACCAGAGACACGTCGATGTTGAACTTCTGAAAATCCTCCAAAATAAAACTACACACAGGAAACTGTTTACATTTCCTCTGTCCTCCAAAATAAAACTACAGTCTGTCCTCATCTGAACTTAAAACTGATCAGAGTTTTTCTTATGGAGAACATTTAGGATGTCAGAGGAGGTGAGGAGATGAGGAGATAAGGAGGTGAGGAAATGAGGAGGTGAGGAGATGAGGAGATGAGGAAATGAGGAGGTGAGGAAGTGAGGAGATGAAGAAGTGAGGAGGTGAGGAAATGAGGAGGCAAAGAAATGAGGAAATGAGGAGATGAGGAGGTGACAGTGTTAGGTTCTCTGATGAATATAATCAATGTAATCTCTACAGAGTTTATGTTGAATATGTGAATGAAGAGTCTGAAATCTAATGAACATGATGTGTTCAGTGTCAGGTGTTGATGAACATACTGACGAACATATTGATAAATGTATTGATCAGTACTCACTCAGCCACAGGTCCGGTAGACAGTGAACCCATGAAGGCGCAGGAAGCTCCGAGCAGCGACAGCACTGTACAGGAGTTTGAAGCGTTTCCTCCTCGCTGCCAATGTTGTGACAAACACCTGATGACATCATCAATCAATGTCATAGATTATTTATCAATGTTCAGTATCAGAAACTGAACATATCTAAATCCTCTGATGTTAAACATTGATTATGTCAGAATCAGAAACATTTAAAGGTCCAATCAGTGATCGGAAGTCCCACCACCACCATCCTCCGGACCTCAGGATTGGACGATGCTGACAATGTCAGATTGATTGACAGGTGATGTTTGTAAACACAGCAGTAAGAGGGAGGGGTTCATTTAACTTTAACTGCTTTTCTTCAACAAACTTCTTTTAATCTACACGTTCAATGTGTAAAAAAATAAAAAACAATAAAACCAGTGAGTAAACAAAGTAAATTAAGAGACTGTTGCCTTCATTAAAACCAGTAGCTGTCAGACACGTTCCATTCAGACATCTGATATTGATGATCAATATCACAGATTTCTAAAGTGCAGGGGATCATGTGGGAACATTAAATCTTTACTCTGATTCTCTTCACTTTCCTTCAGGTGAAGTTTTGTTTAAACATCTGAACTGATGCAGCTGAAAGAACAGTTCTGTGTTCTGCAGCAGAACCAGAACAGTCAGTGAACAGCTGATCAGGTACACAGTCACTGAGTGCTCATCAATAAATGATCAGATCTACCTGGTAGAGATTTTGCATTGATCAAACAGTAATACAAACACTGAGTCACCTGCAGTCTGACCTGTCACTGTTAACATTAGCCTATGTTAGCATAAGCTTGTGTTAGCATCAGCCTGTATTAACATTAGCCTGCGTTAGCATCACCCTGTGTTAGCATTAGCCTGAGTGCTAACCTGCTGTCAGTGTCCTCCTCAGGATACTGGTCAACCACATTGATGATGTCCAGACAGACCAGGCCCACACACAGAATCTTCTTCTGCTGCTGCTGCTCCATGTTGATCCACACACTTGCTGGCGTCTGGACTTTGACACACACATCATCTCCTCTGAGTCAAGTAATGACAATAAGATGCACTTCCTGTCTGTAGGGATTAAAAAAATAAGAGTCTTACAGACAGTAGCTGCTCAGTACTTCAGCACTTCCTGTTTGTTGTTTTTAATGGTTTGAGCTGTGTCACTGTTGCATGCTGTGCTGTCAGACTGGGTTTCACACAGAGATGATATAAAGAGGTAAAGGAGATTTCTCAGTGACTCGCTTCACCTGGAGAAAAAAAGAAAATCAGCAGCTCTGTGTGTTGCTTTTAAAGACCTCAGTTTCTGCTGTTGATGAATCTGTAGATAATTATGAATACAATAATATTGCATCTATAAAAGTAATCATTTACAAAAAACTGTAAATGAGACATGTAATCACAACAGTGAATATGGTTCAGGTTACATCAGGTTTGTTGTGGTTAAAGGTTTTTTTATTTATATTGAAATACAATCAAACAGGCAACGTTCTGTACAAAGACACAGTTTGTGTTTTACAGATACGGATGCAGTTGTACCGCCTTTTCTCCACAACACATTTTCAAGGATTTTGAATAAAATGACACAAACTTTTCCTCTGAACTGACACACTATGAGAAAAAACACTATGAGATAATATTTCAATCATAGCAGATTTAAACGTAAACACAGGCTGAGGGTCAGATGGTTTCCATGGAAACAGTAAAAGTGTTTCTACTTTCAGCCAAATTAACGAGTTAATGACCAACAGGAAGTAGATCAGAGATTAATGAGTCACTTGCATCAGCCAATCAGAGGAGAGCTGATTGATCAGATGATCAGTTTACCAAACTACCAAACCTCTCTGACACATTTAAACCTTGTATGTGTGGTTTCCACCTCCTCCCAGACAAACCCCCTGCTGGTCAGAAACATTAAGCCTTCAGGCTCAGGCAGTAAATGACTTTTATTTTGGTAGATTTGTGTTATTTTGGTTTTGTGTACTGACTGATCGCCCTGACTGCCCCCTGCTGGACAAAATCAGTAACTGAGTCATGTTAATTCATCCTTCAAACATTTTATCCTCAGTACTGTTATTATGTTTAATGGTTTGGATTAATTAGTGAATATTAATTATCAAAGAATTAACAGTTGATTACATCATATATACACACTAATGTTTCATGACATGATTGTGTGAAAAAGCTGCGTTAAAGATATGTGGGAGTTATCATGATTATCAGTTTGTGTTTTTCTTAACATATTTACGTCTCCATCCATTTACTAAACCCCTCCCCCGACAGCAATTGTCCAATCACAGCTCAGCACCTGTAATTGGGCAGCAGGAAAGAAACAGGATGGATTTTTGGATTTTTTCCAAAAATACAATCAGAAGGATTTATTAAACAGTGTTTCTAATGTTTGCTGGGACCTGTTAGCGTTAGCTTCAGTCTGTTAGTATGATACCATGTGCAGCCATCACAAACCTTTACAGAGTTCTCATTTTCAAACAAATCAGCTGGAAACATTTTTTAAAAATCTGCTGAAGATTAAGTCGTGGAGTTGGAGAACTCATGGAGGTGGTGTTAGTTTAATTAGCCAGCTAGCTGCAGCTAATAAAATCCGCCAGTGACAAGAGTATTCAGAGACAGGGTTTCTTTTGTTAAATGGGAGTAAAATAAATAGATAAACACACATTACATTTCAATCCGCCTGAACCTTTTCTGTAGTTACTGCTCTCTGCTTTTGGGGGGCAGAATAAACATCAAACCACAGAGTGAGTTTAACAGTTCCCTGCAGAGAAGACCAGGATTCAGCTGAAAGCTCAGGATCATTCTGTGTTTGAGCTCTGAATGGGAAATAGACAGCTGTGTCTGTTGTCATGGTGATGTGTCAGTCAGTCATTCATTTGGTGCTTTGTGTTGAAAAACATAATCATTTGGAAAAATAAGCAGCTGATGATTGTGTATGTTAACATGGACACCAGCAGCCAAACAGCAATCAGGAGCGAGTGTGTTGCAGCAGTGAACCAATCAGGAGCGAGTGTGTTGCAGCAGTGAACCAATCAGGAGCAAGTGTGTTGCAGCAGTGAACCAATCAGGAGCGAGTGTGTCCCTGCAGTGAACCAATCAGGAGTGAGTGTATTGCAGCAGTGAATCAATCAGCGACAGTGAACACAAACATTGGCTGCACGTTAAAACATTGACACAAATAAAAACACAGTGATGTGTACTGTTCTCATGATGCTTCACTCTGAACTTCCAGCTGGTGTTTTTAAGTCTAAAGACATTAAACTTGTTTCACTTCATGGTTTCATTCACATTTTAATCGGTTTAAGGGTTCTGCTGGTTCTTCTCCAGTTTAACTTCAGCTCTACTTGGGTCCGGTCCAGGCCCGGTCCGAGTGTGGCGAGGGGGCACAGAGCTCCGAGTCAGAGTCCGACTCACCCTCGGCGATGTAGGGCCGGACAGTGGCACAGCGGGTGGCGCCTCCTCCTCCTTTGTGGTCTCCCAGGTTGGTGGAGGAGTAGAACCCGTTGTTGAGGAAGTCCAGGTTCTCTCTTGACTGGGAGATGGAGAAGCCGCTGAAGGAGCGCTCCAGCTCCTCGTGGTCCACGGATGGGATGGAGATGGAGGTGTCGCTGTCCGGCTTCACCTCCTCCCCTCCCTCTCCTCCTCCTCCCCCGGTCCCATTGGCCCCATCTCCTCCCCTCTCCGGTCTCTCCGCCCCCCCCCGCTCTCCGGTGCTGTGCCGGTTCGATCGGTTCCCGCCGTGTCTCTCTCCGGCAGGAGGAGGTGGAAGTCGAACCAGCGATCCGTCACCTACTGGACTTGGACTGTTGCCGTGGCTACGCTGAGGGGGGAGCGGGGCCTGCTGGTGGAGCTGGGAGCTGATTGGCTGCCAGGAGGTGGAAGGGGGGCAGGAGGGTACATTGTAGTTTCTGTGTCCAGTGGAGCTGCTGGAGCGAACCATCTTCGTCACTAGACGAGTCTTCTCAACATGGTCACTGGGTAACACCCTGCACAACATGTAAACAAGGTGTAAACAACATGTAAACAACTTGTAACAACATGATAAAGGTTCATCGCTCACAAATTTTATAAACAACAAGTTCTGTTGTTGTTATCATAGTTATAGTGTGGTTCAGTCTCTGATACTGATCTTGGTCTGTTACTGGTCCTGGTCTGTTACCATAGTTCTAGTGTGGTCTGGTTCTGTTGTGTAACTGGTCCTGGTCTGATAGTGGTTCTGTGTTTGCCCAGTAACAGGAGATACTGACTGCAAGATTTTGGAGATCGACTGGCTCTTCTCCAACTGATCCACTGGACTGTGGTAGGGAGGGGCAGGGTCTGGCTCCTTAGATCCAAAGTAGGCATCAGTCTCAGTCTGAGGGATTCCCATTCGCTGGATGTAGATGTTAACCAGGAAGTCCAACTTTCTCTCCATGGACAGGACCTGAGGAGCACAAGACCAGAAGAGGATCAGGATCAAGACTGACACTACGTCAGGAAAAGGTTCATGAGTTTTCAGCACTGCTCTGCTGAAGGTCTTTTTAACTACAGACTGGTTGCTATTGGTTACCTGCTTCTCTACCTTTCCCAGCCTTCCCATCATGCTCGGATCCTCAGGAAGCTCCTCACTGGCAGCTTTGGGACGGTCTTTATCTGCAATTGGCGTTCCTCTGCCAACTATCTGATCCACTCTGCCAATCAGGAGACAGTCAGGAAACAGGAAGAAACCTTCAGATGATAAGAGAAAAGATTCAGGGGTGAAGGGTTAGAGGTCAGAGGTCAGGGATCTTACCTTGACTGGAGGTTTTTAATGCGGGCGAGCATGTCCAGGTGTCCAGCTGAATACTGTTCAATTACATCCATGACATCATAGGGACGAAGACTCTCCTTAAACTTCCTCTTAGACACCATGAAACGCATGATGCTAAGAGAGAGAGAAAACAGGAAGTCAGCTGCCAGGAGGAGTTCTGGTGGGCTCAGTCTGGACTGGTCTCTGACCATGACAGGAGGTGGCTGAACATCTGACCTGGATCCTAATTAATGAGGTATCTGGTGTAGGTCCAACACAAAGGAGACCTCAGGTCCACACCATTAAAACCAGTGATCTGTTTTAATGGTGTGGCTAAAGACAGCTGTATATCCCATCAGGCCACGACATCCTCCAGGAAGAGCCGGAGGTTGAGCCTGTGTGTTCTTTACTTAAGCTTGGGACAAAGCTGAAGACCAGCTGAAACCTCCAAAAACAAACCAACATGAAGATTGTTTTGCAGATGTTTTAGTCCTGACAGTCAGGAAGGAGCATAAAGCTCATGACTTAGTAAATCCACCAGAAAACTTACAGAACCACTGCTCAGAAACCACAGAGTTCTGGACGTCCGTGATCCCACAAACTCACTGAGGACAACAACTGTCCTGTTTCTGTACCAAAACAAACATGGACGACACCCGCAGCTCAATCTGTTTTTGTGCTGAGATCTGAATGGAGAGGGGGACTGTGGATGGACCTGGACCATGAACTTCAGGTAAAGCTGCACTACTCCCGTGGCAACACACAGGTGACATCATCAGTCGTCAGTCACAGATATCAAACATGATTTTATAAAAACATAATGAAATGACTGAAGATCAGAGTCTATACATCACACACTGTCAGACCCAACTGACACAGACTCGGTCCTGTGTGTGTATGTGTGTGTGTGTGTCCAAACTACTACAGAATCTGGTTCTGATACCAGACTGAATAGATTAACTTTACAGAACTGGACAGTGGGACTAACGGAGGAACAAGGAACCTCTACAGATCTCAAACTAACTGACAAGAGAGGAGCTGTGGACTGTAGAGTGCCAACCAACAAAAAGAGGGAAAATAATAACAATAACAACAATAGAGAATATAATAATAAGAAAATCTTACCAAACAGCACGACAGAGGAGCTTTAGTGGCAGACAACAGAAAACAGTGAAACAACAGAAAAAAATGAAGCTAACTGGAGGTCAGACTAACTTGTCTTACCCAACAGCTGATGGTGACCTTTGACCCTGGGGTGAGCACAAATAAATAAAAAACAAACAAAAAATAATGTGAATAAAAAGCAGAATGATTCAGTGCATAATAAACAGCAAATAAAGGTGAGTAAAGCGACGAATGATGAGCAGATAAACCAATAAAAATAAAATGGTTTTCTGAGTAAAATCAAAACAAACATTTCGTACCAGATGGCTCTGATGGTGACCTTTAATCCCGGGGTCAGATCCTGAGGGACGAACTCACAGTGGCAGCTCTTGTTGTCGTCGGCCATGTCTTCTCCTGGCAGGCTGGCCTCTGAAACCACAGGGACATGATCATCACCAAAGTGTCCATTGTGTCACAGCGCCCCCTTACTCAAACATGTGACACTGCAGCGGTGATGAACCAAACATTTCATCGGCAGGAGGACCAGAGACCTGAGACAAGTTCAGTTAGGACATGTCCCAGTCAGGGCCAGGTTTAACCCAGTTTGTGGACCCCACTAAACCTCCACCTGTCGCCCTCTGAACCCTCCTGCCTCAAAATCCCCATTAAGTCCAGTTCAACCAGACCTCCATTGGTGGAACAGTATGTCACAGGTCTTACATGTGTAGTTTAGTGAATTTAGGAATATGCTCCACATTAATTCATTGATTAATTTTAAAACCAGAGTTTGAACCAGAGCCTGAAAACATTCTAATACTACAGGACTCACCTCAGCTGATATGGTACTTCAGTGGTGCAGATAACCCAACACATCTGTAACTAAAACCAGTGGAGAGAGAGGAACCTGGGGCTTTGGGGCCCCTGTCGTCTGGGACGCTGGGCAATTGCCTTTTTTGCCTGGTTAGTATCCAGCTTTGGTCCAGATGCTGATCTAATCACAGTTTAAAGGTTTAGAGGACATATACAAACTGTGACAAGGAGTCTCAGCAGATATTCTTTTCTGTGGTGGTGGGGGTTTTTGTCATGTCGAGCTGAGCAGGAAAACACAGTGAGGTTTACCTGGATGAAGTGTTGGAGGTGAACTGCTCTTCATCCAACTATTTATATTAGATATTCAAACCAGATTCACTGAACAAACAGAACATGTTCATCTTGACTGGACCTGGTTTTATTGAGGAAAGAAGCCCCACTGACTCTGTGACATTCAGGTGGAATCAGACCCCTCTGGTCTCCAGAGAAGGACAACACCAGCCCTGGTACCAAACAGGACCAGAGAAGCTTGACTTGGTGTGTGTGTTGGCTTGTTTTACTATATTTGTGAGGTCCAAAAACTAGGGGGGCACTAAATTTGTGGGGTCCAACAGCTCTGGATCCCACAAGTTTAAATGGCTGTTTAAAGGTTAAGACTTTAGGACCAGGGTCTAGAGAATGTATTACATCAGTGACTACAAAGTCAGGTGTTGGAGGGTGTGTGTGTGTCAGTGTGTGTGCTGACCTGGGGAGCTCTTCTGCCTGAACTCTTCATCCTGCATCTCTATCAGCACTACAGGAGGAGACAGAGGACACAGAGACCTTCATCAGAGAACTCATCATCATTGTCAAGGCTGAGAATACCAACAAAGAGGAAGCAAACACCTGTCAGGTACTGAGGTGTTTACAGATTTAAAGACACAGTCCAGCACTCATTAAATCCTCAGTTTCAGTGCACAGATACAGCATCGGCGAGCCTAGCTTAGAACAATGAATGGAAGCAGGAGGAAACGGTTAGCCTAGCTTAGCACAACGACTGGAAGCAGGGGGAAATGGTTAGCCTAGCTTAGCACAACAACTGGAAGAAGAGTGAAACTGTATAGGCCATCATGCTAACATTCACCAATCTTCAGTTGTCATCGGATTTTCTTAGTGCAGTAGTAGCTAAGAATCATGGGAGCTGTAATTGCTGAATGTTGGCACAAAGGTTAAAAAGCAAGAAGTCTAAACCAGTATAAACAGCCAGGTCTAGCATAAACCAGTCAGGTCCAGTATAAACCAGTCAGGTCTAGTATAAACAGTCAGGTCCAGCATAAACCAGTCTGGTCACAGATGATGAGAGTTGGTCTATTTCCTCTCTTGCTCCTCCTGTCCTTCCCTATCTCCTTCTCTCCTCTCCTACCGTAAATCCTCTTGGCTGTAATTCAGTGTTTTTACTGTTTTACAATTCTGTAACTAAAAGGTTATTTTCCCAAACTACAGTTTGTGTCTGGTTATGTCTATTTCTCGTATGTCTGAGCCCCCATCCACAGGTCAGGTACTGATTTGTTGGTGCATGTTGAGTTTGCAGGTTTTGGGTAGGTCTGGGTTTGTAAACTGGACTCCTGCCAGACTCTTGTGGGAGATAAAAATAAAAAAAACCTTGAGTGTCTGAACTTCATTTTAAATGTTAAATGTGTGGGTGTATATGACACTAATTACATGGTGTTTGTGCTCTGAATGAGGCTTTTTCGCACACTGCATATGATGAAACATCTGCCTCCAAAACACAGACTTCTCACTGCTGCTGGAGTCATGGATGTATCATAACACCTGGATACTGGACTTCAAGATGGCACTCGGTTAACTGAATGAAAATGACGCACTGAGACTGTGAGTTGAGTAATAACTGAGCTCATCTGCAGTTGGATGTGCCTTATTAGCAGACAAGGTCTAATGGAGGCCTATAAATTCATCCATCATCTCTACAGGACGCCATGTATCAAATTAGTTCATCACATGAGAGGAACTCATTGATCTGTTACTGTGGACTGAAAGGATCGTCCCCTAAGGTGATGTGGACTAGTTGGGTGCTCTGGTTGCTCTTTAGTTGTGGATGTTAGAGTTCCACGTGTAGGAGTTGTGATCTACGAGTGGATCGCTCTAACTGGCTGGACTCGGCTTGTCTTACCTTCAGAGTTTTGGCGGGAGGCAGCTCCTCGGATCCTGAAGGCCTGTCGGGTTCTGCTGCGTTCTCCGAAGCTCCAGCTCTTTGGAACCTTGCTGGGACTCTCCTCCAGATTGGGCTCCATACTGGGGGACCGCCGCAAGGCCTGGACTCCCCCTGGACCCCCAGGAACTCCAGAACCCACACCAGGAGCAACACCGGGGCCAACTGTAGGAACCACTAAAGATGAGAAGTAGTGAAGTAAAGATGGAGTTCAAGGATGGGACATACCAGAATCAGAACTGGTTGATATCAGTCCAGTCTGCAGGTTTTCCTCCAAACCAGTTCCTACAGCAGCTCCTTTACACTAAGAAGTCCCACCTGTCTGATTAAATAGGTCGATAATCTAGTTCCTGCTGCTTGATGGGAACATTAACCTGCAGTCTTGTGGGTCTCTACAAACCAGGCCAAACCAGACATGTGACGGACCATCTACAGGTTTCTTGATCAAGGACACTTCATTAAGCAACAAGAACCTGAGAGGAGGATCAAACCTGAGACTTGATGTGGACCACCTTTCATCTACCACATCAAATGAAACATGTATAAAAGCAATCTAATTAATTTCTGTGAACTATCCCAGAGTGTCAGCATTTCAAAACATAATCCTAAAAAGAGACTTTGGTTCTTAGACTCACCATGCTGAGGAGAACCTTTCCCTTTGGTTCCTGAACTCCTGGGAGATGAGAAGACCCTCTCCTTCAGACTGACCTTCTGACTGCAGGCAGGCAGGCAGGCAGGCAAGCAGGCAGGCAGACAGACAGACAGATTTAGTTGGATCTAATATGTTCTGGGATCATGCTGAGAGAAAAGTCCTGAATGTCCTTTATTGTCAAATATTTCCTGTCCATAATCATGGAGTCTCTGGGTGGAAAATGATGGAGAAACACTGAGGGAGGTGATCAACATAAATCACCTGATCTGAACCAGGTTAGTGTTTTTGTTAATGGAACTCTGTTCCAGTCATGGTCAGTCTATAACAAACACCATGTTTGACCATGAGGTGGTTCATCAGAGTACTTGGTACCAGAACACTTGAGGTCAAAGATCAAAGATGGTATAATCAGATCTATAGCTGTTTGTCTTGCACACTTGGGTGAAGAGAGGAGTTGAACTGTCAGCTGATCGCCACCTACTGGTGGGTTGGATCAGAAGGTGGGAACACTCCACCTGTGAGGTCTTCAACTCCCACCTCCAGAGGAAGTTTGTCCTGCATCCCAAGCATGCTTGGGGACATAAAGTGGAGAAACTGGAGAATTAATCATTTAGCTTCACATACTAATCACTAAATATTAATTATTACTCCTATCTGCCTGTGTCCACAGGTGTTTCCACTTATCATCATTAAGTTTAGGTTTGTGAGTTAGAGGATCTGTGGATGTGAACACATGGTATATTGTGTATCTATATATGCTGTCACATGATAATGGTGTTTGCCTCTCACACACACTGTTAGCCTGGATTTTATATTTATTTAAAGATTGAATTTCATTACACTTAAACAATATAAGTTAGATTCCATTACTATACAATCCTGAGTAAATTCTACTAATCTATAAACATTGGCAAATGTATGAATAACTTTAAAACTTTAATTTTAAAGTTTTTGTCACACCACACCTCTTTTTCAAATCCACTGAGTTATGAGAGGCCCTGGCAGGTGCAGAGTACTGAACCATCTGCTTTTAAAACTATAGGTAAGTTTGTTTTTTTTTTACTTTCTATATTATAGCTTATACATACTCATTCATACACATGTACAACCAGATAGATAATAAAAACAAAAAGAAAGAAAGAGAGAAAGAAGACAACATTAAAAACCATCCACATTACGTTTAACAACGGCACTTTGTAAAGTGCAACGAAAAATAAAAATAAAGTACTGCAAGATTTTGATGCATGACAACTGGTTGCGGTGTGATGCATGACAGGACGTGAATGCTCGTTCATGGTTCAACGCAGTTGACCTTGCAAAAAAAAAAAAAAAAAAAGTTGAATCAGCTTGGCACTTGGCATTTAGTGTATTGAACTAAGAAGAAAAATTCCAGTACCATCCAGCTTTTAAGTTAGATGTACTTAAGTTTCCATCTTACATTACTTAATTTTTTTAAGGCAATCGGTTTCCTCAAATTTTTAAAGTAAATTCTCTCTCAAGCAACAGGACTCATTGAAATTGATCCTGTGATGCTGAAAACACTTAATAATGGATGGATGTTTTTTAACAAAGGGAACCTGTGCATCAGTAATAAGGGTGTCACTATGTTCACCCACGGGAAGCCACAACTCTAGATTGTTGAATCAGGTATTCTGCTGAAAAATGGTGGATTGCCTCTTAAATTAATTGTCTGTACCCCAGTGGTGGAAGAGAGGTGGCAGAAAGGTTGTGGATCAAAAGGGTGGTGATGCCCCCAGTTTCTTTATCTGCAAGCCTTGTGCAAGACAATGAACTCCAAACAGCTGCTGCTGTGTTCCTTTGGACAAAAACATCTATCAAATGACTGTCATCCAATGTGGACTGCCTCACATGAAAGAGTTGGGTCTGGGTCTCAGGGTCTGAGTCACCAGTGATGGTCAACTGGAGCTGAAACCAACAGACTGATGCAGAGTCATCAGTGATGTTGATTCTGTACCAGACTGTGGAGGTTCAGAGGGAGATGATCCTGAAGGTGAATTTTGGATTAGATGGGTCTCTGTTCCAGTCCTCAGCCGTGATTCTGGTCCAAACCCTAAAGCTGTGGTCCTGGTCTCTAAGTAGTGATTGAAACAATGAAATGATGGAACCAAGCAGCTGAAATGAGTTTCCATGGCAGGGGCTCTGGACTTAAGAGACAGGGTGAGGAGCTCAGAGATCCACAAATGCTTTGATCTACAGAGACCTAAATTGAGGACACGGTCAGGTGCTCCTCATCAGTCTGTAAAGTTTAACCTAGTGTTAAAACTCAGTGGTAACTTGTGACCAAAGCTGGGATCATTTACACAGTAAATGAGAGTCTCACTTCAACACATTCAGTCTAAATTGAAGACTTCAGAAGATCAAACCCCTGAACTGAAGCAGAGCTCCAGACTCTGAGTCAGTGGTCTAAGGGTCAGAGGTCAGTGGTCAGGAGTTTAAGAGTCAAGGATCGATAATTCCTATCAAATGACTGTCATCTATTGATCCTGGAGTCAAGGATCCTCAACCTTCCTCAGAAGGTCTTAGGTTTTTAGGGTCAGGGTTCAGGATTATGAACCCTGGTCTAAGAAAAAAATCAGGACTCATTTATGAAAACTGCAGCTTAACACTGACCTGGGAGATGGTTCAGGTTGGACATCCTTCCTGTAGAGACAGAGACAGGTTCTTATTATTATAGATTTTATTGTTTTGCTAAATGATTCTGACATTATTTGCTGTCGAAAACCAGATACAGACACTAACTATGAACAAGACTATTGCACTTATTGTTGCAGTAGGTGTTGTTGCAGTACTTATCGTTGCAGTACTTATTGTTGTTTGTGTAGTTGTTATGTGACTTGTTGCACTGAACGTCTCAGACCTGAATGAGAGTCCTGATTTGTTCTTGAGGTTCCTCAATAAATCCAACTGATTGAGAGGAGGAATCAACCTGGAGACACAGATGATATAAAATGAGTATTACGATATTCATAGAAGAGTAATATCTGTAGGTGGACAGGTGCAGTCTCACCTGTACATGGGGACAGAGACTGTCCTCTCGTAATAATCCCAGGTCGAAGTCAGATCAGTTCGGCTCAGATTGGTAGCGTAAACTCTCCATGCCGCCTGCAGACAAAGAGAGAACTATTGTTTCCATGGAAGCAGCTACATATCAGATGCCAACATAGCAGGAAGGAATGTGCTGACTCTATGGATTTTCAGAATAAAAGACACCCCTCTGGAGACAACAAACAGAGTTTCAGGTGAGTTTAAATCTTCACTGCCTCTCTGATCTCTCTCCAATTATTGTGACGCTTTGTCATCTTGACACTGTGAATCGTTTTAATGTGAAGAAAACACCTCCCTGTGTCAGACAATCTCTCATGAAGAAGAACTGAATTTTTTATTTTTTTTTTCCTGGAAAATGCAATGTGAGCTCAGAAAGTTAAGATATTTTCCTGCATGTACCAAAGTTATATGGTCTTCCACAAGGAGTGATGCATTATGGGCTGTTTGTAGCCTTAACATTAATAAGCCAATGAGTGTTTCCAGTTTGTTTTAAGTGAGTCTGTCAGAGTCAGTCAGCTGTAACAGAGCTCAGTTAGTCCAGTTTAAATAAGACCTGTTTAAATAAAACCAGCTCACAGAGAAATGAACCAGAGAGAAAATCAGATAAAACTGCTTCACAGAGGATGAACTCAGAAAGACTGAAGTCTGAAAAACTGATCCTGACAGGTGAGAGAGAGATACGATAATGTAGGTTTAACTTTCTCCTTTAACTGGATTATTTCATGTTTCACTTTGACAAAAAAGGCTTTGTAGTTGATGACTCTCCTCTTTTTGAAATAACAGGATGAGTCTTCTTCCATAAACAGCTTTTGGTAAAGGACAGGTAATCTAATGATGTGTTCATGTCACATCCTTTAAACTAGAAATACAACCAGACGAGTGGTGAAAACTGGCGTCAGCCTCTGTCAGAGACAATATCTCCCACTTGGTGTAAAGAACCACAAACATGTCAACAGAACAGCTGCAAGTGTACCAAAATAAAATCCAATATTAACATTAATACAGTCCTTTGGCCCCTCCACCCCCCACCCTGTGAATCGCTACTTTATTGTTTGGGGGGGGGGGTCGAGTGCCCCTGTGAACCTGAGAGCTATGTTGTCTGGGGCAATAGCCTCCCAAGGCAAAGAGACTAAGAGGGGTTCAAAATAATCACCCTGATGAATTAGAATGTTCGAGAGTTGGCCACCTCGTCCAGACAAGGGAAACCGCGGCACCTTTCTGGAGCCAGACCTGGGAGGGGAGCTTGTCGGCGAGCGTCTGGTGGCTGGGCTTCCACTCATGGGGACTGCCCGAACAAATTACATGGAGCCGCCACTCCGTGGACCCACCACCTGTGGGGATAGGCATTGGGTGCTTGACCAGCCGGGTGTCAGGCAAAGACAGGGCCCCAGGCATCACGTCTCTGCTTTTTGCAGACAATGTGGTCTTGTTGGCCTCATCAGACCATGACCTTCAGCACGCGCTGGGCAGCTGAGTGTGAAGCAGCGGGGATGAAGGTCAGCACCTCCAAGTCTGAGGCCATTTCCTCAGCCTGAAAACGGTGGATTGTTCCCTTCGGGTGGGGGGATAGTTGCTACCTCAAGCGAAGGAGTTTAAGTATCTTGGGGTCTTTTTCACAAGTGACAGGAGGATGGAACATGAGGTTGACAGGCGGATCGGTGCAGCGTCACCAGTAATGCAGTCACTGTACTGGACCGTTGTGGTGAAGAGGGAGCTGAGTCGAAAGGCAAAGCTTTCAATTTACCAGTCGATCTACGTTCTGACTCTCACCTATGGTCACAAGATCTGGGTAGTGACCGAAAGAACGAGATCGCGAATACAGGCGGCTGAAATGAGTTTCCTCCGGAGGGTGTCTGGGCTCAGCCTTAGAGAGGGGGTGAGAAGCCTGGACATCAGCCAGTTGAGGTGGTTCGGGCATCTCGTTAGGATGTTTCCTGGGAGACTCCCTTTGGAGATCTTCCGGGCACACCCAATTGGGAGTAGACCCCTGGGTAGACCCAGGACGCATTGGAGAAACTATATATCTCTTCTGGCCTGGGAATGGCCATGGAATCCCCCGGGAGGAGCTGGAAAACATTGCAGAGGGACGTCTGGAATGCCCTGCTTAGCCTGTTGCCACCGCGACCCGATTCAGGAACAAGCAGGAGGAACAGAACTGAACTGAACAGTCCTTCAGTTCATTTTATACAGGCTGTATGTTGTTTCACTTGGTAACAAATTACTGCAAATATACGTAACACAACACAAAAAACGCTATATCTACTCTGCTTTGACCACAGGGTTAGCACCAAAGCTAATGAACCAACTGGACTAATGTGAAAACATCAGAATAATGACTATTTTCCTATGGGTCATCTCAGTTCAAACCCCACCTACTTTCTCAACTCTGAACAGCTCACCAATGACTGGGCAGAGTGGGTGTGATGTCAGAGGCTGGTTTACCTGTATGAGTCCAGCTGCTGGGTTCCGTCTCTTCTCAAAGTGTTTCTGTCTGTGCTGTTCCTGAACCTTCAGAGCAAACCCAGAACCCAGGATCCCCTGAAGACACACATGGACAGGTAACAGGAGATCAGGTAAGCTGGATGAACCAGGTGGAGGCTCACCTGTCACAGGTAAACTCAGGTAATTGTTTGACTGACTCACAGCGGGCAGAGCGAAGAATGAAACTCCAATAAGAGTGAAGGTTGCAGCCAGCAGACGTCCATTCCAGGTGATGGGGAACTTATCTCCATAACCGATGGTTGTCAAGGTGATCTGACAGGCACAGAAACAGACCAATCAGATACACCTGTATAGACCTGTACACATCTGCACACACCGTAGAGCAACAAAATACATCAACGTAACTACTCCATTTAAGTACATAGAGTATGTTACTTTGTACTTCTACCCTACATCTCAGAGTAAACTACTGCACAACATGCAGTTACTTTACTACATCAAGATGATTGATGATGATAACAAATTATTTTAATTTTTAGTATATTTATAAAATCCTATCAAAATTCAAACCAGTGATTCCAAACTCTTTGATTTGTGACCAATAAAACTCAGCATCTCATATAAAATCAGTGTGTGTTGGTCTCACCAGTCCCCACCAGAGGGCGTCAGCGTACGTCTCAAACTGTGCATTGTCTTCTTTTTCTGCCAAATAAACAAGGAAACTGGCCAGAATGAGACACAAGAAGCCGATGTACCAGGCTGTGATCAACTCCTGCAGAGGGCAAGAGACATTAGATCAGACTGAGAGAGAGAGCGAGCGAGGTTTATTTTCCCAACATGAGAGTAGAGATAATTTGGACCCAAACAACCACATTAAATTTAACAAACCAAAAGCATATAGAACATGAATAAAAAATTGAACAAAACAGAATTAGAGTCAGGATGTGACGTCCTTTATGGTGATGAGATCTGGAGTCCACTCAGTCATCAGGACCACATGAGATCAGACGTCCTAGAATTCTCAGAATTCAGCAGGTCCTTATTAATACATTCAGGTTACTTCTCCCAGCAAAAGAAACCCAACACTGCCTGACCAATTAGAGTCAACCTCATTAACACATGAACAAAAGAGTCTAATGATGAAGCATGAATATAAACTGAGAGACACAGCAGATCCCGATCCAAGTACAGACCACTGTTACACACATCCTGAACCCCAACCCCCCACCCCCCGAAACACACACACACAAACACACACACATCTTTACATTCTGGGTGGGATCAATAACTCTGATCAATAAAGTCCAGGATCAATGAAAACGATCAGATGTCAAGAAAATGATACCAACAAACCAATACTGCTGACACACACACACAGACACACACACACACCTCTGTAACATTCTGTTGTAGTGAACAGGACCGACCACAGATCTTATCTCACTCCAGATTTTTCCAGTGAAGTTCAGAATCAACTGAAGATTCTTTTGAGCACTTTAAGGACCTTTGTGGTTTAGAACTCCTGCCTGTATTTCCCCGCAGAGTGTTCACTTCTGACTCTGTGATGTTGACATCAGGGCTCTGTGGATTCAGACCATCCTTGTTCTTCTTGTCTCTGAGGACAGTTCTTTATGATGCTGACAGTGTGTTTGGACTCATCCTGCTACAGAATTAATCTGGGACTGATCAGACATCTCCCTGATGGTACTGATGAAGGATAAGACTAAGGTCATCTAAAGTGCCTAAAACTTTTGCACAGTCCTGTAAATGAAGTTTTACATACAATATTTACTCACACACATACGATCTAATTCTGCCTTGCATGCACTGGTTGGTGTTTTTTTTCTAATATGGACCTGCTGAATTCAGGGACGTATGTCTGATCTCGTGTCGTCTTGATCACTGAAATGACTCTAGACCTCACCACCAGTGTTGAAGGCAGGTGAAGACATATGAAGGCAGGTGAAGACAGCTGTTTACCAGTTTACCTTGCTGTGGGCATAGACCACTGATCCCAGCAGTTTCCAGGTTCCTCCTCGTCTGTCCATCCGGATCATCCTCAGTATCTGAAGGAACCGAAGAGAACGGATTGCCGACGTGGCAAAGACGTTTCCCTGAGTCCCTGCAGCCAAGACTGAGATGGATGCTATCAACACCATGATGTCTGAGAGAGAGAGAGAGAGAGAGACAGAGACAGAGACAGAGACAGAGACAGAGAGACATTTGTTCAGCTCAGTATTCAGCTCATCAGGCTCACCTGTCTGAGAGTAAACGTGTTGTCAGACTCACCTGTCTGAGAGTAAATAATCAGACTGACCTGTCTGAGATAAACATGTTGTCAGACTCACCAATGACACAGAAGGGCTTTCTGGCGAACTTGAGTCGGCCTCTCCATCCTCTGTAGCGACAACAACAACCTGCAGCCCAGATCCTCACCATGTACTCCACCCCGAACACCACGATCGTCACCACTTCCTGTTACACAACGACATCACACTGTTAACAAACACCTACAGGTGCAGATAACCTATATTTCCATTATCGATAAATGTTATTTTCTTGATTAATGGTTTGAAAAACACAGAGAAATGTTACTGTGACAGACGACAGAAGCTGGAACAAGATAAAACTTACAAATGACTAAATCTCCTATATTTACGACTGTACATTCACAACTGCTCATTTTCTATTTATTACAGAGACTCTTTCTAATGCTGATTGCTGCACTTTAACCTTATCACTCTGTTACTTCTGTGCCTTTCTATATTATATTTTTCTATTTTTATTTTTCTATTTTCCTATTTTGGTCACCCCTGTTTTCTTGCTGCTGTAACGTGAATTTCCCATAAGTGGGATAAATAAAGTCTATCTAATCTAATCTAAATCTAATCTAATCTAAATCAGAAATAATTGATTATTAAAGTTGTGATCTTCTGTCAATGAACGGACCAGTGAATCAAGTCCTTGTTGCAGCTGTTAAATCAAACCCACAGAGAGGCGACGATGAAGTGAACTAAAAATATCACAGCACAGGAAGAGAGAAGCTAAAAATAACTGAACATTCTATTTACAGATTTATTCAGTTCATCCTCTGACCTCAGATCAGCTGCAGATAAAAGATGAAGGTTTGTTTGAAAGAATCGTACCAGGATGTAGAGAGCGTCCTCTGAACTCTTCTCGTACTCTTTGATGGTGGAGAACACAGACAGAACCAGACAGGAGAACACCAGCAGGAACCTGAACACAACATTCAACACATTAATACTCTGCTGTGTTCCTGTTTCAGGATCAGGTTCCTGAAAACTGATCTCAGGTCTGTGTTTCAGGGGAGGATTTAGACTATGACACCTGATCTCAGGTCTGTCTTCATGTATTGATCCTCAGCTGTTCCTGGAAACTGACCTGAGAGCAGCCGACAAAATTATTGTATCTTTAACTTAATTCTGTGATGTGAAAAGTGCTGAGTCACTGACGTCAGTTTGATTTATTTTACTGTTCATCAGCTTCTGATTAGGATTTATTCCCTGAACTTTAATGTTCAGATAGATGAAATTAGAGAAAATTAAAGTGTTGGAAAGTAACTAAGTACATTTACTCAAGTACAAATTTGAGGTAAATGTATTCTACTTCATGTTACCTTTTTACTTAGAAAAGAAATATTTAAGTTTTTACCACATTAATATCTGACAGACAAAAAACATGAGGAGAAAACAATTTAATGAAACCAACAGTGTAGAAGCTGTCGAACCCTTCAGAGTCTGAAACATTAAAACTCAGGTGTTTAATAAAAATATTTATAATTTGATCTTCATATATTTATAAATATGTATATCTGTGTGTATATATTTATATATTGATGATTTTTAATTTAAGTCTTTCACTGCAGTTTACACTCAATTGTCAGTTAAGTAGGAACACCTGTACATCACCCTGACAGGTGTCTCTGTTGTTTAGTCTCCATTCACTGATATAAAAGAGGTGGATAAAATAATAGAAACACCTGCTTCCATTATTATCAGATATTCAGTGAACAAGTGCAGTGCAGTGTGTGAACAAGTGTGTGGACAAGTATTTACACATAGGCGTGGTAGATGAAGGCCCATCCTCGAGGTCTCTCCAGGACGTTGTACAGGAAGTTCTGCAGTCGTCTATAGAGGGCATTTCGTTTTGGAGGTTTCTTTCCTCCAGAGACGCTGCTGCGCTGCCGCCGAGGTCCCTCCTCCCCACCTGGACACAAACACATCCAATGATCCCACTGCAGCAAATAATCAATTCATTGATTAGTTGATTGGCACCAAATTAATGAGCAACTGTTCTGACTGTTCATTGTTTTATTTCTAATCACAAGAAGTTTCCTCTTGATATGATGCTAAAGTAAAAATCCTTTTTAAACTGTTAATCAAACACCTGAATACTCCTGATGTTTTATAAACTATGATTCATTGAAAAATAATCGTCAGTTTAATTTTCTGTTGATTGACTCATGACTCGATTCATGTTCTTTTTCTCATTATTAACTGATGCTTCTTGATTTGAGAAGTTATCAACTTTAAGGAGCCTGCAGCTTCATTTTTTTGAGGATGATGAAACATATTGTCGCAAACATGTTAGTGTGTCCTGTTTCTATAAAACCGTGATCACTGTGATGAAGGTCTAGAAATAAAATTTGAGCTTCATTTTAACAGATTTCACTGTTTCACAGAGAATTCACCATCAGCCAATCACAGTCAACAAACATCTCCTCCTTTAACCTCATTGGTCCAAACCTGCAGGTCTGAATGTTCCTTTTATTTTTCTGATCCACCTCAGTGAACAACGAACGTCCCGGAACATTCCCGGATCTGTTACTTATGTTGTCATGGATTATCTGCATTAGAAACACCTGCTCTGTTTATACACTGCATCTCACACACACACACATTATTGTCATCTCCCGTTAATTAACCGCCGCCGTTCTCGCGTGTTTACCGGAAATGAGCAGAGCTCCGTCTCTGCTGGAATCGGTGCCTCCGGCCTCTAGACCCACGAAGCCGACCTTCAGCTTCTTCTGGTCGGCCTGCGCTCCGGGGAACACCCCGCCGTTCCGGGATTTCTGCACCATGACTGAGAGCCGCGACCCGTACCGACCCGCCGATCTAGAGGCAGCCCGCAGAAAGAGCACCGAGACCGGCCAGGCACCGGGGAAGCATCGCCACGGCGGAGCGGAGGAGGAGAGAAGGAGGAGAGGATGAGGTGAAGTGGAGAGAGGGATGGAGGAAAATAAAATCCGCAGCAGATTGGCTGATCAGCAGGTTTTTTCTCCTCTTCCACTTCCCGCACAAGAAGGAAACAGAATGACGTCACTGACGGATTATTGATCACAGAAAGAAACAAACACTGATCAGATCAATTTGATCAGAGAAAAGAAACAAACTCAACTGAAAGATCGACGGGTCTGTACAGGATGTTTTATTAACCTCCGTCACCATGGTAACCGGACACCCTGTATGCGTAACCATGGCAACCAGAGGAGAGACAGGTGGAGTTAAACAGAGTGGGAGCCAAAATACAAGAGGGAGGAGGTGGAGGACGGGGGGTAGGAGAGAGAGAGAAAAGAAAAGGAGGAGGTTGTGAAGAGGAGGAGGAGGGTAAGAATGGAGGAGAGGAGAAGGAAGTGAGCAGAGGAGAGGAAAAGGAGATAGAAGAGGAGACAAGGAGGTGAGGAGGAGGAGAGGAGGGGGAGGTAGTGTTTTGTCCAGCTGTGACATCACATGAAGGAGCCATTCTGATTGGCTGGTTCAGATGTATAGATTATCTAAGGTGTGGACATGAGCTGCTGCTGCTGACTGCTGGACTGGAGAAAAAACAAACTGAAGTTGGACACAGTCACTTTACGACATTGGATATTTAATCTGTTCTGTGTTTTATTAAATTGAACATGTCCAACTGTTGTGAACCTCTTTCACACTGTTTACTCAACCAAAGATCTGTGGTTTTATTGAGAACCACAAACTTGAGAATAAAATCATGAGCCACCACATCACCAGGAGAGAAAAGAGGTGAAATATGAGGAATAAAAATCTGACCTATGAGGACGTTACTTCTTCTACAAAAACAAACTAAAATTAATCTACAGCGTTGGTTCATAGATTTTAAAGTCATGTGACACGGGGACATTGTGCCACACCAGAGAAAGTCTGACAAATTTTTTAACCAGCATCAGGTAAAGTCAAACGCACCTAAACGCACCACTTCAACATCTCATCAGTAATGTGATGACATCAGTCACCAGAGGACCAATCAATTGGTAGATGTTGAATGTTTGGTTTTCTCAGCACAGTTTATTAGACCTGCAGGTGACATCATCACTGAGTAATGTTGATTGGTTGATCTAAACTACACATCTTTAAAACTGAGCAAACATCGTGCTGCCAGTTGAGTTGGTTGATGGAGGGGTCAGAGGTTGTGGAACAGGTCAGAGTAGAAGGCAGGCTCTGAGCGGCGGCTGCGGTAGCGAAGGATGATGTCATTGATCATGTGCTTCCTCCTGACATGAGGCGGAGGGGCGGAGTCACTCTCCAGCCGTCGCCGATGGCACCAGTTGATCACCGTCTCTCTGACCAGGAAACCTGGAGACAGACAAACAGAGAGACAGGTGACTGACAGACAGACAGGTGACTGACAGACAGACTGACAGGTGACAGGAAGACAGACATACCCAGGGACCTCTTGCTGACCACACTCCCATTGACCAATGGGACGACCAAGCCTAACTTGCTGGTGGCGTTTCCATGGAAACCGATCCGGTAGAGTCCAGTTTTCAGAGGATGGATGAAGATCAGCTGGACGTTGGACAAACTGCCAGACAGAGTGATGGACAAGTGAAGGACAGGTGTTGGACAGAGTGAAAGACAGGTGATGGACAGAGTAATGCACTGAAGGACATGTGAAGGACAGGTGATGGACAGAGTGATGGACAGAGTGAAGGACAGAGTGAAAGATAGGTGATGGACAGAGTGATGGACAGGTGGAGAACAGAGTGATGGACAGAGTGATGGACAGGTGTCACCTGTTTGTTTTACCTAGTCAGTGTTTCTGTCTTTGTCTCTGGGAGCAGATCAGACAGAGGGAAACTCTCTGAAACACAAACACAGACCAGATCAGACCAGATTGACAGGATTGATTTATCAGTATTGATCAGTGTTCATGTTTTTTACCGATATCTTCAAACCTCTCGACCCAAACGATCAGGAGCTTAGAACCAACCAACGACGACCTCAGGTCCTCAACCAGAGAACTCTGGACAGACAGACAGGTCAGAGAGAGAGACAGGACAGAGACAGAGAGAGACAGGTCAGAGAGAGAGAGACATGTCAGAGAGAGACAGATAGTTCAGAGAGAGAGACAGGTTAGAGAGAGAGAGACAGTTCAGAGAGAGAGAGAGACAGGTCAGAGACAGACAGGTCAGAGAGAGAGACAGAGAGAGAGACAGTTCAGAGACAGACAGGTTAGAAAGAGACAGTGATAACCAGGGGAAAAAGCTTTTATTTTGAAGGTCTGTACTGTGGGTTGCGGGGTGGCGTCTCGGCTGTGGTCACAGTGATTAGGCAGGCGAGATGGTGACTCAGTCGGAGGCTCCACCTGCTCTGGACTCTTCAACCAATCACCTGCTTTTGAAAACAAAGAAAAGGAAGTTTATACTCAAAAAGCTCCTGACTGTGACATCACTACTGACCATCTGACACCATCAGACACTCACTGAGTGATGATGATGATGGGACAATGAAGGTGAGCTCCGTCAGAGCATCGGTGAACATCAGAACAAACTTTTCTCCATTGAACACGCCCCCTCCACTGTCACCCAGCACAGCAGGAAATTCTGGGAGACAGAAATCAACCAATCAGCTTCTGGCAGCACAGAGTGACCTCAGGTGACCTCTGACACCTGACAACGTGCCATTACTGAGCATCACGAGGACCAATCAGAACACTCACCTGGACTTCTGGAGTCTGACCCGCCCCCCTGCCGTGGCCCCACCCCCACTGGCCGACCGAGACATGACAGGAAGTCCAGGAAGTGAGACGGGATGCTACACCTGGACTCCACATTTCTCAAGATCTACAGAAAGTCAGACAGGTTAGAGACAGACAGACAGGTGACAGACAGACAGGTGAGACAGACAGGTGAGTGACCTCAGCAGGTGTCCTCTGTCCTGCTCTCATATAGAAGATGAAGGCGGAGTCACAGTTTCTGGACGGCAGCTGATCCAAACGTCTCAGGTCGTCTGAGAATCCTGGAAGAGACGAGTCCAGAGACACAAGCTGAGCCAAGACTCCGGTACCTGGATCCTACAGACGATCAGGCGAGAGGGAGACAGGTGAGACAGACTCAGGTCTGAATAAATCAATAAATCACTGAGTTGATATCTGTCCTCGGTACCTTCAGGGTCTCAGGTGTCAGGAGGCCCAGGTTGGACAGGAAGAGTCTCGCCGTCTGGAAATTGGTGACTGGAGGTGGTGGCCTGCAGGTAGTCATGGTGACTGAACGACCCCTCACCTGCAGCCAATCGTCAACCTGCTGCTGTCTTTTCAGCACTGCTCGCAGACACTCCACCTGCTGCTGCACCTGAAGGAGGAGGAGTTTACACCTGACTGACACCTGACACCAAGTGAAGAATACCTGTCTGACTTTAGCTGGAGAGAGAGGAAACCTAAACTCTGTACCTGAGGGATCCCACAGGTGACACGCACAAGTAAAGAACTAACATCATGTTTTTTAACTGAATGAGAACAGGTTCTGGTTCTGGTTTGGTCCAGGATCTTGACCTGGTTCAGGTTCCTACCTCCTCAGTAATGGTCTCGTTTAGACCTGGAATACTCAAATCTGCTTTAACTGAAGGAACTTGGTCTATGTTCTCAGGAAACTGTCGGTGTTTGACATCACATTGTATCCCAGAATCCCCCAGGGCCCCACGGCGGTGTTCTGGGATCAGAGTCTGCTGCAGTGAACAGCAGGACAGGAGAAAAAACACTGATCTGAGGCCTGTGGAACATGTTTACATTATGTGATGTAACAGGTAAATCAACAGATGGTCACCTGAGTGTGTGTTCCCTTTCTGGGCTCCAGGTGGAGCTGCAGAGTCCAGGTGTGACATCCTGATGGTCCTCGGATCAGCACCATGAGTGATGGACACAACGCTGCACAGACACACACACACACACACACACACATCAACTTATAATGTTCATTTATTGATCAATCACAGAATATTAATCACCAGCAGGGGTAGTGGGGTATCTGTGGGGCAGTGGAGTGTGTGTGTGTGTGTGCTTGTGTATGTTTGTGTGTTTGTGTGTGTGTGTGTGTGTATCAGGGTCAGTTTTTCTGTTTGGTTCTGGAACTGGGAGTCTGGTCTAACCCTGTTCAGGTCCTGGTTCCAGTGTGGCCAGAATCACAGAGCTGTCGACCACAAAGTATCTGAATTTCTTCATGCTGCTGTCATTCAACCTCGAACAGCCAATCAGAGCGTCCTCATTCAGCAAGCCTCCGACAAACTGGAACACCCCAGAAACCTGCATCACACTGAGACAACAAAGACCAGATCTGAGTTAGATCCCCAATCTGGTCTCAGTCTGGTCCAAATCTGATCTGCACAGCAACTAAACACTAGTTCAGGTCAGGGAAAGATCCTGGTCCTGGTTTAGGACCGGAGGTGAACTCTGGTCTGATTCCTTGAGTCTCTGAAGTTGTGATGATGAAGCTGAAACAGTCAGTTCTTTTATTTTCTACATCTACAGTCTGTGGAAATGTGTCATAGTGTTTGTTTCAGGTGTGTTTGTTTTGCTCACCAGCTCAGTGTGGCCTCAGCTGCCTCCTTCACCCTCAGAGAGGCCGGGTTCAGTTCTTTTTTTTCTTTACTCTTCACTTCCTGTTCCTGTCTGGATTTACTGCCTGAAATTCCCAGTTCCACGATCTCCAGGACCTCGGACAAACACTCCTGACACACACACACACACACACACACACACACACACACACACACACACACACATTGACACACAGTTATAGATAGTTAGTTACCTCCTGTGTGTGGGTCACTTACCTGTTGGTCAGTTACCTGTGTGTGGGTCAATTACCTGGTGGTTAGTTACCTGTCTGTGGGTCAGTTACCTGTTGGTCAGTTACCTGTGTGTGGGTCAGTTACCTGGTGGTCCAACATGGTGGGGTGGTGAGTTAACCAGACGTTCAGACAGGTGAAAGCAGCGACAATGATTGAGTGCAGTTCTCTGGAGTGAAGAGGGGGAGGACGACTGCACTGAAACACGATGTAACTACAGACAGAACTGACTGCTCGCCTCCTCTCTGACTCCTCCACCCTCACCTCCACCTGCAGGACCACAGAGTTACAGGTGCAGGAGGGTTCAGATGTGTGTGTGTGTGTGTGTGTGTGTGTGTGTGTGTGTGTATGTGTGTCTACCTTGGCCAGTCCTCCCAGTACTTCCAGTGCAGACAGACAAACTGCTGACTCGTTCCTCCACTGAGTCGTCAGACGCTGAGTCAGCAGACGCACAAACTGGACCCACAGGACCTCCACTGCATCTGATTGGATGACTGGTTACCATGGCAACACACACAACAACACATAGTCAGATTTCCACTGATGGTCAATGTTACAAAACCACAACAGGTCAATTAATTAAAAACCAAATGATCATAATTAAATACTGGTTCCTCTGGTTCGTCTGTTTCCACTGGTTCCACTGGTCCATCGAGGTTGACTGGTTCCACCACGCTGCAACTCAGTTTCCTGGAAAATCCATATTCACAGATTAAAATCCTGCAGGCTGATAAATGTAAAGACAAAGACAGTAAAGCCAGGAGATGTCAATAGATGACAATGGATGTCAGTAGATGACAGCAGAGATCAGTAGATGACAGTAGATGTCAGTAGATGGCAGTAGATGACAACAGAGATCAGTAGATGAAGTAGACCCACCTGCTGAGTCTGTCCTGCAGCCTGGACCAGAGCAGAATCCTGGACCAGGTTCAACATGGCAGCTGCATCAGAATCATTGAAGAGTCAGACCTGAGGTTAAAGTTCTAAACTCTGAAAGTAGAAACAGGAACAAGGATCTGAGACTGACCCAGGATCACCTGCGTGTTGGAGGCATTGCTTTCCGTCTGCAGAGCTCCAATCAGAGCGCTGATGAGGCGGGGCTTCAGAGACAGGAAGTTACCTGCTGTGACATCATTACCACTGAGCTGCCTGTTCAGGTGCACCTGAGCACACACACATGGGTGAAGGTTACTGTGGTTACCACTGGATGTTCCTCACCTGTCCAGGTTAGGTCTGCACAGCTGTGTGCAGGTTTTCAGCAGGTGGACAGGAGGTTACCTCGGATCGGACGGGTCCAAACTGCAAAGGGAGGGGCAGCAGGGACAGTAGGACGAGGAGGGAGGCTCGTCTCAAATCCACCAGATTCACAAAAGTTGTAAACCTCAACAGCTCTCTGGGCAGGAAACAGAAAGAGTGAGTTACCTGCAGTTACACCTGTCCTTACCTGCAGCTGTGAGTTCAGTGATTGAAATAATATGACACCTGACCCAACAAAGACTGTTAGCCTCATGAGACCAGATCAGTCTGAGGAACAGGCAGCAGAGGTCCATTTATCTACAGTTTAAGTACTGTGTTGACAGTAGTACTGTTTGCAGTAGTGGTACTCATATCTGCAGTGATATTTGGATCAAGGCAAGGAAGGCCATGGGTCCAGATGGCATCAGCTCCAGGCTCCTGAAGTCCTGCGCAGACCAACTGTGTGGGATCGTGGAGCAGCTCTTCAGCACAAGCTTGAGGTTAGGGAAAGTCTCACAGCTGTGGAAGACATCCTGTGTGGTACTGGTGCCGAAGACGCAGCACCCAAGGACTTCAACAGCTATAGGCCGGTGGCGCTGACATCCCACCTGATGAAGACCCTGGAGCGACTGATTCTCGCTCATCTCTGGCCCTCAGTGAGACAGTCAATGGACCCGCTGCAGTTTGTTCTTTGATTCCTCCAGTGCTTTTAACACCATACAGCCAGCACTCCTGAGGGACAAGCTGGAACTCATGGGGGTGGACCAGCATCTGGCACTCTGGATACTGGATTACCTCACCAACCGACCGCAGTATGTGAGGACCCCCCCCCCCGCCAACACCAGTGAACATCCAGGGAAGAGACATTGAGATGGTGACATCTTATAAGTACCTGGGTGTTCAGCTGAACAATAGACTGGACTGGACAGACAACAACACTGCACTTTACAAGAAGGGTCAGAGCAGACTCTACCTGCTGAGGAGACTCAGGTCCTTTGGAGTGCAGGGGGCAATCCACACTTTTTATGACACAGTTATGGCATCAGCCATCTTCTATGGAGTGGTCTGCTGGGGTAGCAGCATCTCAACAGCGGACAGAGACTGGACAAGCTGATCAAGAAAGCCAGCTCTGTCCTGGGGTGCCCCCTCGACCTGGTGGAGGTGGTGGGAGAGAGGAGGACCCTGATGGACAATGAGCTCCACCCCATGCAGGACAGTCTGACAGCACTGAGCAGTTCCTTCAGTGATAGGCTGCTTCACCCAAAGTGTGTGAAGGAGAGGTATTGCAGGTCCTTCCTTCCTGCTGCTGTCAGACTCTACAATCAGCACTGCTCCTCGTTTCACCACATACTCAATGGGCCATTTTCACTAGGTTTTTTTTTTTCTGCACTTTAATTAACCCAAACAGCTGCTACCAGTCACTCACTGTGTGAAATTCCATTTCAAAATGTGCAATATCTGTATTTAGTTCATTTTCTGTCTATGTATAAAGTCGTATATTGCTCTTCTGTTAATATTTTTTATTACATTGTCATGTTTATACTGTTGTGTATATTTTTTATAACCTTATCCTGTTTTTATTTTTGCCCTTACTTGTATTTATGTCTTTCTAACTTTTTCAATCACTTATGCTGCTGCAACAATGTAAATTTCCCCATTGTGGGACTAATAAAGGATTATCTTATCTTATCTTATCTTATCTTATCTTCTTTGAAGTAGACATACCTGTCGAGCAGCACACTCTCCAAAACTGAGATGAAGGACGGGAGCAGCAGGTTGACTCCCCTCAGGTCACAGCAGAACAGGCAGGTAGAGTTCAACAGGACGGAGGCCAGGACAGAAGGACACGCCCCCTCACACACCTGGAGAGCCTGCAGCAGAACCAGGTAGAACCTGGGGGGGAAGGTAGACAATAGAATAGGCTTTATTGTCATTGTACAGTTAAGTACAATGAAATTGTGGACAAACAGAGACCTTGACAGGTAGCCAGAGACGTGATTGGACAGGTAGACAGAGCTATACCTGGACAGGTAGACAGGCAGGATGTCCTCTGCAGTCTTCTTACAGGTGAAGATCCTGCAGAGTGTCCCACAGGCCTCAGCTCGACCTGCCGCCCACCTTTCTGACATCACAGTGACATCACAGTGACCTGCTGAAGGAGACACAGTTTATCGTTACTGCTTCACAGTAACAGTACACAGCGAACCCAGAACCACCACTGTGTGTGTGTGCAGTACTTGTAGTACCATGTGTAATATGTTCATTGCAGTGTGCAATGTCTGTAGTACTGTAGTACTACAGTAGCAATCGTATAGTACAGAGAGAGTACTGCAGTAATACTGTAGTAGTACAAATGTAGTACTTCAGTAGCACTGTAGTAGTATAGTAGCACTGCAGTAGTAGTGCAGTAGTACTATAGTAGTAGTGCAGTAGTACGGTAGTAGTACTGTAGTAGTAGTGCAGTAGTACTGACCAGAGTCTCTGTGGATCAGAGCAGCATCAAACAACCAGCTGCCGAACAGGTGGAGGAGGGAGTCCACATTACACCTGAGGGGGGAGGGGGAGGGTCGGGGGGAGGAGCACAGAAGGGGAGGGGAGAGGGGAGGATGGGTAGAGGCCTTCCAGTGATGGGGGAGGGGAGACATCTGAGAGGGGAGGGGGAGGAGAGGGGGGAGGACAGATAACATATGAGCTCTCTGAGCCAATAACGTCATTCAGACAGTCACAGTGTTGGAGGAAGGAAGTGAACCTCAGCTGACAACAGACAGAAGCTAACAGAAGCTAACAGAAGGACAGGTAAAGAGACATACACCTGGACAGGTAAAGAGACATGATGAGGATGTCATACCGTAGGTGGTTTTCCTGTTGCCTTGGAAACGTTTGCAGGTTTTAATTGTCTCTTGTGTGGAGGGGGGGAGGTAGGGGAGGTGGTGGAGGGAGGGGAACTGGGCACGCTCAATATGTTCATGGGGGTGGGTGGGGCACTACCTGAACGAGGCCGTGAGATACCTGAGGAGAACAGGTGCACCACTCTGTTACTGCAGATGAAATCGACCAATCAGATCTGAGCAGGGGGGCAGAGCTTACCGTAGGGGGGGGGGCGGTCTCTGAAGGGGCTCTTAGTCACAGCAACACCTGTACCAGGAAAAAACAAACATCAGAGTTAAACTGAAGTTTTGATTCTGATTAATGTCAATAAAATGAGGTTTAATCTCTCAGATTATTATTATTATATAACAGATTATTCTGTTGGCCCAGACCAGGTTCTGATTCTGGTTCTGGTTCTGCTGTTAGAAAAATCACAGAGGCTTTGATCAGCTTATTGATCAGATGGACCTGATTAGTTTAATCTGGTTTACCAAGAGACGGCAACCGGTCTCTGAACTGGATCCTTGAAGTCAGTCCTGGAGAAACAAAACAACTATAGCACATGAGTACACAGGTAACAGGTGTGTACACCTGTATTTACACACTATGCACTATGAGTATATACTCAACAGGTGTGTGTAATGTGTGTGTACCAATGTTTGGCTGCAGCTCTGTTGTCTCTTTGTTTTCCATAGTCACACCTGCAGAGACACAGGATATAACAGAACTAACTCTGACTTTATTTACTCTCAGTATTTATTCTCAGTATTTACTCTCAGTATTTATTCTCAGTTCAGGGTTCAGGGTTCAGGGGTTCAGGGTTCAGTGTTTAGGGTTCAGGGGTTCAGGGGTCAGAGGTTCAGGGTTCAGGGATCAGAGGTTCAGGGGTTCAGGGCTTCAGGGGTCAGGGGTTAAAGTACCCAGGAAGGCGTCGACCAGCGAGCTGATTCCTCTCATGGCTCTGAAGAAGATGTGTGGCAGCTGAGCGTCTCCTCCCCTGAGCACCTCCTCCTGAGAGGGAGGAGACGAAGCAACAACCACCGGGCGACTGAGGTCCACCGGGTTACTGGGGAGGATTAGAAACATGTCATAGTCTGACATTCAGAACTTTCAATCGTCTTTCAAAAGACGATTACCTGAACATGTGCAGGAACTTGAACCAGGTTTGAGGGATTCTGTAGTCGTCCATGTCTGCAGGGATCAAAGCAGCATCTTCATCTGGGACTTTAAACTGAGGGAAGGACGGACCAAAGGTCAGCAGCAACAACCTGCACAATTAACAACAATAATCAACAACAAACAACACCAATGACATTCCTATGTTAACAGGTGTAATCTGCCGTAACCTGAGCTCTGTTCTATGATGCAGATTGAACAGATCCAGGATCTTTATCTGGCTTCAATAAACCTAACAACCACAGAGTGACTGAGCATCAGACGCTGGTTATCACCTGGTTCAGTCAACCCAGGATTTCCTGATGGTTCAAGGTAAAGACGTGGAGAGAGTTCGTGTCAGATCTTCACGTTGATAGAACAAAGTTGCTTTTATCTTCACACTTGAATTCTAAAAGAACATTTCAGTCAGATGGAGCTCAGATAGTCAGTCTGTGATCATTTAGTGGGAGAAACTCTCTCTCTGTTTGTTAGAAGCTCTGTGGTGGACAAAGACTGGAACAAAACCATTCACTGATCTATAAAAACATCTGATCTGAAACATTTGATCTGATCCTCTGAAGTGAACCTGGAGCAGGTTAGCCATTCAGCATCAGTTACCATGGAGATTTACCGCCATAAGAAGTGAACCACCCAGAGTTACTGAAGGTACCATGGTAACCACTGATCCTGCTTCATGGTACAGAGCTCTGATGGACTGAACTACAGGAAGTGGTTTGAACCTGGACGTTAACGCGCCGACGACTCGGCTCCACTGCTCCACCACAGCAGCCTGATGTCTCCAGCTGCTCAACATCTGTCTGCACATCTGCCACAGAGAGCGAGGAGGGAAACACCGAGAGCAAGACAGCAACCAGACTTCCAGGAGGACAGCCATCGACAGGTCAGATACACTGCCCGCTGAGAGACAGATAGGTGAGAGACAGACTGGTCAGATACACTGCCCACTGAGAGACAGACAGGTGAGAGACAGACTGGTCAGACACACTGCCCGCTGAAAGACAGACAGGTGAGGGCGGGGTCACTGTGTCTCACCTGCAGCAGTGGGCGGAGCCAGCATGGCATGGTTGAAGCGGAGCAGGAAATGCAGCAGAGACTCCCAGGTGTCTCTGCTCATCACAGTGCTCTCTCTGGCCAACGACCGAACTGCACACAACACCTGCTGACAAAGAGACAGGTAGACCGGACTCACCTGGTCTGACCTGGAGAGGGGACACGGGTTTATTAAACAAACACAGTGAAGTCCTGAACTGTTTACCTGAACTGGGGGGGGGCATCTCTACACCTGTCAGACAGGTAACTGCTTTATCTTGAGTTCACACAACTTCACTCAGATATTATTCAAGGTCATGGGGTCATTAAAGGTCAGCAGGTCACTGAAGATCATGGCTGTAGCTGGGATCAGTGTCAGGTCCAGGTGTAACAGTCTACCTGGGTAGGAACAGGCTATGCAGGTGTCGGAGGATCTTCTGGGCGTATAGGTTGGGCTCTCTGCTGATAGGTGGGGGGACGGAGTCTCTCGGGGAAACCAGCGCCATCAGCCAATCGGTGTAGACATTGACACAGAGTTTGACAGTGTCTCCGTCCAACGGGAGCGTCAGAGCATAACACAACACCTCCATCGTCCACTTCACCTGCACACACACACACAGAGCTCTCAGCCAATCACAGGGCAGCTGCTGGGTCCAGTTTTTTGGGAACAGGTGAGAGGCAGGCCTCCTTCACCTGTCTCAGGTGTTTCTAGTATTTTGTCCACACTGATTCAACATGAAGAACTCTGGAATGATCAACACACACTGATTACACATCAACACCTGAGTGTTTACCATCACACACACACCTGTCTGTCTGTGCGCAGCAGGCTCTGGGTGTCGGGGTTTCCCAGGCCGGCTCCCAGGGGTTTCACCACAGCAACAGCAATGTCTCTGCCGACAGATGGCGGGAAACAACTGAGCACGCTCACATGACCCCGCCCGCTGGACAGAGATTGGTCCATGACTGGCCAATCACAGCTCACCTGGATACCAGGGGGGTGGGGGTCAGACAGAGAGACAGACAGACAGTGAGACAAACAGACAGGTTAGAGACAAACAGACACAGACAGGTGAGAGACAGACAGGTGATAGACAGACAGGTTAGAGACAAATAGACACAGATAGGTGACAGACAGACAGGTTAGAGACAAATAGATAGGTTAGAGACAAACAGAAACAGACAGGTGACAGACAGACATGTGATAGACAAACAGGTTAGAGACAGATAGACAGGTTTGTTAAATCTCTGAATAAAGAATAAATAAAGTTTTTTGTAAAAGTCAGAGATAAAACTGAACTTAAGCTGACATCTGAAACAGACGAGCTGACAGTGAACTCACCATCAGGTTAAATAAAATCACAGGATGAGATGAAGATTGTACCTTCACAGGTGAGTCCAGGAGAGTGAGCTGCAGGTGAGTGACTGAACTAACTCGCTAACACCAACAGTGAAATCAGTCCAGTCACTCTGAAGGTCAAAAACTCTGCTGCTGCCTTCAGGGTCAGCTGGGAAACTTCACACTTCGTCTTCTCCCTGAGCTCTGACTGACAGGCGCCAGTTTACAGTCAACAGGCAGAGTGAGGATCAACACAGTGTTCCACAGGTGTGAAGTGAGACAGATGTCACAGATGAGTTCAGGTTGTTACCTGCAGATGACCCACTCCAGGGCCTTGGGGCTGATGTGCAGAGCACATCCTGCAGAGTCAGCCTCTCTCAGTCGTTGTGCCAATATTGATTGGTTGTTCCACCTGTGGGGCGGAGCTTAGGTAGAAGTAACACCGGTAACACCGAGTTAACCACAAACATAAACTGCTTGGAGCAATTTAGAGATGCAGCATAAATTCCCATGGCAGCAGACCCTGGGTAAAACCTCTCCAGCTTTCGTAGTACAGGTTAACCGGGAAGTTACACCTGACAACACCAAGTTACTCCTGAAGTTACTCTGAGATGCCAGTAACCTTGCTTCGTAGTACAGGCCTCAGATTTACTCCTTATAAACTGGTTTACGCCTGTTTAGCAAATAAACCACTTCCTAACCCTGATCTAGATTAAGAACGGACAGACTCTAGTGTAGTATGTGTGTAGATCAAATAAACAGTCAAGTTCTTGTTTCAAATTTTATTTCCTGATTTTTCCCTTTAAAAACAAATCATCAAATTTTTCACATTAAATCAACAGACAGACTGACGGCAGTGCTCGTTTCGGTGACAACCACACAGGTCGCCGAGGTGATTGGGCCGGTGATTGGCTGAGGTTGAGACGTTAACTAGCAACACAGGGCAGAGCTGTGATTGGCCGGCAGCAGTAAAACACAAATGAAATAAAAAGTACAGCATCCCGAAGAGTCCAAACAGAGCAGAGAGCAGGAGGGAGAGGTGACCCCAGGTCAGAGGTCAGTAGGGTTGTTTCTTGATGAATCTGGTGAACATGGTGAAGGCAGCGATTGGTTTATCTGATGGAACCATGTGACCTGAACCCTGCGGGTGACCGAGGTCAAAGTTCAAGAACAATAAAACTCTGTGATTACCAATCAATCAATCCATCAATAAAACAGGTCACAGATCAGAAACCCAGAGAATGTGGATCAAACAAACACATTAAACACTGCCCCGCCCCCTCGAGATGACATCACAGGGTCAGGTGAAGGTGTTTACCTTGACGGTGAGGAAGGCAATGTTGTCAAACTCTTTGACAAAACCTCCGACCTGTCGACCGTCCTCATCGTTGTAGAGCCACGGACGCCTCTGAACCTCCACCTGAGAGACACACCTGAGGTTAATACACCTGGGGTTAAAGATAACTACACATGAACCAACCTGAGGATCAGTATCGTGATTGACTCAGACTTACATTAATGGATCGTATTGACTAAAATAATCCATCAGGTTTCAGGTGGAAGAGAATTTATTATTTAATTATTTCTTACAGCCACAATAAAACCAGGGTGAATGAGAAACTTTGTTTTTGGTTGAAGCAGAGAGTTCAGACACCTGACATCATCACACCTGGATTATTAAGCTCTGATCTCTCTCTCTGTTTGTTACTGAACCATCACAGAAGACAAAAAATCAAATCTGATCTGACCAGACTCAGCTGATGTTTTCATTGATCACAGGTGGATCCACTTATTGATCATTAACTTTAACACCAACTCACCTGCTGGTGCAGAGACTCGACAAACCACTCGTCCCCCATGAAGTTACAGGCCATGTCCACATCTCCGTTGTAAACCAGGACCCGATACTTCTGCAGAGGACACCACAAACTTTAACCCCTCCCCCGACACACCTGGACCAGGTGTGTTCTGATAATCAGGATCTAACAAGATGTAAATATGTCATGAACTTCATCTGACACCTTATCTCAAACACTTGACAGATGAGAAGTGATGTCACCTCAGAGCTGTGATAGAGGTGAGGTGACCAGGTGAACAGGTGATTAAGGAGGAACAGGTGAGTTCACTGACCAAAGCAGCAGAGCAGCTTCAGGTACTGTTTCCTGACGTCCATGTAGAGACGACCATAGTTCAGATTCACCTCAGAGCTACAACACAACGCAAGCACACAGGTGAGTGAAAAGGTGTGTAGTTAGACAGGTGAGCAGATGTGTAGTGTTCCACAGGCGTGAAGTGGGACAGATGTCACAAATGAGTTCAGGTTGTTACCTGCAGATGACCCACTCCAGGGCCTTGGGGCTGATGTGCAGAGCAGCTCTGACGTACGGGTTGTTCAGGTAGAGGGAGGAGGGGGTGGAGTTGGTGCAAGGGGGGTCCAGGCGGACTGACAGGTGGAGAGACGCCAGACCCCGTAACTTCTACGCATGGAGTGAGAAGAAGATCTGGTAAGTCTCTGTCAGGTGAGTGAGCTTTAACATAAACAGCCAGGTGACATCACACTCACCTGGTTCCACAGCTGAGTCCACGGGTGGTGGATGAACGAGTTCCCAAGGTCTCTGATCACCAGCTCACCTCGATCAACACTGATAATCAATAACAGGAAGTCAACACCTGTCAGGCACCTGCACCTGTCTGAGGTCAAAGGTCACAGCTCACCTGACTCTCTGGCCGAGTCCACCTGGACAGGAAGCGTACAGGTTGTACATGTTCAATCCTGAACTGTAGACAATCACCTGGACCTCAGACACCTACAGAAACACAAAACACCTGAGACCCACCTGAACCTGAACCTGAAGCCTGAGACACCAGATTTACTCCTTATAAACTGGTTTATGCCAGTTCCTATATAAATATACCAGCAAATAAACCAGTTCCTAACCCTGATCTGGATTAAGAACGGACAGACTCTAGTAATTTTAGTTTTATAGTTAACCGAGGCTAAACTGGCTGCGTGTCCAGACTCACGCTGTCGGAGCAGTTCTGGTCCTGGTTATTGTAGAAGTTGCAGGTCCCGTTCCTGCAGCAGAACGTCTGTAGTCTGGTCCACAGGCGACTTCCCAGCAGGCCGTGGTAGTAGGCGAAGTAAACCAGAGAGTTATCATTCATCTCGTAACTTGACATCCCGTTTCCCACGGCAACGCCCTGACAGCAGGTGAGACACAGGTAACGTGACAAAGTCACTAATGTGAACTTCAGTCCTCTACCTGCAGTCTCCACAATATCACTGTGTGGTACTGCAGTATGTATGTTGGATTCAAGATTTTTTATTGCCAATTCTCTATATGCAGGACACATACTGAAAAAAACATTTCTCTTAGTAAAAGAAGAAAAAAGAAATAGAATAGAATAAGAAAAAAAAAAAAAATATATATATATATATATATATATATATATATATATATATAGTTAGAATACAAATATATTTAAAAAATGAAATATACTAAAGTATACAAAATGCTGATGGCTCTGCGGGTGAGGTAGGTGTTGAAAATGTCTGTGAGGAAGGGCAGAGGGGCACCAATGATTTTGCTGGCTGTGTTCACAATGTTACACCACTGGACCAGATGGCTCACCGCGTTCCTGTAGTTGGCTTCATCGTTGTTGGTGATGAGGCCCACCACAGTCATGTTGTCCGCAAACTTTATAATGTGGCTGGTGCTGTAGGTTGGTTTGCAGTCTGCTGTCAGCAGGATGAAGAGCAGTGGGCTGAGCACACACCCTTGTGGGGCCCCTGTGCTCAGTGTGATGGTCTTGGAGCAATTGCTGCTGACCCACACATTCTGTGGCCTCCCAGTGAGAAAGTCCAGCACCAAACTGCAGAGAGAGGTTTTGACTCCCAACTGGCAGAGTTTTTGTGTTAGATTTGTGTTAGTTTTTGTGTTTTGATGGTGTTAAATGCTGAGCTGAAATCTAGGAACAGCATTTGAGCATAGGTGTTCTTTGAGTCCAGGTGGGTGAGGGCTGGATGGAGAGCAGCGGTCTTCTGTGGGCCTGTTAGGTCTGTATGCAAACTGATACGGGTCATGTGAGGGAGGGAGGATGGATTTGATGTTCTGCGTGACCAGTTGCTTCACGATGATGGAAGTCAGTGTTACGGGTCGATAGTCATTGTAGTTGGATGGGTGGGGCTTCTTTGAGATTGGTATTATAGTTACGGCTTTGAAGCACATGGAGACAACAGCTTGGCTCAGAGAGATGTTAAAGATGTCAGTGTTGACATCCTTGAGCTCCTCCGCACAGTCCAGTCCAGTTCAAAACACGGCCAGGTATGTCATCCAGCCCAGCCGCTTTGCGTGATCCTGGTGAGGGTCCACTTCTCATCTGGGGGGAGGAGTGATCTCCTGTGCTGGTGTGTTGTTTTGAGTTTCAAAGTGGCCACAGAAGTCATTGAGGCTGTTGAGCAGTTTGATGTCACTCTCACATGTCTGTGGTGGAGGTTTATAGTCTGTGAGGGTTCGGATGCCACACTAGAGAGACTATGAATCTCTGGTGTCGTTAAATTGACCAGATATTTTCTTGTTGTATTGTCTTTCTGCTTCCCTGATTCATTCCCTGCAGTATGAATGTGTAATACTGCAGTATCAACGTGTAGTACTGCAGTACTGGTGCATACCTGTAGGTTGAGGCTGGCGTCCTCCATCACTCGCTCCGCCAGTGTTGGGATGTAGATTCCTCCGTAACTCTCTCCAGTCAGGAAGAGTTCGTTCTTACTGAACTCTGGGAACAGACGGAAGAATTCCTTCAGAGCCAGGTAGTTGTTCATTGACACCTGGAGGAATTGGAGGAAATGACACATTAAACACCTGAACACCTGTGAGCCAATCAGGACCAGAGTTCCAGGTGCGTCACTGACCTCGGTGTCATTGGTGACGTAGTTCCGATCATCAGAGTACGAGAAGCCGACTCCTGCCGGAGACTCCAGGTACAACATGTTGGCGATCTGCCCAGAGACAGTGAACCAATCAGCTTTCAGGAACCACAAACATTAATCATATGACCAATCCACCTGAGTCACGTGACGCTGTGATGACACCTGTAACTGGTTAAACTGACCTTGTTCCAGGAGTACGGGTTGTACTGCAGTGTCACTCCGTCATCCTGGATCTGAAACAACAGAGGTCAAAGTTCAGCAGGCGTCGCTGTGATATCACGCCGATACAGGTGAGTGTATGTGAGGTGGGTGGAGTCAGAGGTTACCTACCAGGAAGGGTCCATGTTCAGTGAGCAGTCCGTCCAGAGAGCTGCAGCCGGGGCCACCATTCAACCACAACACCACTGGGTCAGAGGCTGGGACGTTTTGAGACTCCACGAACCTGAAAACAAAAACACACTTGGGTGATGCACAGGTTATGCAGCAAGGTTCAGGTGAACATACAGGTGGATGTCCTGAAGTTCATGTGTTTACAGGTGTTCTATCATAATACAGTGGCTGAACTGGCAGTGTACTGATGCTTAAATCACAATTTACACAGGTGATTAAATGATGTTCAGCTCGAAAAATCAGGTAGTAAGGATGATGTCATCCTCAGGTTCATTTGATTTGTCAGAGGTAAACACATCTGAGTTTGTTACAGCTAATATTTTAGGATTCAGGTGAAAATCAACAAGCATAAGAAGTTAAACATAAACAGACGAGTCAGGTACTGACCAGTAGTGCAGGTGTTTCCCATCAGCCACACTCAGGTATCCAGAGTAATGTCTGAAGCTCGGCTGTTTCTGCAGACCAGGCAGGTAAGTGACCTCATCTGCAGTTGGAGCAGTGTCAGCGCCGAGCAGGAACAGGAAGTAACACAACAACAACACCTGCATCTGAAATCAGACAGGAAGTGACATGAACAACACCACTTTGCGTTCGATTGAAATTTACTTGAGATAACTATGACCTAGATGAATGAGAATATTCACAGACCACTTTGCTTTATTAACAATTTTATATACAACACTCTTTTGCCAGGGATATATAAAAACATAGTTTACAAAAGAACATACAAGAAGAATAGATCTAGAGCCCCCCCCCATAGTCGAATGGTTAAGGCGCGTACCATGTAGGCCCTAGTGGCCTGAGCAGGCGAACCCCCGACTCCCGATCCGGCCGGACCTTTACTGCATGTCATTCCCTTACTCTCTCCCCGTTTCCTCTCTCTCTTCACTGTCCTGTCAATAAAAGGCAAAAAAGCCAGAAAAAAACTTAAAAAAAGAACAGATTAAATAAAAAACAAAGAACCTCAACTACAACTCCTGCATCTGAAAATCCTAACATGATCAGAGACGATCCTCAGCTCTTCACCACATTAATCACCTGAGCAGGAGGTGAGTTCTGAGTTCTAACAGCAGGGGGCGTTGCAGGATTCAAGGAACCAGGTCTCTGCGCTTTAAAAGAGACTAAAGCGTTTCTATCATCAGAACTTACTGATTCATAAATTGTTTCAGTCGTGACCAGTGATCATTATTATTATCATCGTTCTCTCAGTAACAGAACGTGTGTTAAGATTCGGTTTTTCTGAATCAAGTTTGGCGAACAACTGACATGCGCAGCACGACACAGTGCGGGTATAAAACACATGATTTTAAAAGGAAGTAACGTTTGTGGCGAAGTAACTATGAGCCGAATTTATCACAAAACGTTCCCAATTCAGAATCTGTGTTACATGATATTATTTTGGTGGTTTTCCAGCCCGATGATAAAATAAAGGTTAAATTCAGGTATTTTTCCCTGTAGTTTGTTGGAGAACACCTGACAGAGAACATGTGAACAGAACGGGAGCAGAGTTTGTTAAACCTAATGTTTCTCTGTCAGACTGACTCTGAATTGATCACAACAGCTACAAACACTCATTTAATTCACACAGTGAAACTCACTGAGGTCAGTTTCTATTCGTTTAAACCCGGAAAAAGGTTAGCTCAGGCTAACTGCTAACACACAAACAACAACAAAGTTTAGCAGAAAAAGCTAAAAACCCGACGGAGTTCTGAATGAGACTCTGTCCGCAGAGACACACTCACCTTTACTGTCTGTCCGCACCTGGTTTCACCTGGTTTCTCTCTCAACAGTGAAAGTTGTGTCTGCAGCTGCCGACAATAAAGAATCACAGCGATCATATGACAGCAGCAGGTCACATGACCCCCCCCCCCACCACACACACACACATTCAGTTTGACCAGGACCGGAGGATCAGGAACAGAAGACTCAGACCGGCCCCAGGTCCTGTCCTGTTTCAGATGTGTCTTAGATTAATGATGAATGAGAATTAGACTGAAAAACAACTCTGATCTGTTTTAATATTAAAGTTCACTTTAACTAACAGCTCCTCCTCTTCCTGCTGCTCCTGGCCTCTCTGAGGACCAGACTCAGGTGAATCTGACAAGAATTAAGTTCTGGTTCTGATCCACATTAACTGTCAGCTGATTGACTTGTTGCCCTGACAATGGATAAGGTCTGACTGTCTGAAGTTCCAGGTTCTGATCAGTAACATTCATAGTCTCTAACACCGTGTTAGTTCCAGGTCAGAACTGTTTGAATTCCTTTTTTTTTTTTTTTTTTTAAATTACAATTTATTGTACATTTCAATTTGAAATACACATCAAATTACAAAAAAGTAATTTGAGGAAACATTTGCTTGCATTTGAAACACTACAAGCTTACAACACATTAACAAGATAATATAAAATAAAATAAAATAATCACAGGGGTTGACATTATAACAAAAGTGCTTTAAGCGTATCAAAAGAACACAGGATTGTAACTTAAAAAGAAAGAGACTTTGACATTGTTTCATATAGTTCACTGATTTTCTTCCAATAAAACCTTTAGGGATGTTATATAGTTTTTAATTTCATTTTTAAAACAGCTTATGGTGGGTTTGCTGTTTTTCCATTTATTCTTGTGTATATGATATTTTCCCATAATAAGAATTATGTTCACCATTTTGGATACCTTTTTTGACAGACCATCCATATAAACCATCACTTGAAATTTGTTAAACAAGGAATTCTTAATCTCAATATTTAACCATTGATAAACATCTTTCCAGAACAGTATTGTGACTGAACAAGAGAAGAATAAGTGTTCAATCGTTTTGTGTTCTGTCATACAGAAAACACACGCACTTACTTCAAAATTGAATCTTTTCCTTAGGGTTACAGCAGCGGGATAAATATTGTTTATTAATTTGAACTGAATTTCTTTTACCTTGGGTGCAATTGGCCATTTAAGATAACTACAATAAGTCTTCGTTAGTGTCACTTCATTATCTGTTATCTTTATTTTTGTTGACTTTTTGATATTATGGAGTAGCTTTTCTTTAAACACACTTCCAAGTACTTTGTTGTTACATTTTCTTTCACCAAACTTCAATTCACCGATTTTTAAATCAGGTAGTTTAACAGACACGTTTGAGTTTGTGAGGATATTTTTAATTATGTATTTTAAGGGAAGTGGAATAGCTCTACTAATTTGATTAAATTCTCTATAAGAGCATTTTAAACTAAACTTTTCTACAAATGAATTAAACTGCAATAAATTGCCATTTACATCCATCAAGTCAGTAACATATAGAACCTTTTTATCATACCATTCTTGTTTAAATAAAGTCTTCCTGTTAATTGATATGGTTCTATTATTCCACTGGAACTGTGCGGCGTGAAGTTGTGAGTGAACATCATTTTCCAGTAGAGCAGTATTTGTTTATGGAAGTCAGACAATTTGATAGGTAGTTTAGTTATTTCGAAGTCACACCTTAACAAAAATTCTAATCCTCCAACATTTTGGAAAAGATATTTTGGTATGTGGAACTATATGGAATCAGGCTGTGCCAAATAAGCTTTTATCCAGTTCAACTTTAATACACCTATCATGGATTCAAAATCAGCCGCTTTTAACCCACCATGTTTATGGTCTTTAACCATCACAGATTTTTAGTTTAAGGTAGTGGGTCTTTTTTTCCATATGAAATTAAAAATGATGGAATTTACCTTTTTAATCATTTGGGGAGGAACATAAAGAGATTGACAAGGATATACTAGTTTTGATAAACTTGCTTTTGTCAATAAGATTCTACCAAGAATAGAGAGATCTCTCATAAGCCAATGGTTTAGAGATTTTTTCATATCTTCTATTTTCCCTTCAATGTTTAGTTGTTCTTTCTTATTTTTTTCTTTAGATATTATTCAACCTAGGTATTTTAATTTGGTTTTGATAGGAATGGAGCCTATATTTGTCTCAGCACATGGATGAAGAGGTAGTATTTCACATTTTTTTCAAGTTTAGGCATAGTCCTGAAGCTCTGGAAAAGATTGATATTATATCCAAGGCTTTTTTAAGATTTGTTCTTTAGAAAGATTACTGTGTCATCTGCAAATTGACTTATTCGATATTCATAATCGAAAATGGTAATTCCTTTAATTTGAGGGTGATTTACAATTAGAAATGCTAGCATTTGTGTACATAAAATAAATAATTTTGGCGAAATAGGACAACCTTGTCTAATTCCACGTAAAATCTTAATTTTTGGTGTCATTCCAGGGTTGAGGGAGATGTAACTGTAGATATCATTATAAAACATTTTTATAATCTTACAGAACCCTTTTCCAAATCTGAGTTTTTTGAGCACCGTAAACATAAAATCATGTTCTACAGTGTCAAATGCTTTGAAAAAATCTATGAATAACACAAGACTATCTGATTGAATGAATGACTGGTAGTCAATCATATCCAGAATCAATCGAATATGGTTGTAAATATATCTTGCCTTTATAAAAGCTGATTGATATTCTTCTACAAGTTTTCCAATTACATGCTTTAAGCGATTTGCATAAACTAAAGCAAGTAGTTTATAAGTAGTTTATAATCATTACATAGTTATAATCATTACATACTTATTGGTCTCAGATCTTTTTTGGGTTTTGGTAATAAGGTTATCAAACCTGTTTTCATAGTAGAGGACAAACATCCTTTCTGAATACATTCCAAAAAAGCGCTATATAGTAGCTTTTTGATATCTGTCCAAAAATGTTTTAGGAATTCAGATGTTAAATCATCAATCCCTGGTGATTTACCGTTTTTCATTTGTTTTAATGCATTTTCAGTTTCGATTACCGTTAATCCTTCTTAAAGTATATGTTTGTCTTCTACATCCAGTTTTTTTATGTCTTCATCATTTTTTTTCAAATAAAATGTCACAAACTGATTTATTAAATTTTGATTTATATAAGTTACAATAAAAGAGACAGATTTCATCCTGGACTAATTTCTGATCTTCAATTATAATATCATTTGTCATAAGCTTACTTATTTTTTTCTTAGTCTGTCTTTGTTTTTCAAGTCCAAAGAAATATGTTGAACTTTTTTCACCCTTTTCGATCAATCTAGCTCTTGATCGAATATAAACTCCATTTGCCTTTGCTATGTACATGTCATCTAATTGGGATTGCAATGACTTTAATTCAGTAATGTTGTCTAAGGATAATTGCGTATTACTTGTTAATGAATTGATTTTGTTGATTAGATCCTTTTGCTTTTGTTTCCTTATACGTGACAGTTTTTTTTAACCTGTGTCAATTGCTATTTGTTTGGTTTTAAACTTAAACCATTCCCATTTACTGATATCATTCATGTCTAACTTTTCAACCTCCAAGATAAGAAACTTCACCTGATCACAAAATTCAACATTTTGTAAGAGATCATTGTTAAACTTCCAAATGTTTGGAGAATTTGAATGTTGTTTGGATGTTAATAAGTTTAGACTAATCATGCAATGGTCTGTGAGCAGAGAGGCTGATATTTTACAATCTGAAATATCATTACATAACTCACATGAAATCAGTCAGTAATCTAGTCTTGAACATTGACCGTTTCCTGCAGAGTTATACCATGTATACTGAAGTGATGTTGGATTTGATGTTCTCCAATAATCAGTTACATGTGTTGTTGTACAGAAAGACAGTATAGTGTCGTATACAGGTTGAGAATTCCTATGAGGTAATCTGTCGAACCATGAATCTGGGGCTATATTATGGTCTCCTCCCAATATCACTTTATCTGAATTATATGTTGTTTTCATTCATTCAAGTTGGCTTAATTTTGTATAGAAGTTCATATTAATTGCTTGGTTGTAAAGCCATAAATGCATATTAAAAAATATTGTTTGTCGTTTATCTCCACTACCACCATTAACCAGTGACCTTCAGTATCTTTTTTATGATCAATTATGCTACCCGGAAATCATGACTCCTGCTGAGTGTGATGTTCCATGTGCAAAAAAGGCATAATCCCCCCACTGAATTTTCCAGAATTTTTCATCAGTCATAACAGAATGAGTCTCCTGTAGAAAAACACATTGCGATTTTTGATTCCTTACAAAACAAAAAAATGGCTTTACGCTTTATAATGTTTTTCAACCCCCTAACATTCAATGACATAAAAGAAATTATGGTTGTTTCTAAATGCATTTAACTTCGTTTTTTTTATGCAGGAATGAACACATTGTCCTTAGTAACATCGTTTTTAAAAAAAAAAACAAACTTGAAATTGAAGTCCTTAAATCTCTTTTAGCAGTTAAATCAGCTAAACTTTCAGCTGATAAGATTCATACTTACAGTACATGTTAAACAAAGTACCTGAGAGTTTACTTCTGTAAACATAAATACATCTTACCATGTTCCTGAATTTTTGCTCTGTATAGGCAGAAGGTGCCAGAGTATTTGCTTGCTAAGCAGCAGTTAGAGGTCAACTTCTGCGTCCATCGATGAGTGCATATCCTTCTCTTAGAGAGGCCTTCTTTCCATTTCGTCTGGCTTCTTGTACCTTGGGCCACAGCTTTGCACGAGCCTCGCGATCTTCCTTTGAGAAGTCCTCCTTGAACTGAATGTTCATCTCTTTGCATACTCTTGCCTCTCTTGCTCTCCTCCATACTTCATCACGAACAGTTCGCAAGGCAAACTGGATGATTACAGGTCTGGGCATCTTGTTGGTAGCAGCATCGTTCTTTTTTCCCCAAGCGGTACACTGTGTCTACTGTCTCACGGCGCTTCTCCACTGACAGCTGGATTACTCTTGTAAGGATGCCGATCACAGTCTCTCTTGTATTCTCTTTGTCTTTTTCTGGAAGGCTGCCGCTCACTCCGCCATCTTAACTCCTCCCACTGTTTGAATTCCTGGTGTCACAGATTCAGGTTATCAGTGGTTATCTGAATAACTGCTGCCTTCCTGTTAGCTTGATGCACTTTGACCTCTGACCTTTGCCCTTCACCCAGTCACTGAGATCACCTTTCATCCTCAGTCTGATGCTCAGGTCGTCTTCACACTGAATTGTTGCCTGTGATTGGCTGATTAGATACCTGTGTCTACAAGCAGGTGAACCTGATGAAGTGACAGGTGACTGTATACAGGTAATAATCAGCCACAGCTTTTATTTTGAATTGTATACGTATTTTACTGTGACAATCATTTCACAGTGCACTATCATCAGTACATTCTGTACTACCTGTACACATCGTACTGTGTAGTGTCAGCACACATTGTGTAGTATTATTCTTGTATTAGTTTCATGTTTTAAACTGAGGTTGTTGACCTGTAACTCCTCCCCTCCCCTCATATTAATGAGGTAATCTGAGCTCTGATTGACTGTCACTCCAGACATTTATTGAACTGGTTACCATGGAAACTGAAAACACAGCCGAGATGAAATCAAACAGCCTGAGGTAACTTTATTTAAAAAACAAAAACAAAAACAAACAGGAAGATTAAAAAAAAAAAAAAAAAACTCTATACAACAGGTGAGTGAGGGGGCGGAGCTTCTTCAGGGCCGGGGGGGCGGTCTCATCCCGGGTGGGGGCGGTCCTAAACATCAGAACAGAGAGGTCACATGATCTGTTTACACCGCTTCACTGACCAATGCTGCATCTCCATGGTAACAGCCTACCTCTCATACCAGGGGGTGGTGGCCTCATGCCTGGGGGGGGCATCCCCATTGGAGCTCCTCGACCTGGACCGGGGGGCATCCCCATCGGAGGACCCATTGGAGGCCGCATGCCGGGGGGAGGACCCATCATACCTGCTAGGGGGGGAGCCAGGTAACAACCCATCAGCTGACAGGAGGACGTAAGAGGCGACATTGACTCAACAGGATTTTAGAAAATATATGAATATATTTATTTATATTTTCAGATCGGTTGGCTGTAGTGTTTGTCTGCTGTAACAGTCATTTACTGCAAACGATCAAACTATCAGTGATCAATGATGGTTGAACCTCAGGATGAGGACTGAATCAGTTCATGAGTCTCACATGAGGTGTTCAGGTACAGCACTGAGTGTAGGACATCTAAGTTTTAAAGCAACCAACATGGGGGAACTGAAAAATGTGGATGAATCAGAAGCTGAGAAACAGAACAGGGTCTGAACCTGAATGTCTCTGAGGATGGTCCTCAGGTTCTAAAGAAACAACCAGGTTCTAGGTCAGGAGAGAAACTGATCGAGAAAACTTTCTGTGACGTCCAGGACCAGCTGGTTGTTATGACAGGACTAGGATGATTGTGTGGCTGTGACCTGAACTCTGGGTTTTCCTACTGCACGCATCACAGGTAGTCTCACCTGGAGGGGGGGCACCCCGGCCCATTGGGGGCGGAGCTCCTCGTCCGGGTGGATACTGGGTGGGGGCACCAGCAATGCTTGCACCTGCTGCTGCCGCAGCAACTGTTCCTCTGCCCTGAGGGGTCATGACCTGGACACACACAGGAAGCTGTCATCACCTGAACACACACACACACACACACACACACACACACACACACACACACACACCTGAGCGCAGAGGTGTTACCTGCTGTGAAGGCCCGCCCACTCCTCTCACAGGTCCAGCGAGTCCGGCCGGAGCCTGAGGCATTGGAGCTCCTGCAGGGACGCCACGACCTGCCGCCCGGCCCACACCTGGACCCCCGGCTACGCCTGCCAACGGGACCCGGGCTATGCCAGTCTGGGGTGGGGGGGTGGGGTCAAAGGTTAAAAAGGTCTCAAACAGGAGCTTGTAAACAAAGATTGCAACAGGTTTGGTTGAGAGATGAGGTGAAGACTTACATCTTTAGGGGGCGGGCCCTCCACTGTCATGGAGACCAGGTTCTCCCCCCTCAGCAGAACCAGACCCAGAACCCTCTTCTCCTCTCGCTCTGGCTGCTTTGAGTTTTTCGGCCTGAAGGACAGAGACAGACTCATTGCCCAGCATGCCTCAGTGCTGACTAAAAACATGGTATCTCTGAACTGATGGAAGTTGTATTGATTAACGGATTAATCAATCGACCGGTCGCCTGATTAATATTAGGTATTAACCAGGCGACAGGTCAACTTTTGACTCCTGAACCTACTTGATCTTCCTGAACTCGTCGCAGTCACACAGGATCAGGTTCATGTGTTTGTCGAAGGCCTTGAAGGTGCCGATGAAGATGCGTCCGTCCTGCAGGATGCACCTCATCCTGAAGTCGATGTGCTGCAGCATCTTACTGCTCTTTCCCACCGTCTGAGGACCAATCACAGACAACAGTCACTGTGAGATCATAAACAACAGCAACCACGCAGACAAGGTTCCAGTCCCACTGTGGATCCTGATCCATATCAGTAAGAATCAAAGACCACCTTGGACTAAGACCCAGGCTCAACAACCAGTGACAGTGGTCCTGACCCAGACCCAGGGACCAGTGTCCGGGTCTCCGAGACACAGAGACTTGGGGACCTGGACTAACTCTGAGACCAGGACAAAGTCTCGAGCTGTTTACTGTGGAATTAAAGCGTTAGCCTCACTAGCCTCGTTAGCCTGTTTAGCGTTACAGTCCAGTCCGCGGACCCGGCAGCAGAGCCCGGTCCTGGTCCCGGACAGTCAGTCCTTCAGTCGTTAGTTTAACAGATCCGTATTGAATCTCAGACTGAACTGAACCTTCAAGGCCGGTTTTACTCCATGAGACCGAACCGACCCTAACACCGGAAGCTAACCGGGCAGCTAACGGCAAACAAACAGTAAGTTACCGGCTGTTTGTGGCTCAGAGCCCCGGTAACGGACCGAGGGACTCAGACCTGAGTACGAGCAGGTTATTGATCTGATTGATCGGTTTAATCCGCGCGAAGCTTCGGCTCCTCACCGACGTTCAGTTAACGTTCATTCAAACTCCGACATCATCTCAATAAAACCGTAACCGGGTAAAATACGGAGAGTCTCGGGCCCGGTAAACTCTGGACTCCCTGCCCGGTCAACACTCACCATGTCTACGGTTCTGATGGCTCCGATTACCGCCGGATTCACCGAACAAACCCAAAAAATTGACCCGCGGATCTCCCGCCAGGCCCGTCTTTATCTGTGGCTACAGGAAGTGACGCAGGAGGGAGTGTGCATCAGGAAAACTGCTCCTGTCGGAACAAAGGGAACATTACAGCAATGCAGATCTACTGAGAGAGGTTCCACCAAATAACATTCAACCTCAAATTTATCAGTGGTGAAAGATACTGTCGTAACGGAGTACTCGATTACTTCTGTAGCTCAACATCAACATTTAAACTTTGATAAGCAAATAAAAAATGTTTATCTCAGAAATTTATTAAGATTATCTCACAGACATTAAAGGTTTGAGCTTCACTGAGCCGGATTGGTCCACAGGTGAGGTCATACCTGACGGTGCGTTCAGGGACTCTCATCATCTGCGTGTATATTATGAGTGTTTCTGATGAAATTTTAAAAAATTTAAACTGAAGAAGAGACGATGATTGAAGATGTTGATGATGAAGATAAAGCCGTCTGTGTCCGAAGAAGAAAAACAGAAAATCTATGTTGTTGTTTTTCCTTCACATTAGACACAAAAGTCTGATTCAGCTGAGACACAATAAATAATATTGTTTGTATAAACCTCCGTGTTGTTGTTGTTGTTTACAGCTCTGTCACTGAATAAAATAAGAAGTCTGTTCGTCACTCAGTGTTTCTACGATATAAACTTTATTGATCATCGATCTATTGCAGATTAATGATCAGCAGCTGATGGTGACGACATGAAATAAACCAGCAAAGAAAAAAAAACTTTATTTAAATTCAGGAGAAAACAAACCAGCAGATTAATCTTTACAAACTTCACCTGATCATTTTATTGATCAGATTATTGATCCTCCCTGCTGTTGATCATCACTCGGAGGTTTTTCCCGTCATCCCGGCAACCGGCCCGTCATCCCGGGCCGGTTGCCATGGTAACCCGGGCTCCCGCCGCCGGCCGCGCGCCGCAGTGAACGGAGGAAAGACGGTGAGTCACCGACCTCGAGACCAGCCCTGGACAGCGACCGGCAACCGGCGACTGGCGACTAACAGACCGACGACCGACAGACCAGAGATAGAGGTCCGTTAGCCTGTTAGCATGTTAGCATCCCTCTGCTGCGAGTCCGAGGAGGCGCGCGACGACGGCGGACTGTTAATGAGACTGACGACGGTCGACCACCGCAGTGTTGCTTCAACCTGAGACACCACAGCAACTATAACGACTACAACAACCAGAGGATTAATGTTCAACCACCGCATTGTTGCTTCAACCTGACACATCAGAGCAACAACCAGACAGACAGCAACTACATCAACAGCAACCAGACTGTTGCTGCAGTGTGACAGAGATTACCGACCTCAGCAACCACATCAGCATGTAAGGCAGCTGCACCTCCAGCAACTAGCAAATAAACTATTGCTGCTTTCTGACCATCATGTTGCTTCAACCTGACAATTACATCAACCTGAGCGACAATATCCAGGCTGCCAGCAACTAATCCTACAATAAAGACAGGTGCAGCAATTGTGCAATACCATGTAACAAACCAAGCAACTTATTTTCTACCACTGCAGTGTTGCTTCAACTGACAGCAACTAGCAACTAAACTGCTGATCTTTAATCAACATGTTACTTCAATCTTAAAGTTTCAAGAAGAACAACAGCAACTAAACCTGCAGCAGCTTGATCTATGGCAAAACAACCTCCAGGAACCTGGGAAGAAATTATTGATGTTTAATAACAATCATGTTGCTTCAACCTGATGGAGACCACAGCAACTTCACCAACAGCAACTCAACCTGCAGTTAGATCCACAGCAACCATCAACCTCCAGCAGCAGGTGAGCAGCAACACGACACCAACTACTCTGATGACATCACAGTCTCCTCGTCTGTAACAGTGCATCATAGTGACATCACAGCTAAGTCACATGACATCATTTACACACCTTTACCATGTGACGCACTTGGGCAGGTGATGGAGGAGAGAGGAGGACTCCCAGCTTCACATCAACTCACAGTGAGTGAGTGAATGAATGAATGAGGTCGGTCAACAGTTAGCTGTAAGCTTAGCACAAAGACTGGAAACAGGGGGAACTGTTAGCCTAGCTTAGCTCCAGTCTGTTCACCGCTCACTGAGCAGGTGTAGTAACAGGATATGACATCGCCAGGTGTATGAGCTGGTCCTGGTGGTTGACAGGTGTCAAAACACACCTGTAAAATCACCAGCCTGTCAGGGATCAGAGTGGGCGGGGCCTGGTGAACTCTGCTCTGGTGAATCTGTGATTGGTTTAAACAGACTGACGAGTATTTCCTTCAGGTTTTGGATTCAAACTGAAAATCATCGACTGACAAAAACGAGTAAAAACAAGCCTGTAATGTTTGTTTGTTTGTTTGTTTATCAGTGGATGTTTATTGATGTAAAATTTCCTTCAGCAACTTTAAATAGTTAAAATCATGTTTTAATGATGAATTTCTGATCAGCTGATCAAACATCATGTGACCACCTCTGACTCATCTGATTGGCCAATGTCAAGTTCAGAGACAGGTAAAGCTGTTGCCATAGCAACGTCACCATCCCCAGTGCCCTCCCCCTCCAGTTATATAACAACTGCAGTCTATAAATACACAGAGTGTGTGTTTGTGTGAGACTGTGTATGTGTGTGTGAATGTGTATGTGTGTGTGTGACTGTGTGTGTGTGTGTGTGTGTGTGTGTGTGTGTGACTGCCAGTGTGTGTGTGTGTGTGTGTGTGTGTGTGTGTTGCTGCTCAATAAATTAACGTCAGTAGAAACAATAAATCAAATCTGACACTTTATTAATCTCTGACCTGTTTCTCTCTCTGACATGTCTCTCTCTCTGTCAGGTGACCGCCTCAGATTGAATTAAGCTCCGCCCACCATCCTGACAGCCAATAGGATGAGTCAGTTGAAAGAGGAGGAGCCTGGCCGGGAGCTGGAGGGAAAGGTGAGATCTCCCATCATGCATCACCTCTGATTAACCTGTTGTGGTGTGTTCAGGGTTCTAACTCTCTGTTGTGATGTGTTCAGGTGCAGACCTGGGCTCAGTCTCTGGTTTACACTCTGGAGGAACTTGAGTGTAAAATCTGTTACAACCGTTACGACACTCGGAGCCGGAAAACCAAAGCTGCTGGGCTGCCTGCACCGAGTCTGTGCCAAGTGTCTGAAGAAGATGGTCGACATGGGTGAGTTCACCTGTCAGGTAAAGTCGATGGTTTCTGACAGACCTTAGACGACTTGGACTTGTGAGACTTATTTGATATTCCTGACAACTCCCTGACAACAGATTGTGAGAACAGAAAGACTTGACACCAAGTCTCACGTCCTGAAGTTACACACCACACTGACCAATCAGCAGAGGTCATACTAACGGACCAATGAGCTAACAGCATTTTACTTGGTCATCAGTTCGTTCTGCTACGAAAATCAATCACATCCTCCACTGTGTTATGTGACTCTGTCCTCATTGGTTCTCAGGAGAGTCGTCGCCCTCGGTCATCAGCTGTCCATTCTGTCGCCATGAGACCCACGTCCCCGACGAAGAGGTGAGACTTTATTCCTCTAACGAGGGGGAGAGTCCTCACCTGGATGTGAGGCTCTCAGACTGTGTTTCTCCTCAGGTGTGGCTGATGGAGGACGACCGACATATCCTGGCTGTTCTGTCGTGTCAGGACCGAGCCCGGCGAGGAGGAGGAGGTGGAGGTGGGGGGGAGGTGGTGCTGAGTCCAACCAGCCTGACTGGTAAAATAACTTGATTTGTTTATTTCTGAAACATTGATGTTTGTTTTGAAGTTTGCTCTGAGTTGGTTCTGATCTGTGGAGCAGGAGGAGGAGGAGGTGCTGACGCCTCTCACCGCTCCTCAGACTGTCTGGTCATCACCATCATGGAGCTGCCGGAGGAGTCTCCTTCCTCAGACTCCCTGAGCATGTTTAACGTGGTGGGGCTGTACCGCCCCCCCAGCCTGGACTCGCTGCCCTGCAACCTGCCAGCTCAGAAGTGTCACAGCTGGACGTCCCGCGGTTTCCCCCGCTGCCTGCTGGGGGCGCTGTGTCTGGTCAGTGCAGTTCTTCACCTGTCACACCGGTCAGGTGTGCGTCTGCTGTGCTGACAGGTGTGTCGTGTGTGTCTGTGTGTAGGTGTACTTCAGCTCGCTGCCTCTGGGGATTTACCTGCTGATGATTGGTCAGCTGTGGCTGGGCGTGGTCCTGGTCAGTCTGGTTCCATCCACGCTGCTGCTGCTCGTCCTGTACGGCTTCTGTCAGTGTCTGTGCCATGAGCTGATGGAAGCGCTTGCCACGCGCTCACACACGCTGCCATGACGACGACACACTGCTAATGACAACAACACGTTGCCATGACAAAATCAAATACCCTGCCTCAGTAACAATAACAACACAGCAACACTGTCACCATAACAACAACACTAAAACAACAGCATGAATGATAAAGAACAGTCACACCATGATTCACAACAACCAACAAACAACCAGAGCAACAGTGGAACCAGAGGAACTCATCATCAACAGAACCAGACTTCAGAGGAACCTCAGCAGCAGGAGAACTGACAGAATCTCTCTGGAACCAGAACTGAATAAATCCAGAAGTCACCTGTAGACCCGCCCATCAGACTCTGCCCTCTGTTACAGCCAATCGGAGAAGGCCCGCGATGATGTCATCACATAGAGGAGGAAGAGTCTGTGATGTTTTACTGTGAAGGTTTTTTCTCTGTCACCTCCTGCTGGACGAGCTGAGAACAAACAGCTGATCACAATTATTGATCATCTGTCAGACTGAACCGCTGCACTGTGCAGACTGACAGACTCCAATAATCAATACTAATGAATCATGTTGGAAACAAACATGTTACTGTTTAATATGTCTGAAATCAACACTCACTGTTTAGTAAACCCTCCTGTTCTCTGTACCAAGTCCGGCCCAGATCCAGATCCAGGACTGATAGCCTGGAAGCAGTGGGAAACAGTTAGCCTAGCATCAGAGGAGGAATAAAAATCTGTGGAAGGTGATGGAAGGCTTTAAGAGGAACAGCTTCCAGTCTTAGTGCTAAGCTAGGCTAACAGTTTCCCACAGTTTCCAGTCTTTGTGCTAAGCTAGGCTATCAGTCCTGGATTAGAATCTTTGTGTTCCTTTAAGGTTTCTGTCTTTGTAAAGTGCCATCGTTTGATTTGATGTTTGATTAACGAATTCTGTGATGATGATGATGATCAGGTGACATCAAAGGACACCCACTGATGGTTAGCTAACCTGTTGTATCACTTCCTGTCTGTGGTGGGCGGAGCTTGTGTTTAGTTTCAGTGATGAAACTTTCTAAAATAAAATAAACTACAGACACTGAGACATGACTGTTTAAATGTTTATGTAACTTATATTAGCTTAGCATTAACTTTCATGACCAACATTAGAAGCTAACAACAGTTTTAGTTTAAAGAGTGTAGAATAGACAAAGTTAGGGGCTGACTGATATTTAGTTTTAGCTTAGTATCAGCTGCTATGACAGTTTAGTATTTATTTGTCTGTAGGTCAGTGACAAGGACATGAACTAACAACATGACACATCACTTTGCTGATGTAGCATCTGTTAGCACCGTTAGCACCAGACAGACGTCTTCAGGGACAGATGTCATGGCTGCTTGTAGAGCTCACCTGTGATGAGCCTTTTTGTTCCTGGATGGAAAAGACTAGAACACCTGATCAGCCTAAAAATAACCGTGATGCAGTCTACCTGCCCAGGTGAATCCCTCACAGAGATGTTTGCCTGTGAGGCAGAGCTGAGGGTAAAATAAAGAGACTCCTGGGAGCTGCTGAAGCAGAGCTGAGAGGTTTCAGGCCTCAGCTGGCCACTGAGTGTTAATTAAAAACACTGACGATCCCCCGAGACCAGAAGAAGAGTGTTTATAGAAACCTGCATGGTCCTCCACCACAGAAGAAGAAGCTGGATGGAGAAGTGATCGGCAGCAGGTAAGACGACAAGATTTTATTCTATATTCAAAAACTTCAAACATACTCAGTCAGTAGACAGACTAGAAGTTGCTGTAACAGACAGTGATGCTGTCATTTCATCCTTCAGATTATTTCACTCAGTCTCAGAAAGATTTGTTAAAATAACAAGAAAAAGGACGAGACGTTAACTCTTGTTTGTTATTATTTTTGTTGATCATTTTCAGTTAAAAACTCAGTGGTTTTAAATTCACTTACCTCTGTTCTGACGGTATTTTCAAAATAAATCCTCAAACACACCTGTCTTACACATCTAGATGAAAAAAATATATACAAAAAATTATTTAGGAAGTTTCATAATGATTCATAAACATCAGAATTTTTTTTTTCTTAATTCATGAATCGCTCTCAGTTTAACATGAGACATGAGATATTTAACCTGATGTTACACAGCCTACTAACCACACTCACTGCTCCACTGTTCAGATGGACAGGTGTGGGTCCTGTTTCTGTCGTTAGATGAGCTAAAGACTTTTAGAAGCCCTCAGCTTTTGGAGGTTGTGGCTCCTCTTTTCTCCGAGGCCACAGTAGCGGAACAATGTTTTCCAGTTTCTGATTTCACCACTTTAAATTCGGCCCTGGAAAACTACATGGTATTTTGTAGAGGTAGGTGAGGTAACGACTCCCTCATCAGTCCTGACTTCTCCTGGGACCTCTGATTTTGACCGTTGTGCTTCACTGACACTGACGAATGATAGAAACTGATTGGTTGTCATCAGTGGTCTCATGTACACTTGACTCTTTAGATCAAACCTATAGAAAAACAGAATGATGTTTAAGACTAGTAGTTTGAGGAAAACCAAGGAGCTGAGTGAGACCAGGTGGGGTCTGGTACATTTAAGGATTAAATAGCTTCAAATGATCCATTGACCTGTCCTTCTTCACCTGTCAGGTGGGTGGGACATCATGAGTCGGTGGCGTCGTTCGGTGGACGAGCTGGCAGCGCGGCGCCGGCAGCAGGGCGAGTGTGAGCGTGCTCAGGAAGCTCTCAGTCGGGTCACCTCCTGTTTCCAGCAGCTTGTGGCGTCACTCGGCAGCTCGGCAGACTGCAGCTTCTTGCGAGACGAGATGGACGAGACAAGAGCACTCGCTCACCGGATCTGCAGCGGTAACCTCCGACACCACACCTGTACATACACCTGTCGGTCAGTCTGTCTCACCTGTCTCCCTCACCTGTCTGTTTGTGTGCAGGTCTGTCTCGCCGTCTGGTGCGTTTGCTGTCAGACTGTGACTCCGCCCCCTCAGGTGTAGAGGACAGACAGGTGTCAGAGCGTCTGTGGGTTCTTTTCCTGTCCGTGCTGGAGAACTTCCTGTCTGATCTCCGCAAGGCCAGGGATCTGATAGGACAGTTCCCTCTGACTCAGCGCTATGACAGACGGTCATTGGTCAACACAGGTCAACTGGTGGTTTTAACTTCCTGTCTGAGGGAGCTGTGTGATTGGTTGAATCATGTTGCACCTTTCCTTCTTTCCTTACCACCTTTTCTTATTTCCTTTCCACTGCATGTCTGGAACTATCTTAAAGATCTTGATAACCTCTTTAAGGACACCTGTCTGCCCCTCAGGGAATCCTTCTGCTTCTGCTTCTCCTGGGTCCTGGACCTCCTTCCTTGGGTAGAACTTATAACTTCCTTGGGGACAACAGGAACATCCTCAAAGACATCTTGAAGGAGTTCATGAACATCCTTTAAGGACTAACAGACATTTTTCAAGTACCCACTCACCTGTCTAACCTCCCACCTGTTGTTCTCTTTGCTCCCCAGGATGTATGGATGGCGTTGTGGGTGTGGCAGCTCGAGTGGCTTTAGTCCAGGTGCCATGGCTCACCTTGGAGGAGGAGCCAAGTCCTGATCTGACCAATCACATCGCAGGACTGGAGTCCATGCTGAGTGAGATGCAGCTGAGGGTGAGACAGAACCAGTGTCTTTTACCTTGAGGGAGTGTCTTGTACCTGTGGGGGAGTAGTTAAACTTGTCAGTGTTCTGCAGGTACCTGTCGCGTTCTGGTCGGTGGAAGCGACCCAACCAGCCTGGGCTGAAGCTCGCTGTGGGCTGGACGAACCAGACGACAGCCTGGAGGACCTGATGGAGGTCGAGGTTGTCTCCAACAACAAGATGGCCGTCTGTTGCCAGCCACCATGCTGTGGACTGGGCTGTGTCGGTTAGAGGGGGGAGGACAGGGGAGGACGGGGGGAGTCACAACTCAAACAACATGATCTGACTGATGATGGAAGAGATTTTCATAGAATCTGGATTAAACTCGTTAGACTCTGCTCATGTTTGTTTGAATAACAAGAGTTGAAGGAATATTTTCTATCTTCAGAATAGAGTTTGAATCTGGAATATTCTAAAATTAACTCAAGAAAAAAATCATTGTGTAATATTAAAGTTGTAACAGGAAACAACTCATAAATGTATTACACATGTCTCATGATAGTTTTAATTTTACAGATTATTATATACAAAGCTCATTAATTTTAATCGGACAGTGAGATAATCTGAACTTCATTACCTTTAAATTAAATCACTAATTTCAAACTGAAAATCTGTCAAAATAAAAGCACCCGATATTTCACAGTAAGATGTCTTCATGTAAAAACTGTTAAAAACATAAACCTTACTTCAGTTCAGATTCAGCAGTGTCATGGGAAAATCAGCTGATTGCAGTTTGGTGTTAAAAAAAAAATCATTCAATTTTTCATTTGACAAACTGTTTCAACATGGTCTTCATCTGATCAATGTTCATAAACAGCAACTTCTGTAATAAATTACTTGTGACTGTAACATGAGTATTTGTCCTTCCTTCATGGTTAGCACAGCAGCTAATGCTCAGTTTATCGCAAAGTTTAGTATAAACATCAGCTCCTGTGAAGATTCAGTCTGATTCATAAATAAACTGAGCGACAAACGTTTGTTTCATAGCACTGAAACATTTCACTTGTTTCTCTGAAGATGAACAAACTGCGACGTTTCTGTTCGTTACACTGATCAAAGACCATCACCATCTGAGCTGAATTAAGAACTTTATTGATACAGTGAGAAGAACAAACATAAAAATATTGTACAAACACAGACGACAAACAGAAGAAGAATAAAACAGGAGCAGCTTCACTTCTGGAAGGTTGAGTGTAGATGAGCTTTAAAGGCTGAAAGAGAAAACCAGCGTTAGAACTACAACTCCCATCAGCCCCTGCTGCCTGTCTCAACTGACAGTACACTGATCAATCACCTGATTAATAATCAATAACCTATGACAGAGCTGGTGATTAATGCTTTAACTGCGAGGAGTAAAGGTCAATCAGATCAGTAATCAAGAATACTGATGAACTAATGATCATTTCTCCACAGGATCAAAGTCAGTTGACTGGACAGTAGTCGAGTAAATGTACTTAGTTACTTTCCTCTTCTGGTTTTACCTTTACATGAGAACTGGACCTGCTGGTCTGGATTGATCTGACGTGTTTTAGTTTTTAATAAACCTCCTGGTTCTCACCTTCCTGATCCTCCCAGAGTTCAGCAGCAGTCATGTTCAGAGGAGACTCGTTGTTCGGCTCTGACGAGGAAACAGAAATGTTAAAAACCTTTAAATGAGAAACTGACACTGACCAGAAACCACGGTCTGGATTGGTTGAACTGGTTGAACTGGTCACCTCCCAGCAGGCTCTGGATGGACAGCAGGATGGAGCGGACGTCGTAAAGCGCCGACCACTTGTCCTTCAGGATGTCGAGGCAGATGAATCCCTGTTCGTCGACGTTGGGATGGAAACACGGCGTCACAAACTTCACCCGAGGAGCCTGATATGGGTACCCAGCCGGAAAGTCCAGAGACAGCCGGTACCTGAGGCCCTCATACACCTGAGACACACAGGTAGGATGGAGCTATGACCTCTGACCGCACCGTGACCTGATCACTGACACATTGATTACTGATCATGTGTGAACGTACCGTCCCCTGAGCTCCGTCAATGGTTCCGATCCATTTAAAGAGATTATCGGATTCTGGAAACGCCGAGATCCCCTTATCACCTGACATCTGACATCAGCGAGAGACAGGTCACATGATGACATCATCATTTTATCTAAGTCTATTTGATGCTGCTGGAGCTGTGAATTTCCCTTGCGGATTAATAAAGTATCTATCTATCATCAGAGAGACTACATGAGTCCCACAGGTGAGTGATGTGTGGTTACCATGGAGACCATCTCAGTGGCTTAACCTGGATGACATCATAATAAAGGTGAACTCACCATCAGAGTCATGAGCTCCTGCTGCAGCCTGCAGACACACACATATGACATCATCATTAATGGACACATCAGCTGTTATTAGACATCAGTAACCAGCACCGTTAACTGATCACAGCTGAAATGGTCTCCACCAGTTAAAGCAGTTTCTACATGAAACAAATGAAACCTCCCTCAGACTCTGAGGCTTCAGGTCCATGAAATAAAAGTCTCAGGTTTAAATTGAGACCTGAAGACACTCTTCAGAGACCAGAGTCCAGGGTTCAAGGCTTAACAGGAACTTGAGACTTTGAAACTGAAGCTTTCTACAGCAGCGGAGTTGTTTCAATGTTCAGTCAACGTTAAAGAGACTCCGACGAGGTCCAGGTCTGACCGAGTTCTGTTTAGACTGAGCTGTGTCAGTGAGGAGGTGGAAAAAAAAATAAAAACAAAATCATCTGAGAGGTCAACGGTTACATAGTTTATGAAAAGCAACAGGTGTTCACAGGTGAGAGTCAGGATGAAACTGCAGGACGCAGACAGATGTTTCCTGTTCAACCACAGACGACTTCAGAACCAGAACATCCAAGGACTCAACAACAGAAAGACCAGAAACAAACCTCGGCTCCTCACCCAGAGCCTCCACCTGGATCTGTTCTGGTCCCAGTGGGACAGAATCAGATCTCAAATCAGATGATTTAGTTTGACCAGAACCCTGGACTCTGGTCTCTGGACTCTTCAGGTCTGAATCTGTCTGATGTGAACCAGCTCAAATTAAACCTGAGAATTTTCTCTTTCATGTTTCATCTGTTATTTTATGTTTACCTGCTGAACAAGGTAAAACCTGAACCTCAGAACCACAGACTGAGTTCACCAGGTCCCATGTCTGGTCCAGTCTGGAGGATCACTTCAACCAGAACTCAGACTCTGTGACATGTGACACTCAGATTAGATCTGGATTGAGACCTGGTGACAAACAGTACGGTCCCAGCAGGGCAGCGGAGCCGGGCCGGACCGGTCTCTCTCACCGTTTGGACACCGAGCTTCGGGCCGCACTGCCACCACTCTCGCTGCCCTTCAGAGCGACTGTTGAAGAAGCTGCAGCCGCTGCGGGGTCCATGTTCTGGGAGGCCATGAGTGAAACGGTCCGGTTCCTGGAGGAGACAGAGACAGACCGGGTCACAGCGGGACCGACACCGACGCACAGTTCTCACACCGCGGACACTCTCCTCACATTCTCCCGTTAAACGTTAGCCATCGGATGTTAGTTAACCGTCAGTTACACAGTCCGGTGTTTGTCACGGGGTTAAAACAGTCCGTTACCGGGTACCGTGGATTCGTTAGCAGCTGCTTGTTTTTCCCTGTTAGCTTCATGCTAACGCCGTTAGCTCAGTCGGCTAACTGGTCGTTAGCAGCGCTGTTAGCTTGTTTACTACTGACGCCGGAGCGGACAAACCGTTTTCTACTGTAGGTTCTCAGGCACACACCGCAGACACGTACCAGGTGTATAAACCAGGTGTTTCACCTACCTGCAGGACTCACCGTGTGTCAGGATGTTAGCGGTCCGAACTGCCGTCTCTCCGGTTCAAACTGAACACACTCCCGCCCCCCGGTTTAAACCGACGCTACCTCACTCACCAAGCCAATCAGCACCCGACTTTCAAAAACAAACCACCTCCTGCTGACCAATGAGAAGGATGAGCACGGACGGAACCGCACTGTGATTGGGTAGAAGGAGCTTCCGGAAAGTGACCAAGCTACGTTGAATGTTGACGTCACAGAGTGGAGACAAACAAAAGTTTCTGATTTTTGAACCGAAAAGATTCAGATTTAACCCTTAACCGTTAAATTATATAAAATAATTTAAAATTATATTCACTGGATGAAAACACGTTCACTCCATGACTGCAAGATGCATGTAGAGATACCTGTACTTTATTGTTTTTCTACGTTCTGCTATAAATTACATTCATCTGACAGCTGGAGTATAAACAGTATTTATTATATAGGTATTTTCTTACAGAAACAGTCGAACTAAGTCTCAGGTGAAAACACTAAATGTAAATTAACAGTTAATTACACAGAATGAAGCTTCTAAATACTGAGGAATTCCAATAAAACCTCAACCCATCTGTTTACTTTCACATCAGATCATTTATATAGGATATAGGATTCCTGTCATCAACAACAAATACTATGGACATTAATATAGGAAGGATACAAAAATTTAAAAAACCCTTTTCTCTGACAAATGTATCTAACGAATCAATTTATTTATTTAAACACATGACAGTTTACTGAACTAATCATCAATCAAATAAATTATACAAGAAAATAAAATTATTATTTTTACACTTATATCTGTGAGCTGTTGTATTGATTACATTTCTATTTCAGAATATTCTGTATTATTACTTTTTACTGTATTAGTACTTCATGTATTTTTAGCACACTGTGTATATATCTCTTTAATCTGCCACATACCTGTTTACTTACATTACATTACTTTTATTAGCTGTTTCCTATTGGGATGCATCGATCCAAACTGAGGTTTTCTTTTCTAATTTTAAATCTGTCTGAACAGCACATCTAAAGAACTGGTTCTGACAGACCATGACCAGTTTTACTGTGTGGAAATCACTGAGATAAATTAGACAACGTTAACGACATGTGACAGATCAAGTCTGAGGCTGTGGTTCTCAGCCAGAAAATGGTGGATTGTTCCCTCCAGGTGGGGAGAGTTGCTGTCCCAAGTGAAGAAGCTGAAGTTTCTTGTGGTTCATGAGTGAGGGGAGGACTGAGCAGGAGAGCGACAGGTGGATTGGTGCAGTGTCAGCAGTAACACAGATGTTGGACTGGACCGTTGTGGTGAAGAGGAACTGAGCCAGAAGGCAAAGCTTTCAGTTTACCAGTTGATCTGTGTTCCAACTCTGACCTACAGTCATAAGATCTAGGTAGAGACCGAGAATGAGATTGTGGATACAGATGACTGAAATGAGTTTCCTCTGCAGGGTGTCTGGGCTCAGGCTTCTGGGCAGCTTCCTTTGGAGGTTTTCCAGGCATGTCCTAGTGGGAGGAAACCGCAGGTAGACCCAGAACTCACTCAAGAAATTATAAATCTCATCTGGCCTGGAACCACCTCCTTCACACTAAAGACATCTATGTTTTTTCCTCACAGAAACTTTCACTGGTAAAATCTTCAGTTTATCGTCAGTGTCAATGTATGGAAACAGCTTCTCAGTGAAAGTGTGTGTGATGGTGTGTATGTGTGTGTTAGTATCAGGATCAGAGAATGACAGTTTTCCTCTGTTCCAGTCCAGATTCACTCTAATCCTCTGGAGCTTTTCCTGCACTGGGAGGTCGATGTCTGGAGCTGGTGGTGACCATGTTGAGTATTTTCCTTCATAGAACCATGTTCCCCAGAATCCACACTGTATGAGTCCCTTCCTCTGGACAGACTCTGCTAACACACCTAATGTCCAGTACGTACTGTCTCCAACCTCGACATCCCAGCTGTGAGTCTCTGATTCAAAACCCTCAGAGCCCAGGACAATGCGACCTATGAATCTCTCTGGATTGTCAGGAAGCTGCTGTTTCTGTCCTCGTCTCAGACTGGTCAGATCTTCAGACAGGATCAGTTCTGGACCAGCAGTGTTTGGGTCCAGAACCACAGGACTGTAGGAGACCATGTCCTTCATCTTGTTCCAGATGTTGAAGGTCAGGTTGCCCAGGTGTTTGGCCTGGTCTATCAGAGCTCCTGGGTGCAGCTGGTGATCCTCCAGCAGGGGGCGCTGCTGGACTCTTTCCACTGCAGCCTTGTAGTTGTTGAGGAATGAGACGTCTTCAGCTCTCAGCTCGTCCTCTGTGGCTCTGACTGTGTGTGAAAGAGCTGCTATCTCTCTGCTCAGAGCCTCCATCTTCTCCTTCATCATCTGACTCTTCTGCTCCTCTTCCTCCCTCAGTGCAGCCATCCTGGCCTCCTCTTCCTCTTCTAGAAACTGGTGAAGCTTCTTAAACTGCTCCTTAATCTGCCTCTCTGTGTGTCGGGCCTGGACCTTAATGTGTTCTGCTGTTTGATCAAACTCCACTTTAACTTCTTCTTTAAGGGCTCCAGAGTTTCCTGAAGTTCCTTCTTGTGTTGTTGTGCAGCTTCATCGATGGGTCTGAATCTGTGGTGGGTGTGTTTTTCTGAATCTCTGCAGACGAGACACACTGGCTGCTGATGGTCCAGACAGAAGAGTTTGAGTTTCTCAGAGTGCAGACTGCAGAGAGCCTCTGAAGATCTCTGATCTCTCTCCTGTAAGAAGGACTCACACAGCTTCTTTAAGGCCCGGTTTAAAGGTGGTTCTACTCTTGAAGATCGTCTCTTACAAACTGGACACTGTGGTGTTGGTTTCTCTCTCCACCATCTCTTCAGACAGTCTTTACAGAAGCTGTGGCTACATGACAGAACAACAGGATCTCTAAAGACCTCCTGACAGACCGGACAGCAGAGATCCTCCTCTGATCTGGAAGCCATTTAGTCTGAGTGAAGCTGAAAACACAGCAGACAGGAAGTACAGTCAGTCATGGCTCCCCTCCCTCCTCTACTAACATCACTGAAATTCACTTTGACTCTGAGTCCTGGTTTTAGTCAAACTCACCTTCAGTGTGTGGAGAGTCAGCAGGTTGAAGCAGCAGTGTTGTAGTTTTCCTCTTTTCTCTCCTGTAGCTGGACTCACTCAGAGGAAGCTGTTAGTTTGGTTTGAAGGTGAATCTGAGCGTCTGATTTTCAGTCTGTTTCTGTCTTTAGTGACGACGAACAATAAACTGTTTCCTGGTTTGACTCAGGTGAGTCAGGTGAGGGGTGGAGTAATGTCACTCCTCTTCTGGTAAATGTTGGGTGTGTTTTGTTCAGCAGTACACATCTAATTTTGTCTGTAACACAGAGAACGTCATCATCTTTGTGATGCTTGTCATATTTGTTCATCAACAGATACGTACCAGATCAACAGTGACTTATCTAAACTGCACTCTCTGTAAATATACCAGTTGAAAGACTTCTGCTCTGTTTTTTCTTTGTGGAATAGCTTTGTAGTGAGCGCTGTGTTCAAGCATAAGTTGGTTCATAAGAACACCTTAGGACAAAGATGTATGATCGAATCTGTGGTTCTATCATCACATCTGTGGCCACATGTCTTGGACACGTGAAGAGAGGGGCAGAGCTGTCAACTGATCCCCTAGATGGCAGGAAAGGCCGCTGGTAAACTCAAACATGTAGTGAACTGGGAACATCTGGTGGAGACCCTGGTCCACGAGGTCTTCAACTTGAGGGCAGTTGGGGACATGGAGTCACAATGGGTCATGTTCAAAACCATTGCAGAGGCACTGTCTGGGAGCTTTGGTCAGGAAGTTGTCAATGCCTTTTGAGGTGGCAACCTAAGAACCTGCTGGTGACCTCCAGCAGTGAGGGAAGCCGTCAGGTCGAAGAGACCAACCAAGCCTGTCTCCTGAAGCAGCAGACAGGCACCAGGAGGTTAGAGGGGCTGAAGCTTTGGCAGCCCTGGAGGCTTAAAATTGGGTGTGGGATATCACACTGCTTAGCCTCCCCAGGAAAGTTAACTCCAAGGTGCTGGAAGCTCCAACCAGTTATTAAACCTCAGACCTCCACTCAAGTATCCTGGGGCCTTGTTCATGAGAGAGGGTAGGATATAGTAAAATGGATAGGTGGATTGGTGCATTGGCAGCAGTGATGTAGATGTTGTACCATGATGAAGAGGGAGCTGAGCCAGAAGGCAAAACTTTCAACCAATCGGCCAATCTATATCAATAAAGTTTTTCTGATTCTGCAATGGGTGGGTTAAGTCTGTCCCTTACTGATGACCCTGAACTGTCCTCACTAACGAGCTGAGCACTGAGCTGAGACCTGCATCAGCTGCTCTGTAATGGTGCCAGTCTTCAACCATGTGACCACTATTAGCAGTGACTACGTGAACTGCTGTCAGTGGGGCAGGGTCCTGGTCTGATAACACCTCTGTCTCTGGGTGGGGCAGTTTGTCCTGTGATCTGCAAAAACTGACCTCAGTGCTGTCCTGAGAGGAACCAGGGGTGGAACTGGTTTTCCATGATTTACCAAGATGATACAAATCTTTATTTCCCAGCATTGGAGGAAAAGGGCACTGAATGGGTTTTTCTTAAACTCTCAAGATCTGTGTCCTGTTCAGCATATCACTATATGTTAACAAAGTCTTTGGATGCAGTCCTGGGACCTTATGTCCACACTGTCTTTGTATCCTCAGTTAATCAGAAGACTTCTGGGAGTGCGCTGCTCAAAAGAGCCATGCTGCAACAACACGGCCCAGGTCCTGCAGCACATCAAGCACCTAAACAGTCCACAGACTTCCTCCACATGTGGTCTGGCATCAGAATGAAAACACACCTTGAAGAGATGCTGTCTTCAGGGAATGCCACGCTTATGGCTCACATGGTCTCTTCAAAGGTGCAGCTTTAAGTCCACAGGAGACAGTCCTGAAAGTCCTCACAGCAGATCTTAGTCTACTATGATAAGCTGTGGTACCAGTCTTAGCTGTGGTTATGATCCTCCATTGAGCTCCCAGTTCACAGTTCACTCAGTTTATCTAAAGTAACGTCTGTCTGGAGATTTGCTCTGATGTCTTCAGAGACATGAGGACTCACCTGTCAGGTGAGACCGCTGGTCGTCTCGTCTCTGTGGTAACCGTCGTCCACAGTGAAATACTGTAAATATTTCTGTTTATCTGATACTGAAGCTGGAAACATAATAAAAACATGCTGCATCTGTGGACTGGATTATTTTATCACAGTTCAGACAGGTACAGGTGAGTTCAGGTAGAATCACCTGATCTGAGCTCCAGCTGCAGACAGTCCTCCTGTCCTCCTCAGTCAGGACTCCTCACGTCTGCACTGAGAGATCTCAAGAAGGAGGAGGAGCCAGAAGTCGTCATCTTGTTTTGAAGCGACGTTTCCGGTCAGTTCCGTTCACCTCGCGCACTGAGAAGATGAACGCCCCTCCAGCTTTCGAGTCGTTTCTGTTGTTTGAAGGAGAGAAGAAGATCAGCATCAGCAAAGACACGAAGGTCCCCAACGCCTGCCTTTTCACCCTCAACAAGGAGGACCACACTCTGGGCAACATCATCCGAGCGTAAGAGGCTAACGCTCCGAGCTAACACAGAGCTAACACACGGCTAACAGACAGACACACAGCTAACACACGGCTAACAGACAGACACACAGCTAACACACGGCTAACAGACAGACACACGGTAAACACACTGTCACACAGCTTTCAAACCGGAGGCTGAGGGCTTCTAAAGCCAGGGAAACAGAGGTACAGAGCTAACGATGCTAAACACAGAGCTAACAGGCTAAAATCAGGAGGCTCTTATTGTGAAAGTCTCTGATGACTCTGGACCAGAATTATTTTATAAACAACAAATAATTAGTTTTGTAATCTGAGCTGATCAGACTGTTCTCACTTCAGTCAGTCAGTTCGTCTGATTAATCCACTGATCAATTAGTTGATCGATAGAAAATTAACCCCCTGTTGCATGGTGTTGATGGTTCCAGTGAAGAAATGTGATGAACCCCATCATCAATAAAATAATCAATAATGATAATAAGATCAACTGCAGCTCGAACACTTTTTATTTTGGTTCATTTTATATCATTAAATAATGACTGTAGCATGAGACTTCAGCAGCAGTCAGCTGGACTCTGATCAATGCGACTCATCAGTACCTGACCAGGTGTGTGTCTGTGTTTCAGTCAGCTCCTGAAGGATCCTCAGGTTCTGTTTGCTGGTTACAAAGTTCCTCATCCTCTGGAGCACAAGATCGTCATCAGAGTCCAGACCACACCTGATTACAGCCCACAGGTAACACACACACCTCACTACTGGTCATTACTAATGCTACAGCAGGTGCCGGGGGCTTTTACTTTTACAGGAAGTGATGTATTGTTGACAGGAAGTGATGTTTTGTTGACAGGAAGCATTTACAAATGCCATCACAGACCTGATCAGCGAGCTGTCTCTGCTGGAGGAACGCTTCAGAGTCGCCATCAAAGACAAACAGGAAGGGATCGAGTGAAGCCCCGCCCCTCCTGATGATGTCATTTCCTTTGTGTGTGTGTTTATTTTTATAAATAAAGTCTGAGATGTCACGCAAGGTGTGGTGTATCACCTATTTACCTGCTGCTCAGGTGAATCCTCAGGTGTGTTGGTAGGAAACTGGACCAGGACCAGGACCAGTCCTGGGGTCTACAGAACCAATAACATAAAGCTGAAACATGTTAAACCTGTCTCACCTGGTTTGATCCAGTCTGACCTGCCTCAGGTGATGAACAGACGACCAACACGTCTGTATCTTAGCAACAGTTTTTATTTTATTTTTTTAAACAACAGGGAAAAAAGAAAAAATCCAATATGGTCACACGATCGGTCTCTCCTCTCCGACTGGCTTCTTGTTTATTTTTACTAAAGACTCCAGGTGTGTGTGTGGGGAGTGGGGGTGGGGTGGGGGGTCAAAGGTCGTGTGTGTATTTGTGGGAGTTAGAGGTCAGAGGTCGGCGTCTCTCTGCGCCTCCATGGCTCTCTTCATCTTCTCTACCATCCACTGAGGAACAGTGAACGGCTTCATCTCGTCCATCCTGACGTCCGGACAGTCCCTGACCACACACACACAACCGTTACCATGGTAACTACAGGGGGGGTTACTATGGAGACACAGACGTGATGTCAGACTCACTTGTACTCGTCACTGCGGGACAGATCCTGGATGTCCTCTTCAATCAGCAGGTATGCCTGAACACAAACAGACAAGACAGGTCAGACAGGTGTGTGCAGGTGCAGGCTCTTGTCCTGAACCCTCTGGGCTCCTGTAGACCCATTCAGTGATCCTATGTGGGTCCAGGTCTCTGTCCTGGTTACAGGTGTAACCTGGTGAACTCACCTGGGACAGGTGACTACACCAGGACTCACCTCGACTCAAGACATACCTGGACCCGGACTCCGTTATATCAGTCTGAGTGTTTCTCACCATCTTCCCTCCTGTCGCTCTCATGTGATGTCGTTCTGCCAACCATTGCTTATCCTTTGCATCTGCAGCGTACTGACACACACACACACACACACACACAATGGTTAAACTGATCTCTGCTGTCGACTGTCGGGTTTGATGGTTCAGATGTTTTTGAGGTCAGAGGGGTTTAGTCTGTCTGTGTCATTACCTTGAACAGGTCGGCGTGTTTGATGTAGATTCGTCCTCTGGTCCCGCCCATCCCCAGCGCCCTACAGGGACATCACACAGACAGGTGACCTTTAACCTCTCCAGGTGTGTTAAAGCTGAGTCAAATCAGTTTCTACTGCAACAACCACATGAGAACAGCATGTAGCTAATGTTGGGTTAGCGTATTCTTAGCGTGCTGTTGACTGACTTGTTTGCTCTGGAGCCGAGAACAAACGTGCTGCTGTCGTTGAGTCTGGATGGATCCCACTGAAATATAGACAGGTAAACACACTCAGGTGAGTCATTAGATGATGATGATGTTCAGAGTTCACCCGCAGGTGAGAATAGGTTTTTATATTTATTTTTATCTGTTGAAGAAACTTCCTGGAAACACAAGTCAGAATAAACAGGTGAACTTGTCCTGATCAGCTGATTAATCTAGTTTAGCATCAGAGCATCTTTGGGTCGGTCTTCATCAGACTGGTGGTTCTGTACTGATGCACCTGAGTCCTCACACCTGTTTTATGGAAACACCCAAGTGAACCTGACAGGTGAGCTGTAACTCACCTTTGGTCCTTCTCTCTTGATGGGATCAGACTTCGGTTTCACTCTGAGAACAAACAGACAGAGGGAGGTCAGGTGATCATCTACCTGGATACTGATGATGTCACCTGGTACCAGGTACTCACTGAGAGAAGGTCAGAGGTCGATCAGAGGAGACGAGCGTGGCGCTGGGACGAGTTTTTCTCTGACAACACAAACAAATCTGTTAAAAAAACGACAACACCTGTTCACTGTAAATAAATAAATAAATAAAGATGTTTACCTTCTTGGGGAGGGGGCTTCCTCTCTGACTGCAGTCTTCATCAGCGGGTCTGGACCTCTGTCAGGAACAAAGACCCAGAATCAGAACCAGACCAGGTTACGACCTGCTGCTGATGATCTGATTGGTCAGTGAGAGGACTCCTACCTTAATGGCGACCTCTGGCCCCGCCCTCTTCACCTCCCCCTCTGGAAACAGCTGTTTGGCCTGGTGATGACAGCAGAGGAAACCATGGTAACCACAGAGACACATACACACAGGTGAGCAGATGACCATCTGGGTCAGAGGCCAGACAACAGGAAGTGACCTCACATGTTCCAGAACGTTCCTGCAGGCCTCTCTGATCAGCTGATCAGTCTGAATGTCGTCTCCCACGTTCTCCTTCACGTTCTCTGCTGCCTTCTCAAAGAACTGCAACACAAACACCTGTGAAACACCTGAGCAGGTTCATCAGAAAACTATATATATATATAAAGTGACCTCAGTCTGTGACCTCTGACCTTCTGATACTTCCTGAACACAGCCATGATGTCATCGTTGAAGCTGGGCTGAAGCACCGCCCTCAACAGGTCCATGGACACCTGAGGATCCGTGTAGCTACACACACACACACACACAGAGGTGAGTTTGAACCTGTATTAACAATATCAGCTCTCAGTCACCAAACTAACACAAACCTACACACATTAGCACTATATGTGAATTTAAAGACAGTGAATTCACATGAACTGGTTCATTATTATCATCAGAATCACCTGACTGTCATGTGAGAGCGACGTCCTCGTCTGTGAATCTGTCGGTGTTTGATCATCACGTTCCACGGCTTCTACAGAGAAACACAGAGAACCATCAGAGGATCTACAGGGAACCATCAGAAACCTAAACCCCAGGTTTCCATCAGATTGTGACACTGAGTGAATGAGTCCATCTTCCCTGCTGAGTTTACCGGGAACGTTCAGACCTGCTGGTCCGGTCTGTCCCGGTGCTGAGGACATATTCCTCACGGTTCAACTGTCACATCTCATTTTATTTCTTCTTGTAGTTCAGTTAGTGAAACAGACGTTTGCAGCTTTTAGCCTCAGTAAAACAGAACAAACCGCCGCTATGTTTTAATGATGAAACAAAACAAAGCATCAGTTCAGGTTAGCATCGAGCTAAGCTAACCCGTTAGCTGCGGGTCTTACCGGGGTCTGCTCCGGCTGCTCCTGCCCGTCATGCTCCAGCCAATCCCGGCCTCCCTCACTGCGGTGGGCTCCCATGATGAAAACAGTTCTGGTCTAGTTCGATCCGGGACTAACCGAGCTAACTCTTCCGGGCTGGGCTAACAGCAGGTGAAGCTAGCAGCGGGAGCTACCGGTGTTCAGTTTCCGGCTGATGTAATAAAAACGTTACCGGAGAATTACCGGAGAGTTACCAGGGTCTCAGCGCTGAGAGACACTGACAGGATGATGGGTGATTATCAGTAAAATGGTAGTCAATAATCAACTCTGTTTAATGTTTGATTCCAGGAAATCACTCTGGTTCGTTTCCGGTTCTGTGACGCAGGTAGCATCGACAACTTTTCCGGCCACATTCCAAAATAAAAGCACAAAAATAACAGTGTTGTTTTGTACTGTCAGGACAACAGGTGAACATTTAACTCACCTGGTTTTAATCAGTAAAAGAACCAAAGGAAATGATGATAACTAGAAGATGAAGATAATTCTATGAAAACTGAGATAAAGTTCTGATTTTATGTGACTGTGTTTAAAGTTTAAATCTGTTTATAAAACTCATCTTCATCACAGGTCGACATCTCTTCATCTTTTTACTCACTAATGTTCTAATGTTCTGTAACGTGTTTGTTCTGTCCGACACCTCCTGTTACAGACACTGTGTTGTGTTCAGGCGTCCTCTCTCTGTCAGGAGAACCTCAGTGGAGCAAAGTCTCCTGTGTTCTCAGTAGAACATGTAGGGAATGATCAGTGAGTCCAGTAGAAATGATCAGACCAGGTGACTGGTTTTACTGGTTTGGATATATTTTACTGGGAGAGTGAAGCTGCAGTTTTTCTGCAGGCAGGACGAAGGACAGACTGTATTTACATTCTCCAGCTGCGAGGACCACAAACGGCCAAGTCTCTGTCCGTCGCCTCACGTCATGTTTAAAACTAGATGTGATGAAGACGAGGAAACGTCCTGAACCTCAGAGACACTTCTATCACTTCATCACCAGAGGCTGAATTACAAACAAGCAAACATGTTTATTAAAGAAACAAACAAACTGGAGACAAACTGTAAATCAGGAGAAAACATGTTGAGGATCATTAAAGGAATAATTCATCTGTTGGCATTAATGACAACAAAGATGTGAATCAGAGAAATCAAATCTTAGTTCTGATCGGAAAATAAAATTGAGGCGATGACTGGACTTTTTTTTTTTTTTGGAAAATCCTGTGAATTGTTGCTTTAAATCTACAAACAGATGTAACGTTCAGTTTTCTTGTGATTATGAAATCTATTTCAGCTGAAACATTAACGTTTTCATGAAACTGAGACAAAGATTTTGTGGTCATCTGATACAGATCTGAGTGATGATCACAAGAAAACTGTCCTCAAAATTTAATTTAATTAATCATGAGATCACAAAAATCTCATTATTGTAATTATTAGACCTGAATGTCATAAAAAATAAGAAAATATAGTTTGATACATTCGTCATAATAACAAGAAAACTAATGAAATGTTTTCTCATGACTAGAAGACGAGCGGTTTTACAGGAGATACTGATCATCAAAATGAATCAGAAACTTGTAACTACAGGATTTTATAATTATCAGACTCAAATCTTATAATTAAAGAAAATGTCTCCAGTTTGTTTTCTCTGGTCAGTGTGATGAAGTTTCATAGGAATATTAAAGGAACAGTCTATCATTAGCCTAGCTTAGCATGATGCAAGCTGAAATCCAACATCCTGTTACACAGAAAACGTCGGACTGCTCCTTTAAAGAGTCTAAATTTAAAGGTGGAGGTGAGGTGGAGCAGCGACGGAGACTCAGCCTGGAAAACATTCAGGATTACAAACATCATTTAGAGTCTGAACATTTCATGCACAAAAAACAAAAAACCCCAAAACAAACCATAAAAAAAACAAACATCACAGAAAGAAAAACAGCTGAGAATTATAAAAATAAGGTGGAGGAGTTTCTGCTGGTTAGACGTCAGCATTACTGATGCATACACACTTCTAGTTTTACATACAAGATATAGATTTTCTTAATAACACTTTGGTTTAGTTTAAAACAAACTATCGTAAGCTTTGTGATACAGGAAACAGATCATCTCTTTAAAAAACTGTTAAATTAACTCAAATAAAAAACAACAGTTAAACAATTTCATTTGTTTTTTCAATTTAACAGCAGATGAGGAAAATAACATCAACAGACTTCATCAGTCCAACTGTACATTATCTACACAGCTGCTGAGGTCACACGGCAACAGACACCTGATAGGACGACTCATCAGCCAATCAGAAAGCAGGTGCCTGATACGATGACTCTTCAGCCAATCAGAGAGCAGACAGTCAGCAGCAGAGTATTAAGTTACAAAGTGTGAGGAGCCGCGTTTGTCAAATATTTAAAATCGTTAGCACAGAAGCTGATCTGAAGAGGACATGATCGTCAGAGAAGACCTCATGTTTTCAGAGAAAACGTTTGGAGATTAAAGTCTGTCTGTACTCAGAACCAGAACCAGACTTTACTGCAGGAACCCTGGAAGAACTCCTCACACTTCACAACTCGCCTCAACCTGCTGCTGAACACACCTGGTCAAACACCTGCCTCACTGATCAAACATCCAGTCACGTGACAGGAAGTGATGTGACCTCTGTAAATGGCGTCTCAGCCGTCTGTCCTCACCGACCAGTCCGAGTCCCCGTTCTGACTCCACCTCCTTCCACTGGTAAGTATGACCTCATAGCAGATGCTCCACCTCCTCCCGCCTGCTAAATACTCAGTTTCCCACAATGCACCTGCACCGCAGGTACACAGGTACATCCTCTTAAGGACGAGCGCCGATTGGCCCGGCTGTCCTGAGGAGGCGGGGCCTGAAACGGGTTGTCGCTGGATTCTGTCCGACTTGACAAAGAAAGACAAAGAGTCCAATAGAAACAATAGCTGCCTTATCAACCAATCACCAAGCCCCATCGGTGCAGGGACCAATCAGAAGTCCTCCAATGACCCATAGGAGCAGTGACATCACAGATGACATCACAGGTGAATGAAAAGGTTTTTATTGCTGGAGCTCCAACACGTCGCTGCTCACCCATTAACTCTGTAATCTGACTGGCTGCAGTGCTTGTTGCTAGGCAACAGCAGCAACCACACCTGGACGTGAATCAACTGCAGGTGAAAGAAAAGCTCCAGACTTTGTGGTGTCAGAGCTTCGCCCAATCAGAACAGCCGATGTGAGCGGGGACGTCACGGACTGAGGGGACAAGTGAAAGCCAACCGAATGACAGAAAGGGTTAAATCAGGTTTCAGTGTGGCGCTCTGGCCCCGCCCCCTGCTGGCAGCAGGAACAGAACAACATTGTGGATGGAGAAGCTGAGGGTGTGCTACAGGTGCTGGTGAGGGACAATCTGAACAGACGAGACAACAACCAGAACAAACTAATGCTGTGAAACACAGAAACTTTAAACACCTGTCCAACAGGCAGGGGGCGTGGCCTATTATAAACCCCGACCCTCTACACAGCAGCCATCTTGTCTCGAGGACTGCTGCTACTGCTACTGCTACTGCTACTACTGCTGCTGCTGTTGTTGTTGTTGTTGTTGTCATGGCTGCCTGGTGACATCACGCCACTTTGCATCCTATCAGAGGCCTTAGGGGCAGAGTCTCTGTCTCCAGGAGCAATGTGGGCGGGGCCAGGAGAGGACAAGGAGGAGGTACGAGAGGAGGCGGGGCGGTACGCCGCTGTGAGCTCGGCCAGACGCTCTGGAGTCGGAGCCCACTTCGCGAAACCTGCATCATTCTGAAGGAAGAGTACTGCAGTACCATGTACCGCCCGGTAGTAGCATCTCATCTCTGTAAGCACAGACAAGAAGTAATACAGTACTGTGGAGTACAAAAACTGCAGTACAGTGTAATATCTCTGCAGTAGCTCTGCAGTACAGTGTAGTACAATACAATACATCTCTTGCACTAACGTCACTTTAACTCCCACACTCTCGGACACTGTTGTTGTGAAATTTCATTTAATTTAATTTCATTTCATTTTTATTTTTTATTTCTTAAACTGTGAAATTTTTCTATTACTGTGAATTTTCTATATTTATATTACTTTAGCCTATATCTATATATTCTATTTTATTCTATTGTATTATATTATTCTATCTTATTGTATTTCTATACTTTACTTTCTGTAATTGGCTTGCACCGGGACCAGAGTAACCCATTTCGTTTCACCTCATGTTCACATGTGTTGAAATGACAATAAATCTCCTTGAATCCTATCTTTATGGTAGAGTACAGTATCAGTACCTCTTGCAGATGTGCTGACTCCCGGACCGGTACTCGTGCTCATAGGCCGGGACGCTCAGCTGGTGTCGGAGGAAGCGACTTCCCTCCATGCGGGTCAGCGCCGGGGTCACAGGGTCACGCCACTCAGGGACGAAGACGATGAAGGACAGAGGCTCTGAGGACTGATCCAACAGGTCCTAACAGAGATAGACCACAGGGAGTCCACATGGATATACAGGACCAATACAGACCAGAGCAGTCTGGCTCGGACCAGTACGGTACACTTACCTCAAAGTGCGTCACCATGGCGTCCATCAGCTCTTCACAGAATGGAGGGTTGGCCTCAAAGGAGCCGCTGACCGGAGAGAACATCAGGAACGGCCTAAAAACAAACACTGACAGGTCACAAGAAGTTGCCACAGTTTACAGGTGTTTATGGATGTGTTGGATGTCCGTCTCACCCTCTGGATCCAAAGAAGCCATCGATGTCGGGGAAGGCGGAGCAGAACTGTTTGAAATAGCAGTTGAGAGGCGAGGCGAAACACTCGAAGGAAACTCCGAACTGCCGGTTCAACGCCTCAAACACGGACACCGGCAGCGCCCCCTGCAGGCCGGTCCCCTCATTAGCACCGCTGCCAAACATCTCCTGGACACACAAAGACACCTCATTAATCAATTAACTGGGTCGTTAGCAAACACAGACCGTCAGCTGTCAGAAGGTAAAAGCTGATTGGTTAACAGAGTCAGCTGACCTGGTATCTCTTCAGGAGGCACCAGACTCTGGACAGGAACTTCTCAAAGCGTGGATCGTCAATACAGCTGTACCTGTACAACAACTCCTGGACAGGTAGACAGAGAGAGAGAGACAGGTTAGAGACAGACAGACAGGATTATCAGGTGAACATCACTATCTGCTGATGAACAGTAAAATGAAACAGCTGCTGCTGTTCTCACTTCCTCAGATGCAGGTGTCTGACACCTGCTCTTACACCTGAGAGGTCATGGTAACAGAGCAGGATCAGTACTAACCAGTTTGCTGAAGTGACCTCTGTTGACCTTGACCATCTCTCCTCTAAAGCGCAGACAGGCCACGTCATTCTCAAAGTGCAGCTCCACCCGGGGGAGGGGGGGCGAGGGGATTGCCAGGCGCACTGGATAACAGTAGACCAGCCGGGATTGGGGGGGGGACGCACACGCCTCTGAACGCAGACACACAGGTACACACAGATGAGTTACACACAGGATGGAGGGCTGGCTCAGGTGTGAGCGTGCACCTGTAAGTGTGTACCTGGGCTCAGGTGTGAGCGTGCACCTGTAAGTGTGTACCTGGGCTCAGGTGTGAGCGTGTACCTGTGGGCGGGTCCTGCAGCAGGCTCAGGTGAGTCTGTCTCAGGCGGCGGCTGTACTCTGCAGACAGCTGGTATATCTTGGAGCAGATTCCCTCCACAGAGTCTTTGGCGACGGCGGCGACGTGAGGACCACACTGCTGCCTCAGGTGTTCCAGTCGGTCCTGCAAACACACAGTGACATCTGAGTCCACAGAAATAGATCTCAGGTCTAGACCACTTTCATGGGGAGGGAACCAGGTGTGTCCTGATCAGATTCCGGAACCACCTCACCTGACTTCCTGTTCAACTACACCTGGGACAGGGACTCCCTCCTCTGGTTTCCATCAGAGGACCAGGACCCATAAACCATGAACCCTGGTGGAGTCCACCACCAACTGAGACCCTGTCTGACCCAGACTCAGTTCTTACTCTGGTTCTATGAGGACTGAAGGACTCACAGTACTCCCACCAGGATACACCTGGAGACATGGTCAGAAACCTCCAAGTCCACATAACACAGATGGACAAACTCCTGTGACCCTTCCAGGATCCTGTACTGTTCCTGGTACAGCTAGTCCACAGATCCAAATCTACATCAGTTCTCCTGAGGCGGTGTGAGCCTCCGTCTGTCAGACTACAGGTTCAGACCCAAACCTTCTCACCTGATCCACCTCAGCACCAGGTGGTGACCAGCTGACAGCTCTGCTCCCCTCTCAGCCAATAAACAGCCAGAATCTAAACACCTTTATAAACATGTGAAAGGTCAAAGGTCAGAGGTTACCATGTAGTCCTCCTTGCTGGCAGAGTGATCTCGGCGAAGCCAGCTCATCGTGTCCTCAGCGTTCCACTTCACCACCTTCCTGCTCTCTGGACTCGCATTCCTGCACAGGTCAGGGGTCAGAGGTCAGGGGTCAGGGGTCAGCAGGTCTCAGTAGAATAACTGATTGGTAGAGACATACCTGGAGTCAATCATCTTCTTGGCGGCTTCAGCGTATTTAAACAACAACTTCCGAGCTTCTTCTTTATATTTAATACGAGACAACCTGAGAGAGAGACAGGTCGGACAGAGAGACAGGTCAGACAGACAGGTCGCAGAGAGAGACAGGTCAGACAGACAGGTCAGACAGACAGGTACCTGATGGGGATGTCGTTCATGACCTCTCTGAACATGGATGGGGAGATGATGGGGTCACAGTCGCTCGGTAATAAAGGGTCGTGACCTTTGTCAATTACTTTCCTCTCCAACAGCCAACGGTTGAATGACTCTCGGGGCGGATCAATACCTGAGCCACAGACAGAGAGACAGACAGGTGAAACCCATTCGTAAGTGGACTCTTAGGTGTGTTCAGGTTGTACAGGTGTGTTCAGAGGCCTGTACTATGAAGGCAGTTGAACCTCCTCTGGTTTAACTCAGGTTCTCAGGTAAAGTCGGGGTTGACAAACCCTGACTGACTCGATCTGTGTTAAACGGTACGACGGTGGTTCAGATGTCAGTAAGTTGAGTCAGTGTTAACTTAATCAGAGTTAGTGCGTGTTGATTAAAGGGGCGTGCAACGTATCTCTCAGATGAAGAGCGCACGTTAATTCTGTGGGTTTAGAGGAATTTAAAGAGACTCTAACGACACAATGTCAAACCAACAAAGACAGAGAGACTGGTCACATGTTCTCTGGATTCTTCATCTGTAATATGAGATGGAAGGACACAGAACATATGTGATCATTTCTCAGATACTTGGATTACAGTCAACACGTGGGTCACATGTCTGAGAATGAGCTGTTCCTGTTAATGATGTTCTGCCTGGAACACTCAGGCTGTATATGTATGAATGTAATGCTGTTATGTTCAGTATAAACTTCATGTTAACAGTATTTCAGCCAATGGAAACTGAACCTGGATCAAATAGAAACCTTCTATAAAGTGGTTCACATTCATATTTCCATCATTAATGCTGCATGTTTTGGTCTGTAATCTACAATAACAACAGCCTGTCACATTATATTGTCTTTCAGGCCAAACCGCCCCTGGCCCGGCAGTTCAGAGACGCAGCGTAAATTACCATGGCAACAAACCTCAGGTAAAACCTATCCAGCTATTATAGTACAGGCTATGTTACTAAGTTACTCCTGAAGTTACCCTGATAAACCAGTAACCTCGCTTCGTAGTACAGGCCTCAGATTGTACAGGTGTGCACAGGTGTGTTCAGGTGTGTCGTACCTTCTCTCTGGTGACACAGCTCGTGGTAGTGTTGCCTCAGTTTGGTGACGAGCTGAGCTCTCTGCAGCTCGATCTCAGGGTGGGGGGGCAGGTGGTTGGCAGGGGGGTGCTCTCTGATCACAGCGTTGGTCTGGATGTCCAGATCCCAGTAGATCCTGAACACAACACACACCTTTAACACCTGAACAGGTCAACAGGATGACATCAAAGGCTAACAGGAAGGGACGGGACCTCAGTACTCACACAGCTGGTCTGTATGGGGCAGGGGTGGGGGCGGGGCTTGGAGTGGTGGGTGTGGCCGACTGGGCCTGTTTGTCCTCAGGGGCGGCGCTCCAGGGTTTGACCCCGGGGGTACTGGGAGAGATGGGCGTTGTAGGCTCTACCTGCGAAAAGACACATCTGGTTACACACAAATTTCCCTAAGTCCCTGCACACCTGTCACCTGCTGATTGATCACCTGACCAGGTGTGTACAATTTTTACCTTTGCACGTTTGAGGCTGTTAGGCCCCGCCCCCTGCTCATCAGAGCTCCTTCTCTTCCTCTGACCGTTACCAAGGTTACCGTCTCCGCCCTCTGCCGGGGCCGCATTCAGACCTAAAGGATCAGACTGCATACAGACAGGTGAGACAGACAGGTGAGACAGAGAGAGAAGATAAAACCATAACATCAAACATCCTCTTTACATCCTGTTGCGAGTTGAGTCACTCTGCTGTTTGTAAACAGATGAAAAACAAACTTCTTGTTGTTTTGTTGTTGTTGTTTTTGTTTAGTTGTTGACTGACACTCACAATGACATCATGCTGACCCAACACTGGGACCTCCCACAGGCTCTGATTGGTGAATCTGTTGAAGTAATAGGGTCGGTTCTCCCTCCGAGACCAGCACTTAGACCAGCCAGCCTGGACCAGTTCATCTGTCAGACAGACAGGTGTGTGAGAGAGAGACAGACAGACAGAGACAGAGAGACAGAGAGAGAGAGAGAGAGAGAGAGAGACAGAGAGACAGACAGGTGAGAGGCAGACAGGTGAGACAAACAAGTGGGAGACAGACAGGTGAGAGGCAGACAGGTGTACCTGGGAGCTCAGGTGGTTTGGAGGTGGTGGACGGAGAGAGGGGCTGTCCCTGAGAAGAGGCGGAGCCAGAGGGAGGCAGCATCATGGCCGCCTCCCCTTTCACCGATCCCTGGCTGTCACTGGACATCTCAGCTGAATGACATCGACCTGCCTGGACAGGAAGACACACTTTCAAAATAAAACACGGGAGATATTTTAACAACCAAAAAGTCACAAAAATCGGGACACAGATCTCAGAGCTACAGTATCATTGTTATAATTATTCATTAATAAATGGATATTAATTGTTCCACGGGTGTTACAGTCTAACCTGTGACCTCAGAGATGTGGGCTCGCCTGTGGACAAATTACACCTGATGCACCTGTTCTGAAATGACTACTGCATTAATCAATTTGGTGATCAACAAAAAAGGGAAAATAATTTATTATTAAATTATCATTGTGTGTGTGTGTGGTGAGTTCATATCAGTCACCGCCAAAGGTGAAAACATCGTTTCAGATTCTCTCAGGACGTTTCAGAGTTTAATTTTTTTATTTTCCTATTCAGAAACTTTGGTCTCTTCAGCTGAACATTCACATCATGTCTGATATCTGAAGATAAGATTCTGGGTAAACTGAAATAAAAACAAAACAAATTAAGAGCTGAAACTTTCCTTCATGGTAAAAAGTTTTTACACAGAATGAGAGTTTAAGTTTCTTTTGGTGAAAGTTTGAAATCTTCATTTTCTGTTGTAACTCACTACTATCACTGTTACTGATTCATCTAATTCTCCTGAATAAATCATATTTATAAAATAAAAATATCTCAGAGTCCATGTTAACATCCCCAAATGTGAGTTATATTCAGCGCAGATGGTTCAGGGGTTAAAAATACTCATTACATAATTGAAATAATCAATCAATAACAGTGACTATACCATGGTCATATATATCTTCCCTTGTTTTTACTGGGGTGAATAACATGGAGAGATCTGAGGAATTATTATATATAGTTTCCTTCTCTTCATAAAAACATTTTATATGTTTATCATTATAACCTCAACATGTTATCATTGAGTCTGAATGATGGAGACGAACTAACAGTGTCTGATGGAAGATTAATTCTAACATTAAATCTTGATAACTGCAGTGCTTTAATTAACCTCATTGGAACTAATAATTCAGTGAATCAATAATTTTCAGTTTCCTGTCTCAGTGACTGGATTTATTTGGTTTTATATAACACCAGGCATTTAAAGACATCAACATGTTTTTCAAACGATGAACCAGTTAAACAGACATTAACCGATCCTGACAGAGATGATCAGTTTCAGCCTGAGAAGGTGGATTTTATAAAACGTGTCATTAGTTCCTGGTGTTCTAGGTTTTAATGTTGCAGATACTCTGACTTCACTGGATTAAAACAGGTTTTCAGTTTAATGTCGGGGAGAAAATGAAAGTCCAGGCCAAGCGGTTTGTCCTGACGGCCTGAATGTGGCGGGAAACGGAACCAGATCAATGTTTACATCTGACCCCGATGATCGATAACCAGCTGATCAGCTCGTGTCGGTGTGCTTCTGAGTTTAATCAAAGCGCCGCGTTAATAAATATAATCTTTCCTGTGTTTTCTCTCTACGCAAAGACGAGCGCCATGGTTACACGCATGCGCCTGAGAGGCTTTCCGAACAAACAAGGAGGGGGAGGAGGAGAAGGAGGAGGAGAGGGGGACGACAACAAAAGGCTGCGGCTGCTCCACCGGAGCCTGGGTTGAACGCACGGACTCCGCGGCGGTCGGTCCCGGTCCACAGCGGGGTCAAACCGGGCTACAGTGCTTTAAACACACAGAGAGAGCGCCCGGCCGCCAGTGGCTTCACCGTTAACGGCCATTTCACGCGGCCCGCTCGGAGCGACAGCTGCTGTTTAGGCGCCAGTTCTCTCACAAGATGGCGGACACGCCCCTGCCACAGCGCGGCGCGTCCTGCACAACATTTCTGATCTGGTCTACGAACCCAGCCGCCCGGTGCGCCGGTAACCCGGTTCATCTTAAGGCCCAGACGTTCCGCCGCGCCTCGGTACAGTCGGAGCGGCTCTGCGGGGTCGCATGCCCTTACCTTGACCGGTTAAGTTGCGGAGAGTTGCGGGTTCTGTGCGTTTGTTTCGGGTCCTCCGCTCCGCTCCCTCCCCGCCTGCTCAGACATCTTTACAGGGACCCGGGCTGAGCCACTACGCATGCGCGGAAGTTTCCCCGCTTCCTGTTTCGAGGTGTCCTGCTCCCTCCGCCATGTTGAGCAGGTCGACGAGGCAGTAACCCGCACGATCCCAGAAAGCGCCTAAAACCACGGTTCAATCGATCAATCAGTCCTGTTACTGGTATTACCTTTTATTCATAAAACTAAACGGTCATTAGACTCACCGTTATTTTTTTATTTTCAATATTTAGTTTTGAACAAATGAAAATTCACCATCATCATCATCATCATCATGATGAACTGTTTCACTTGTAAAGAAATAACTTTAACCTGCTGTTACTGTAACAGTCGTGTTAAATATATAAATGAGAGCTTTAATCTCTTCAACAGAAACATTGATATAAAACTTTTTCTTGGTTCTGAATCTACAGATTTTTTATTTGTTTGTTTATATATTATTTACAGTCTGTCAGTGAAGCAAAAAAAAATATAAAATGTGATATTCATTGATGTAATTTTCCAAATAAAATAAGATTAATTAATAAAATTCTCAGTATCAGAAATATTCATGATGTTTTCACCTGTTTCTTTTTTATTTGATTAATTTTACTGTGTTGTTATTTTCATATTCAGTCACTGGGGGGCGCTGTCGCTGTGTTTGTGTGATGAACAGTGAAACTGAGTTAATGAGGAAATAAAAACGTGTTTAATATCACGTTTAAAAACATTTTTTATTATTGAAACGTGTTGAACTTTTTTATTTTGTCAGATTAAATTCACCCGAGTTAAAGTGTCACGTCATTGTTTCTATTAGTAATAGTTCTAGTAAGTAGAATTTCTATCAACAGGTTTTCAGATGTCTTTATTTTACTTCAGTCAAATAAAAAGTGAAATGGTCCAGATGTTTTCAGTCACTGATGAATTAACAAATGTTAGAGATCTGATCAGTCGCTTACAGGTTCAGGGGTTAAAGTTTAAACTCAGCTCCAGGTTCAGGTGTTCACAGGTGCTGAACCTCTTCCTCCTCCAGACCATCAGCAGTCAGCAACAGTCTGAGAAACTGACACATTCACAGAAATAATGAGTCCAAAGTCTTTACAGAGTCTGTGCAGAACTGAGCTCTGTGTCTGTTCACACCTGTGCACACCTGCCTGCTACAAATCAGCAGGAATGAGGTGTTTCCACTGATCCAGTTATACACATCTGCAGATCAGATCGTGCTTCCAGGTACGGAGCAGGCACTGACAGGTCAGAGGTCAGGTGTCAAAGGTCAGAGGTCATGGAGCCCTCTCGCTTCAGCAGCAGGTCGACAGCAGCCTCCACATCCTCCACCACGTGACTCGGCTCTACGAGGCCCGGCTCCAGGACCAGGTCTCTGTGACCATGGAACACTGTTTCTGTGATGGCCGTGCCCCGGTCACTGGGCAGCGGGGAATGAGGGTTATAGACACCTGTGCACACCTGATGATAGGTAGAGGAGCTGTGTGTTAACAACAGACTGGTACTGTCATGGACTCTGCGTTATCCACAGTAAATATCCAGTGAAGAAGAGAAGCTGCTGGATCTGAGGGTTCTTCTTCTCCTACTGAATATCTACAGGTGTTCATTATCTTTAACCCGGAACTTTAACTGTTCTGCTGCTGTTCTGTTTCATTTTTGTATTTTGTTGTTTAGTTTCTAACTCATCAGACATTTGTTTTCCTCACTGACAGACAGAAATAATCAGATCTTATTGTTTTAACAGACCGGAACCAGTACAAACCAGTATGGAGCGACACTGAGAAGCAGCAGACACCAGCTCCTCCTCTGGGGCTGCAATCGTCACCTGACTCCCCGTTCCCTGGGCAACGAGCTTGGTGCTGGTCATCATGGCAGCCTGCTGCTGAGCCAGGTAACGGTTGTACAGATTAGCACCGTAGATGTCCGTCATCAGATTGTCGCTAGGCAACAAAAGGAAGATGGTTTGGTTACCCAACAGTGAAGATGGTGTTACGGACGGTCTTATGGACGGTTTGATTACCCGACAGCGTAGATGGTGGTTAGCTTGCGGTTCTGGTTCTGCAGCCTCAGCAGGTGCTCGGCGTACTGGTAGGTAAGCAGACAGGGTTTTCCCAGCAGTGCCTGGTACTGCAGCTCCCGACCCGTCAGCTTCCTGTAGACAGACTCCAGACAGAGCAGGAACATCCCATGACCAAACCTACGGCAACACAGGAGGGTCAAATCTACACCACCATCTCGACAGGAGGACATATGGATCACAGCCCATATCAATACCATGTAAACTCATCAGTGATTGATGTATTGATCAGTTACCGTGGAGACGGGGCCTCGGCCATCCACACCAGGTCCATGTTACAGGCCAGAACCGGCAACTGATTCGACAGGTGAGCGTTGTACTCACAACCAGGACTCCCATTGGTCAGCAGCACGTCAATCAACAGCTGCAGGTTGGTCTCCCACCTGATTGGTTCCCCAAACAGGATAATCGCTATGGCAACACAGGAAGTCAGTGAGGAAAAGTCAACAAAAAAGTTTAATGTTTCTTCATTTTTCTTTTGCTTCTGCTTCATTATAGTTCAACTCATTTATATTTTATTTTAAATCACATTTATCTCCTTGTGTTTTTGTTTTTTTCTCCATATTTTGTAATGACATCCTTTTGTGTCTTTTTAGTTTTAATAAATGGTTTTGGACAAAAACCTTTTCAATTACATAAAGATACTTTCATTTATTCAACCTTTATTAACAGAGGTTAGAGAGTCTTACTGAACCTGTGTGCTGAGTTAAAGAATTAAACAAGACAAAATATACAAAGGAATGAAGAAATAAATCAAACTACATAAAGTGTAAAGTTCTGTAGTTGTGTAGTTCATTGTGTATTTGTTGTGTATTTGTTGTGTTACCTTCTATTTTGGGCAGAGTCAGAGGAGACGACTGAAACAGAATAAACAGTTAAATCACAGACAGTCTCTGAGACACATCATTAAATATGAACCAGTAATAAATCTGATGGTCTGCAGCTCAGACCTCACACACTGTCACATCTCAAGGAAATTTCAATTGAACTAAGTCCATTTAGTTCTTAATTTAATAACTAAGTCCAGTTGCGTTCGATTGAAATTTCCTTGAGATAACTATGACCTGGATGAATGAGAATATTCACACACTGTCACATCATTTATTTTCCTTAACTTTGTTGATGTTGATGTTTTTATTTCAAAATGTTTCTTCACACTGACAAAAATCTTTCAAGAATAAATCAGGTACTGTAAGTAATATGGGTAGTTTGGAATAAAACTAAAATTGACTTTTAATTTGAGACTAAAAACACAATCAACACTGTTTACTATATATAACTCAGTCTGCAGGGGTCACTGTAGCCCACAGGTAAAGCACTCACAGGTAGTGTGGGTCTCCTATTGTGGTCCACCATGTCCAGCAGGGGATGCTGTTCTCTGATCTGCTCGATGCTCACAACTTTCTGAAAACCCAAACTGACAACGACTCAGTTAAGACTCAAACACACGAACCAGGAAAACTGATAAACTGTTGGTGCTCTCACAATCAAACACAAAAGCTGAACTTTTATACAAACTGTGAAACATTAAATCACATGTTCATTTATCATCATTGTTTATTATTGTTTATTATCCAGTGAGACACTGAGAAGTATTTATTTGATGTTTTTCCTGAGATTTTGAGGCCAAAATTTAAGTTTAATATTTTGTGTTCAAAAAATATAAAATATATTTTCTCTGTTTAAAAATAAAAACATGGATGAAACATTCATCCCACAAATACTGAGTGAGTTTGTTTTAAGTTTTACAGACATCCTGTTTATAAATGTTTTTAGTTACAGTTCCATTAGTGACCACGGGCTGAGTGGGGGCACCAACACAGATACCAACATGATTCATTATCTGTGGCTGTTGTGAACCTCAGAGGTCAGAGGTCAAAGGTCAAAGGTTGGCTGTGAAGGATACGTGTTGGCGATGTCAGTCACTGGTCCTTGTCCCGACACCAGGACACATTTATCATGGAAACTCTTCAACATTCGCAAAGGACTGTGGGAAAGAACCACCTGCTCTGGGGTGATCTACAGAGAGAGAGCAAGGACACATGACTGTGTTGGACCAATCACAGCACAGCAACAAATGAAACAAAATGTAACAATAAAATAAAAATAAAATTTAACCAATACAATAAATTTAATTATTATGGAAAACTAAAGAAAATAAAAATTGTCTCTCTCTGTCCTCCACCTGTCTGTGTACCTGGACGTCCAGCAGGTGAGACAGCTGCTGGGCCTTGTGATGTCTCTGACAACTTCCTGCGTTGGTGACAAAAACAACAGGAAACAGGAAGTTGTTGTTTTGGTCCAGAAGCTTCCTGAAAGCTTGTCGAGCCGCCGGGATCACGGAGCCACCGCGGAGCAGGACACCATCCACATCAAAGAGGATGCCAGCCTGGAGACAGGTGAGAGAGAGACAGGTGAGGGACAGACAGGTGAGCAGATAAATTATTTTCTGGCTCCAGTTTTCACTTGGTAGTTTTTGTTTCTTCAATAAAAATGACAAATCATTCTTTTATTAAAAACATTTTTAGTTCAGATGTTAAAAATATTTAAAATACAGAAGTGTTCTGTTCATCGACACAGAGTCACTGCTGCTACAGGAAACAACATCATACCTCAAAGATCTCATAGTCCCCTACAATCCCACTAGGACTCTGTGCTCCCAGAATGCTGGTTTACTGGTGGTTCCCAGAGTTTCTAAGAGTAGAATGGGAGGCAGAGCCTTCAGTTATCAGGCTCCTCTACTGTGGAACCTTCTCCCAGTTTGGGTCTGGGAGGCAGAAACACCCTCTGTACCTTTAAGAGTCAGCTTAAAACTTTCCTCTTTGATAAAGCTTATAGTTAGGGTTGGCTCAGGTTTGAACCATCCCTTAGTTATGCTGCTATAGGCCTAGACTGCACTGAGCTTCTCTCTCTCTCTCTCTCACTCTCTCTCTCTCTCTCTCTCTCTCTCTCTCTCTCTCTCTCTCTCGTATGGATTCATATCCCATAAACATGTTACTAACTCAGTATCTTCCCTTTCCTGTAGTATTGTGCTTCTGTCTCTGTCTCTTCTGTCTGCAGGTATTTCTGCTCATGGTGGGATTTGTTGGGTCTCTCTCTGTAAATACCTATTTTAAAGAGTACGGTCTAGACCTGCTCTATATGAAAAGTGCCTTGAGATGACTTTTGTTGTGATTTGGAGCTATATAAATAAAAAATTTAAATTAAAATAACAGAACTGAACAAAAACAAGAGTAAACAGTTAAGTTTGGAAGTTGCTCTTCATGTTTAAAGAATACATTTAATTGATTTCCCACTCTGATATAAAATGACCAACAACTGAAAACTTCTAAAACTTAAAAACCTAAAACCAAGTCCCCACAGGGAGAGGAGTCCCTATAAGGTCAGTGACCCATCAGGTTTATGTCCCTATAAAACACAAACATACAGAAACACACACACACACTGACCTGTCTGCTGGTTGACATGAATCTGAGCGTCTGCTGCAGGAAACCTCGACACCACATGACGTCTGTCTGTCAGCAAGCAGCAGCCTGCTGCTCATTTATACTGACTGAGCTGTGACATCATCGGGGGCGGGGCCACACTGCTGTCAGTCACACAAACCACAAAACAGTTATTTATCAATAAACACTGTCTGTGGCAGCATCTCATCAGCTAACAGAGTAAACAACAACAACAGCATCAGGCTGTCATGAAGAGAAAACAGGAAACAGCCTGATAGCGTCTCAGTGGTCTTGGTCTGCACAGGTGAATTCAGAGACCAGATGAGTCCAGAATGGATTCTCAGTCTTCAGTTTTGAGACCAGGTGACATCCTTCAGGTGCTGACCAACCTCTGCTCTTTATTCCACTCCCCAGGTAAGATCCAGAGCTGACTGGGTGTTTTCCAATAATCAATAATAAACAGTTTGACCCTGAAGCCCCGCCCCCTCAGCTCTGATCCTGATTGGTCCATGAAATTTTAAAAATCCATATGTTTTTATTTTTGTTTCCAGGTGTGAGGACGTTAACGTCAGAGTCTGGACTCAAGAAACCTCCGACCTGAAGGTGGCACTGCAGCAGAGTTATTATTGATCGTCCTGACCAACATTAATGTCACAGTCAAGCTGCTGGAAACAAACTGCATGTTTCAGCGCACAAACACAAACATGACAACAACAACAACAACAAACACTGACACTATTCCAGTAAACAAACAACAACACACAGAACCTGATCCAGAGAGAAACCAGCTCTCAGACCCCAAACTGTCATGTAGACTGTTGTTTATAATCAATAATCAATAATCAGTGATCAATAATCCAAGCCCTTTTATAAGATGGAAAAATACATTTAAATACTGAAACTCTGAGAACACGACACCTTAGTTACTGAGGCTGGAAACTGAAGAGAAAACCACACACACTCAAGACACACACATACACACACTGATTGAATGCGGCTGACGGCAGTTTTCTCTCACATGACATCACATGCAGCATTCAGCCATTAATCAGCCAATCACATGATACAGCAGCTGCCACCAATCAACCAATCAGCTGCCATATTGAAACCACATGATGAGCCACAGAGTATCAGACTTGGGCTGTGTTCGAAATGCCATACTAACGTTCTGCCTACTACATACTCAAACAGTATATACTGTATACTGCCTACTAAATGAGCGTTTAAGTAGGTGGCCGTTCACACTGAAGCATACTACCAGTATCCCAGAATGCATTTCACACCACCGGCGGCATCAGCAACAACTGGCGGCGATTTAAAGCAAATATTTTTCACGTTTATTGATCGTTTCTCTGTCCTTTTAGTACATTGGTTATTTTTTTAGGCGACAATATTGCCATATAGATTTATAATTTGTGTTCAGTTTAGTGTTATAAACTCCTGTTTATAAATCTGCTCTGAAGTTTTCGGAGTTCTGGGGAGAGCCGCTGGCCAGCCTGCCTTGTTTACTGCCGTTATCCTGGGTCCGAGGCTTCAGTTATGCCTCTTTCCAGCCACCTGTTGTCACTCACAGCAGGGAGACGACAGAGGCGATCGGCTCTTCGTCTGCGGTACATTATCCAGATGTACATCAATTCTGGATTTCCCTCAGAAGTATTAACACACAATCAAGTTTTAATCAGATTGCTAGCTCCCTAGTAAATTAATGTGATGTGAACTGCTAAGACTGGGGGAAAGTAAGAAAAAGAAAGAAAAGAAAAAGGTCTCTTTCATTAAAATCAGTTATTATTATTACTATTATTATGATGATTTTTATATATTGCTTATAAGAAGATCCGTCATTGTACGCCGTCTGACGGAACGCAATGCATTGTGGGGCGGTTGAGTATATCCAGTAAGATCACGGTGCATACTCTGAAATTCTTGCCGATTTAGTACACATCCGGGCATTTCTCGCGTACACAAAATTTGCATACTATGCAGTGTGAACACACTACATACTAACTTTGACGTCAGACTTAGTATGAATAGTACGTTAGTATGCGGATTTCGAACATAGCCTCAATGACGTGTCTGTCCGTCAGTCTGTGTTAATAAAGATCTTTGAATTTGAACGAGACAGACGTCACTGACAGATTGTATGTTCATTTATACGCAGTCTGTATATAAACATGTGTGATACCTGTTCACCTGTGGTGGAAAAAATACTCAGAACTGAAGTTAAAGTATCTACAGTAACTATACAGATACTCTATTACAGGTAAAAGTACACAGTAATCTGATTATTACACAGTCACATGGTGTTAGAGGATTATTACAGGTGGTGGAAACAGCTGAGGAACAACTCTAAGGTAAACATAGGATAAAGTTACACTACCTGAAAAGTAACTTATTAATGTACTTAGTTACTTTCCTACAGGAGCCCTTGAGATCTCAAGAAACTTTCCCAGATCTCACAAAACCTTCAGATTTCATTTTTCTCCATGTTCCTTCCTGCTGATGTCACTGTGCCTCAGTGAAGTGGCGGCCATTTTATTAAGATACAGATAAAATACAGAATCTCTATTGAAGAAAATCAACAAACACGAGAAGAATCTGAAAAATATTTTAGTAAGAAATTGAATTAATATTTACATCAACACTGTAACACAGAGACAGACAGACAGGTCAGAGACAGACAGACAGGTCAGAGTCCCAGCAGAGTTCTGGCCTCCTGACTCTGAGCCTGAAGCGTCTCGCTGGCGTAACGCTGCAACAACTCCATCTTCTTCCTCCTAACCAGAGCCTCCTCCACCTGAGAGACAGTCAGAGAGTGAGACATGTCAAACAGGTGAGAGAGGTGAGACAGGTCAGAGAGAGACAGAGCTGTCTCATCTCTGTCTGTGTGTGGGGAGTTGCTATCTTTATGATAAGTTACTTCAGTTTTAAGCCATCACTGTGAGGACATTTAGGTCAGTCTTAGTTCTAAGGTTCAGGTTTAAACCAGGTTTATGTTTGAGTCCTCACAGGTATAGAGAGATAAACAGGTGTCTCACCTCTCTCTGTGAGGGGACAGGTACATGTGCGATAAAGGTGACTCCTCCCTCCTCACCCTCCTGCTCCTCTCGGCTCTCCTCATCATCAGGCTGCACAGTGACACAAAACAAACACACATTTAGATTCGCCATCAGAGAAACCTGAAGCAGTCTGATCAGTGACTGTTGATCTGAACCTGAGGCACCTCCTGTAAGAACCTGAGGAACCTCCTGCAAGAATCGGAAGAACCTCCTGTAAGAACCCAAAGATCCTCCTGTGAATAACCTCCTGTGAGAACCTGAGGATCTGATTGAGTAGAGCAAGGTACTGCGGTGGATCGCACATGATTCAGACTTCACAGATAGTAGATTCAGTAGATTGGAAGCAGGACCACAAATATTTTGTGAGCTTTTTAAAAAGAAGGCCATCAAAAGCTTTCAGGATCTAAAAAATCAATACGGATTAGACAATCAAGATTTGTACAGATATCTACAGATGCAGCATTATATGGAGCAAAATATAAAAAAGTTTAATTTGGATGAGCTAGAGTCTGGAATTATTAAATTATTCATCTCAGCTTATGATTCAGACCAGGGCAAGAAATTAATCACAAAGTTATATAAAGAAATCAAAAGATTAAAGGGCAATAACACAACATATATAAAAGAAAAGTGGGGAAAAGAGGCAGGGAGGATGTTATCAGAGGAAGAATGGGTGATGGTAAATGAAGGACAGTGGAAAACCACATGCTCCCTCTCATACAGAGAGTATGGCTGGAAGAACATTGAAAGATACTTTATTACACCAGCACAAAAACCAACAGAAATCTCGAGATACACAATGTTGGAGACTTTGTGGGGAGAATAAAGCCAATCATTTTCCTATCTTTTGGGAATGCCCCTGTATTCTACCCTATTGGCAGGAGTTACAGAAGAGTATGGAAAAAATTGCAAATTGAAAGTGCAAATTCCACTTACATTTGAAGTATTATATTTGGGAAAAGAGAACCAGGAAATTACAAGGTCAGGAGAAAAATACATATTTCGAATAATGCTGGTGGCAGCTAAAAAAGCCATCACCAGAAAATGGTTAAAAACTGATGCACCAAAAATGGAGGATTGGGTAGAGGTAATGCTCAATATTTATAGAATGGAGAAGCTGACTTTCTCAACTAGACTAAAAACAGAGACTTTTAAAAATTACTGGGAAATTGGGTTAATTTTGTGTCTCCACTGAGAGCAGACTTTGTGCAGTAAGGACACTGTGTATGGTAGATTACTGATCCCCTTGGTTCAGGTTACAAACTTGTTCATTGGTTCATATGTTTATTATGTTTACCCTCCAACAGGAGAAAAGGGACAATGTAAGAGAGGTGGGAAAATAAGGACAGGAGTGTAAAAGTGTTTCTTTTTAGGAATGTTTTATAATGTTGGAAAATTGTGTATATTAAAATGTTGAATACTGATAGGTGGAATCAATTTTAAAAAATGTGGGGGACCTCCTGTAAGAACCTGAGGAACCTCCTGGGGTCAGAATAATGGCTGGAAAGTCAGAACCACCTGGTACAGGTCAGGTTCTGAGGACATGTTGCTCTGCAGGTGTTCTCAGGTGTACTGATGTCAGAGCAGCAGCTGAATGGCTGAGTGCGGAGCAGGTAAAGGGATAGTTCACCTCTTCACTGTGGATGGTGTAGATGCTCTCCTCCTCTTCCTCCTCCTCCTGTGGTTTCTCTCCAGACAGACGAGACTCCTTCTCTGTTCTCCACCTCTGCACTGCCTCCAACACAGCTACATACACATTACAACACACACACACATACAGAGTACATGTGGTGAATCAGTGATAGATTGCTTGATTTATTAGCACGTTGTACCTGAAAAGTTTCTTTACTGGGATTCTGCTGCCAGGTTATGATCTGACTTAATTATAAAGTAATATGACTGAATTATAACAGAATAATCTGACTGGATTATAACAATCTGATGACTGGATTATAAAATAACCTCACCTTGCTTCTCGTACTGTGACTCCAGAGGAAGCAGGACTCCATCGTCTTCATCTCTGTACCCATAATACTCTGCGTCCACGTCCTTCATCAGCTCAGCCCTCGTCTTCCTCAGTGCCGGGGCAGCTGGGGGTCACATGATGGGTGAGGACCAATCATCAGCAGACAGAGAACAGGGTGATATAATAATGAAAGTTTACGTACGCTCCTTCTCGAACAGCTCTCTGACTCCAGGCAGGTCTCTGGCTGCTCCAAAGTATTTATACCCTCTGTTTCCTGGTACCTCCTTCCCCTCGTGATCCAACATCTTCGGACCAACGCGCTGAAACAAACACATCAACGGACCATCATCTTCATCACTGATCACCTGATTATTACCTTAATTTACTGATCAATCATTGTGTCATTCACCATTTTATTCTTAGCAATTTTATTTATTGATTGATTATATTATTTACAGCATAGTCAGGTCCTCCCAGCTCTTTAATCCGAACCTCCCAGTGACCTTTCTCTCTCAGCAGTTTATTAATCTCATCATTCAGATCCCGAATCCTGAACTCCCCCAGACCGGCTGAAACCAGACAGACAGGTCAGAGACAGACAGACAGACAGACAGTAATAATCTCTACCTGTCCAGGTGTGTCTGTCAGGTAAACTCACCATTCTGGATCTGAGCCACTTTCTTTGAAATCTCACTGATGATCTGAAACACACAGATATATAAGTACTACAGTACACAGAGTACTGCAGTATTCCTGCAGTAGCAGCCAGTTATTATGGAACATTGTGTAGTACTCGGTGTGTAGTACTCGGTGTGTAGTACTCGGTGTGTAGTACTCAGTGTGTACCTGCCGTCTCCATTTTTCAGCTTTAGGAAGTTCACTGCACTCTGACGCCAGAAATGGTCTCCTCTCCTACATAGAGACAGACAGGTCAGAGAGAGACAGACAGGTCAGAGAGAGACAGACAGGTCAGAGAGAGACAGACAGGAGTCTCACCTTGACTTTTCCCTCCTCCAGCTGAGCCTGTCTGAACCGAGCCAAAGCCGTCCTGAAAGATCAGAGACACAGGAGAACATCAGGAGAACAACAGGAGAGCGTCAGGAGAACATCGGGAGAATGACAGAACAACAGGAAAATTACAGGAGAACGACAGGAGATATGGGGCCACAGCTAACGATCGCATTTAGTATTAATTGATCTGTTTTTATCGATTAATTTTCAATGAAACAGGGCTCTGACTAATTCCTGGTTTCTTCCGTACAAACTGACCAAAGTATCAAACAACCTGAAACAGAAACACAGCAGCTGAAACACAGAGAAACCACAGGTAAACAAACGTCTGTACTCACATCGCCTTCTCAGCGTTTCTCGCCTGTAGAGACAGAAACACACAGTCAGGACACAATAACTGAAAATAATCTGCTGATAATCAATACAATCTTTAATGTCTGTTAACACGTCTCCTGCTTCACCTACCATCATCTAACATCCCACAATACTTCACTCCCGATGACAAACACTTCACACAATAAGAATCATTAGTCTGGAGAATGAAACATTTTTGTTTAATGAAAAACTAAAATTTTTATTTAAGAATCAGAACTGGAGTTAGCGGGAAGCTGAGCTCACACCAGACTCCGTTCAAAAAACAGGCGTTTTTATCACGTCCTGTGTCTGAGTTCTGAGACTGAATGAAACAACGACAGGAAACAGTCTGAATTTATTAATCAAGTCTCCTGAAACGTTCGTCACCGAGTTTAAGTTTGATGAAGCTGAAACTTTTTGTCTTCATCTGTTGATCGTTCACTGATACAGCAGCTAAAGCTAACATGCTAACAGTCCCTGTCTCTGAGATAAATATTTAAAAGCTAAATTAAAATATGACTCAGACTAAATGTCCGCTTCGCTGCTCACCATCTCTGCTGCTGACTTGTATCTTTTTTATCAAGAATCCCCCGCAAAACTGAACAAACTTCAGCCTCAAACGATCCACACACGCCGACACTGACAGGAAGTCCGCCACCGACTTCTTCCCCTGTTTCCGGTCTCCCGATGGCTGTATCACTGCTCTACTGCCCCCTGCCGGAGGGGTCCACTCCCGCCACAGCGTTAGCCAAGTAAACTAAACTAAACTAAACTAAAACAACTAAAATGTGCATTTTACTGAGTTTCAGCCTTGAGGCCTTTATGTAAGATAAAATAATCTAAAATGTAAAAGAAAGTTATTTCACAAATAAAATACTTTACAATAAATTAACTATGAAATTTAAAAAAACACAATAAAATTAAACTTTATGATAACAGATCAAACTCAATGTGCTGATGAGGACAAGGTGATATGGTTGAAAGCTCCAGAGCAGTGATGAACTGTGAATCTGAGTCAGTGTTACTGTGGAGTTCCTCAGGGCTCCGTCCTTAGTTCGCTTCAATCAGAACAAATGAACAATAACATTATTATCATAATCTTGAGACAACACTCAGACAGACCTGACTCTGTTGCCACAGCTGAAGCTGTTACTGTTGTAAATACATAAAGTGCATCTTTATTTTATGACTCTTTGTCAGTGAACACAGAGGAAACAGACTCAGACTTCAGCTGCTTCTGATCAAATTGATAAATTCTTTAAAACTGTTCAACATATGAACACATTCGTCAACAGGGAAGAAAGTAAAAATACTCATGTCAGGGTCAAACATTAAATTTAAAAACTTGGTTTTGACTTAATAACTGTGACTTATCTTGTATTGCTACTGATATTAACATTTTTAATTTTTATCTCATAACTTTTCATTTATAATTTTATTTAAAATCTTATTAGTCTTTTTATGTTATGAGTTTTCTTCCTATTTTAAATTTCTTTACGTCAAATGTGAAGATCTTTGAGTTGTTGCAAAACAAACTGAGGGCGGTGCAGTGGTTGGCATTGTCACCTCACAGCAAGAAGGATCCTGGTTCGAGCCCAGAGGCCCGTACTACGAAGAGAAGAGAACCTCCTCTGGTTTAATTCAGCCCCCGTCCTACAGAGTCAGCCTCTCTCAGTCGTTGTCGTTGTGATTGGTTGCTCCACCTGTGGGGCGGAGCTTAGCTAGAAGTAACACCGGTAACGACTTAACCACGAACATAAACTAGCTCGGAGCAGTTTAGAGACGCAGCGTAAATTCCCATGGCAGCAGACGCATGTCCACCTTTCGTAGTACAGGTTACCCGGGAAGTTACACCTGACGTCACCAAGTTACTCCTGAAGTTACTCTGATAAGCCAGTAACCTCGCTTCGTAGTACAGGCCTCAGACCTCTGTTTTAATAACAGCTGAACTCTTGTTTTGTTGTTGTTGTGAAATAAACAGATCAGACAGACGTGTGTCTCAGCTCCGTCCTCTTCCTCCTCCTCCATGTTTTTATTGTCAGGTTAAACTTACAGTCTGCAGTACAACCAAATGACATTTTTACAGTAGCTCTAAGTGATATATTGTACAAAAATAACATTTGGATTTTTTTGTGAAAACATTCACCTCTCCCCAAACTGAAAATTGTTGTTGTTTTTTTAAAATGTGTTTTCTTATTGTTATTATTAGTTTTTGTCTCTGTCGGTGCGTCGCTCCCTCCGGTCCAAACAGCAACATAACGCACTTATAAAACATGAATAATTAATGTTCCTGTTGTCGTCTGCTGTGGTCTGCTCTGATTGGCTTGTTCATCCTGTGAGGTGATTGGCTGTTTGCTGGAGGTGGAACCAATCACGTTTCTTTCAGACAAACTCGGCTTTGTCCAGAAAATAGAAAATAAAGTTAATGTTGGAAGATAAAAACTTCCGTCGCTTATTTTTCCCTCCGTTATAGTCCCGCCCACTTTAGGACTGAGGGGAGGGGCTTAACTTGTTTTTTTAAATCGTTGTACTCTCTCAGCCAATTGGCTGGGCAGAAAGTATTCTTAAACAAAGCTTTGAACGTCATGACACTGCTACCGAACTAAAAACACAGATTCTGTTTGTTCTTTTAGAAATGCAAAAGAAATGTTTGTTTTTTTAGTGTTTGCCCCTCCTCCTCCCTCCGCCCGCTCTGACTGGCTGCTGTGAGGCTGGCTGACAGGCCTCTGGACCAATGAGAAGAGGAGGGTCAGAGGGAATGAATAAAGAGAAATAAAGAAGAGATGAAAGAGGGCGAGGTGGGGTGATGCGGCAGCTAGGCAGTGGCTTCAATGGTGCACTCCTTGGCCAGGTGACCCGACTTCCCGCAGTTATAGCAGTTCAACTCCGACGCCTTACTGCAGTGCACTGCAACATGGCCGATCTCCCCGCACCTGCAGCAAACACAGACCAGTTAGATTGGTTGGACTGGTTCAGACTGGTTACGATATTTACTCAATCAATCACTCAATTAATCAAAAACTCAACTAAATCAACCTGTAGCATTAGCTCACCTGTAGCTGTTAGCTTACCTGTAGCCATTAGCTCACCTGTAGCTGTTAGCTTACCTGTAGCATAAGCTCACCTCTTGCTGCTAGCTCACTTGTAGCATTAGCTCACCTGTCGCTGTTAGCTGACCCGTAGCCGTTAGCTCAACTGTAGCCGTTAGTTCACCTGTAGGCGTCAGGTGCCCTGTAGCTGTTAGCTCACCTGTAGCATTTGACCTTCTCACAGCACTTCTGGATGTGTCCAAAGCCACCACAGGAGTAGCACTTCTGCTCGTGGGCGTGGTTGCAGTCCCGTGCCATGTGTCCAGCCTTCCCACAGTTGTAGCACAGCTGTTCTCGCTCCTTCTTCGGCTCCTTGCAGTCTCTGGAGATGTGACCTCCTCTGCCACAGTTATAACAGGCTGCAGAATGACAGCAGGTTAAGGATCAGGTACAGGTAATGCTCAGGATTTACACAGATGATCAAACTAAACTGGCTCCTGTTCAACATCTACATGATTCCTCATTAGACAGATTAACAGGACGATATCAGCAGGTGACTCTGGTTCCACACAGGTGATACAGTTTAACCTGGTTTATACCTTAAACTGCATTTAACCAGATATCATCAGCCTGAGACCAAGACTAACTAAATCCAGAACTACAGGAGGATCATCTCTAACAGTTCAGGGTTAACCACAAAACCTCTGACCTGCAGCTACGAACCTGTTACTCCTGTTAGTCCAGGTTAGTTAAGTGTTAGTTAACCATTAGTTGTGGGTTAGTTAAGTGTCAATCCTAGGTTAGTTAAGTGCTGAAAGCATCTTTAAAATCTTGTTCTGAACGTTGTTCTTGATGAAATGAGGAAACAGATTTAAAGGTGAAAACTTCTCGGGTCATGAAGCAGAGATTTTCCTCCTCAGTGTGAAGAACTACAGACGTCAGAAGTTTTCTGTGTCAGGTTCGAGTGTGTGTCAGGTTTTAAACTGAGATAATAAATCTGTGTAGTCCTCTTTAACCAGTCTGAAAATGTGTGTGAAGATCTTTTCACTGAGACATTATGAGGACGTTTGGCCGTTGACTCAGAATCTAAACTGATTTTCCACCAGTTGACACCTGCGTCACCTGAGACAGCAGGTAGGTTTTATAGACTGACAGGTGTGTCCTCACCATCCTCTGTCCTCTCACAGTCTCTGGCGACGTGTCCGAAGCTCCCCGCACCGATAACAGAACAGATCTGAAACACGACACACGACAGCAGCTGTTGACGCTTCTGTCCAGATGTTTCACAGAGCATCAGAAAAACAACATCTGCAACACGTGATGTCAGGACGTCTGATCAACATGGACAAAAAAACAAATAACTACCCATTAAAAACAAACAGTAACAGAAGACTGAGGAACCTGACGAAGACCTGAAGGTGTTGACTCCTCAGATCTCAGTCTGATCCAGATTACAGGACTTAAGGGGTCTGATGTGAACCTGCCTGATTCCACAGGGACCTTCAGAGGTCTGAGGTCCTGGTCTGGACTCTGAAGGTTTTGCTGTTGTGGCTCATCAGTGTGTGTTTGTGTAAAGTCACCTTTGCCTCTGCCACGACCTTTCCCTCGTCCTCGGCCGGCGCTCGGACAGTTCTTCACCCAGTGGCCGCTACGGCCACAACCGAAACACTCATTACTGCTCATCACCACGACGATGGCTACAGAGACACAGGTCAGAGGTCAGAGGTCAAACCAAAGGAAAATACAAGAGACTCACAGAAACTTCACCCAACCAGGTCCAGACCAGGGACTCCCAGGGTCTGGACCCTGTAGTCCTGATCTGTAATCCAGTCTGAGGCACAGAGAGGAACAGCTGGTCTAAGTCAGATCCAGATCAGACCTGACACCAGCTCAAGTTTTACAATTTTTATAAGCAGCTATAAAATAAATCAACATGAACATGAATGAACCTGCAGCTCCGATCAGCTGATGAGAAATGATGATTATTGATCATTGGGACGCAGTGAAATAACAGCTGGTTCTTCACAGAAACCTGATCCAGATCCTGGAGCTCCTGATCCAGAACTCTGAGCTTAACAAGAGCCTGTGATCAGCTGATCCTTCCTCTGAACCACAGACTCATAAACAAACATCCTGATCAGCTGATCTGAGTTCAGTATGAAGCATCACAATAAGAGCCTCCGTAGTTTTAGATAAAAAGAGAACCAATCAGGTTAATGTGTAATAATCAGTGATGCGTTCAGGTGCAGCTTGTTGTTCTTCTGTGTTGTGTCTGTTTTTACTGAGAAGCTGAACTACTGATCATATTGATCAGTTTAGTCTGAGAGGAAGTGGAGTTTTCTGATTAAACAATGACTTTAAATGATCAATCATCAGAGTTTCAGCTTCTGATCAATATCATTATTGACTGATTTTATTTTTCCAATGAATCGATTCTGTGAAACTTCACGTCTTAATAAAGTTTTATCTACATCTGATCAGTGACAAATAAAAACTAATGACCTAATCGATCAGTTCATTGATTATCCATTTCTGATTAGTGTTGATGGTCTGATCAGATCTGGGGCCAGACCTGACCTGTAGGTCCTCAGAGACTCGGACCAGTCTCAGCTGGTTCCTCTCCCTCAGACCGTTAACCAGCACCACCCCCCGGGCTGCCCGCGGCCTCACGCCGTCAACGGGCCGCCGGAGGAGCCTCCGCTCCGGGAGAAGCTTCGCTTCCCCCTGGGAGGAGGCTCCCCCTCCGCCCGGACTCTGCGGGTCTCCCCGCGGTGTGTGTGCGGGGGGAGGCGGCCCATCCACAGGCCCGGCGCTGTCATGTTGTCAGCTAGCCCGTTAGCAGCTTAGCATCTGCTCCAGAGCGAAATAAACAGCGGGAGAGTCCGCTCCGCAGCGCCTCCTCTCCGGGCGGCACACCGGGATGAAGCGGCCCCGCGGCCCGGCGGCGATGAGCCTCCCGCGGGGAGAAAAGAGCGGATCGATCGGTCGGAGCTCAAACTCACCTCAGACCCCGAAACTGTGGATGTTTGTTTTCTATCCTCCTCTGCGCCACACGCGGTCTGCACACGGCCCACACACACACACACACACACACACACACACACACACACACACACACACACACACACACACACACGCACACACTGCTGCGTTCAGGTACACATGTTATGAAAACACGGGACGTGGATCTGATGTGAGGTCGCCTCCTGAACCTGGATCCGCTGGTAAATTAAAAACTAATAAAGTTTCTTTGTTTGAATCTGAACCTCAGACTCTCTCCTCCTCCTCTGAACCTGATTCCGCTCTGAGTAAAAATTATTTCTGTCATAAAACTTTGAATCTGTTTTTGTATTTATGAGTTTGGGAGATGTTCCTGAACGCATCATGTGCACACGGCCCCAGCAGAGAGGGGCGGGGCCGCGCACGCACAGCTCTCAGCTGTTCAGTTCCAGTTGTTGTGTTTTTTAAATAAACTTTTAAAGCGTTAAAATGAAAAAATAAACAGAAAAAAGTTTTAAAGTTTCAGATTCTTTAATCAGCTGAAAGCTGAAGACAAAATAACACAACAGATAATGAACAACAACAATAAACTCTGACTTCTGTTTAAATCTAAATGTTCCTCACAGAACGTCTGTGGCTCCTCCTCAGATGGAGAATGTTACTGTTCCACAGAGAAACATTCACATTACTGTTTCATTATTTCAGATCTTGAATTTGCTTTTTGTTTGTTTGTTTGTTTGTTTGTGAAAAATCTTCAGTTTAGTAAAAATAAAATTTGAGATTTGCAAACTTTTTTTTTCTTCCACCAGCTTCCACAAAGTCCTTGTGTTCACCTGCAGGTCACAAACACCTGGTGGGTGGAGGTGGGCGGGGCTTCACAGTGAGCAGCAGGTTTAATAGTTAACTGATTACTGAGAGAGAAAACTGTCAAAGGTCAGAGACAGAACCAAAGAAACAGTCTGAGAGAACAAACTGCAATAGCTTCACCTGGCCGCCTTCACCTGACCAGCTTCAGCTGATCAGAGGAGGACAAGTGAACGAGGACCTGAACGAACACTCGGTGAGTTTCAGCTTCACTGAACTTCACCTTTGACAGAAAAACATCTGAGGTGGAGGTAAAGAGAAAAACCTGTTGGTTCTTGTGTGTCTGTATGTCCCAGTACGGACTGGTCCTGAATGAAAATTAACTGCTGATATTTTGCTGGAAGCTGAGGTTTCATCTGTGATGAGACCAGGAGGATACTGATTCTCCTCCTGATTCTCCTCCAGGTTTTATTCTGCTGGTTCTCCTGCTGGATCTCCTGCTGAGTGGTCATGTTGGGGAGAACAGGAACCTTCAGTGGATGTTGCAGGTTCGAGCTCCAGCAGTGCCGCTCCCTCTCCTCCTCCCCCCCCCCTCTGACCTCTCCAGACTCCATTACCCAGAAGGCAGTGGGAGCAGGAGGTACAGGGTGGGGCAGGAGGCAGGACAGATGAGCTCAGGTCAGATCAACAGGATCCTGAAGGTGAGACAAACCCGTCATTCAAGCTGCCAATCAAGCGATCGGTCAAACTATTGATCTGTTGTGTCATCTGTTGCCAGGCCAACGAATACAGCCACACCCTCCCCAGAGGCCCTGCCTCCCACGGTATCCTGGGTTTCCATAGCAACATGTTGCCATCCAACCACCCTGGGGAGGACCGCCGCAGCAGCGCCACCTGCCTGCCGGGCCGCGGAGGCGTCCTTCTTGGTGTGTTCGACGGCCACGCGGGCCCGGCGTGCGCCCACACCGTCAGCCAGAGGCTCTTCTACTACATCGCTGTGGCAACGCTGCCGCTGAGGACACTGGCGGAGATCGAACGGGCAGTGGAGGAGGAACGGGCCGTACCGCCACTGCTGGAGTGGCACAAACACCCCCAGGATCACAGCTGCCCCGACGGAGGAGCAACCTCCTTCCACAGCCTCCGACACTACTGGCAGGAGAGGCTGGAGGACGAAGACCAGGAGGAGGAGCAGGAGGAGGTAACCACAACTCCAGAGATGAGATCCATAAACCAGACTGAAGGTCTTCACAGGTCCAGAATCTTAGATCCAGTAATGGACCACAGGCAAACCTGAACCTCACATTCATGAAATAAAACTCACTAGACCTGATGAAAATAATTTGGACCAAGTCTGACTCAGGTCTCAGGTCCTGGGTCGCCTCAGGTCCTGAGTCTCAGTTTTAGGAACCATGTGAACCTGTGAAGACCTCAGGTACTGACCACTTCTCAATACCTGGTTCTCACCAGGACACATCAGACCTCAGTCAGTCTCAGTCTGTTCAGGTTTCAGTTTTGATTTATGTCAGATGTTCTGAGTCCTCGTCAGCTTTGAAGCTCTCGCATGCTGTGATGTTATCATCTGTCTTCTCTCTGATTCGCTGTAGGATGGCGGCAGGGTGACATCGGCATTGGTGAACGCTTTCCGTCGCCTCGACTACGACCTGTCTGTGGAGGCCCAGGTCCACCTGTCAATGTCCTCACCCAGGTCCTGATTCTGTTACAAACCAAAGACCGGTTTGATTTGTCTTCACATGACCTCACAGACAGAGGATGAACCCAGAGTCCTGGTTCTAAATGTCTGAGTCAGTCTGTGGTTCTGTTCCACCACAGGAACTGAACGACTTGTTACCTGCAGCTTCATGTAACCTGAACCTGTGAGAACCAAGTTCTAGATTCTACCTGGTTTTCTCTGATACTCCTCCTCCATAAACATGGTTCAGGCTCTGTTCTAGTTCCTGAACCTAAATTTAAACCGCTGAGATCATTTGGACCAAATATGGATAGAACCAAGGTTCAAGAATCCAGAACAGAACTGGTTCAAGAACCACAAATAATCTGGTGGAGAGGAGGTAACACTTCTGTAAATCAGATCATTGCAGATGAAACGTGACTGTGACCTGGTTTTCATGTTGTGTTCAAGGTTCAGTTCGTCAGCAGCTGAATCCTCCCTCTCTGTCCACAGACGGGTGTCTCTCCCTGGGGAGGGGTTGTCTCTGTCCTCCCCCCTCCGGGTGGCGCTGTCCGGCTGTACTGCTTGTGTCGCTCACATCTCCAATGGTGTCCTGCATGTGGCCAATCTGGGCGACAGTCGGGCTGTTCTGGGCGTCCAGGAGCCAGATGGGCGTTTTTCAGCATTCAGCCTCACCAACGACCACAATGCACAGAACCCTGATGAGCTTCAAAGGATCCTGGGGGAACACCCGCCGTCAGAGAGCAGGACTGTGGTCCGCCACGACCGCCTGCTGGGTCTGCTGCTGCCGTTCAGGGCATTTGGAGATGTCCGCTTCAAATGGAGCCCAGAGATGCTGAGCCGAGTCTATGAAACCCGACCGGACGTCCTGTCTGTGGTCAGCGAGGCCGTCCGAACACCACCGCCCCACTACCTGACCCCGCCGTACCTGAGCGCCCAACCAGAGGTCACCCAACACCGTATCAGACCTGCTGACAAGTTCCTGGTCCTGGCAACTGACGGACTCTGGGAGCTGATGCATCGACAGACGGTGGTCCAGCTGGTGGGGGAACAACTGACAGGTGAGAGAACTGAGATCTATCTAAAGTCTAAACATCTGGTTCTAAAGAGAACATCTGGCTCTAAACCAAACATCTGGTTTGTCCTTGTTCAGGTCTTCAGCAGCAGAGACCCATAATTCCTTGCTTGGGCATGACACTGAGTGGCCTGCAGCGCCTCCTGCTGGAGAGGAGGGGGAGGGTTATGTCGGTGCTGGAGGACCAGAACACCGCCACCCACCTGCTCCGTCACGCTCTGGGGGATGATGGATATGGAGCAGTGGCTCCAAACCGCCTGGCGAAGATGCTGAGTCTGCCAGCAGAGCTGGCGAGGCGATACCGTGACGACATCACCATCACCGTGATACACCTGAATGAGCCTGACTTCTAACCACACCTGAAAGTTTACCTGCTCATTGACCAAGTGACAAATCAACTTGTTTTTACTCTGAACTTTGTTACATTTCTCCTCTTAAATAAAATAAACATCATGTTTCTTCCTCCAAATCAGGTGTTTCTATTTTTTTGTCCAAACATCAGTCTGAGATGAAACTGTTCTCAGATCAGTGGAAAAATATTTACATGTAATATTGATTTGTATTTCAATTTTTGTAGTTTAGTCTGTAAATCGTTTATTGTTCAGGTCATGATCAGTATTTAATATGTAGAATTTATTTATTAACACAAACGAAAATAAATAAATATCAAACCATTCCGACCCTTCACAGTGATTGAATAACAATAATTATAAAACTTTGACGACCTCCTCACTCCTGTATCACAGGTGTCAGGTGAGGCCACACCTCCCAGCCAATCAGAATCCAGTACTCAAAATAACTTCCTGTAAGCAGAAGAAGACGCAACAGCTCAGTGATTTCAAAATAAAATTTAATCAACTTTTTTACAAAATCAAATCTCAATTAGAAAAACATTAAATACCAAACAGCTTCAAATCAACCAATCAGCTAACACCACCTTCATCTTCATCAGCCCGCCTCCTCACAGCTCACAGAGCTCAATCATTGGACGATACTCAGAGGGGGCGGGGCAGAAAAAACAAAAACTAACAGCATTTCCAGACCTGAATTGTCTGTTCGACCAATATGAGAGGAGGATACCAAAGAGGGGCGGGCTCTAATGTTCAGTGTCCAATCAGAGGGCAGTGTCATTGGTGAGTCACCGTCGTGGGGGCGGGGCCAGCAGCTGTGTGGTGGTGACGGACTCAGGAAACAGGTTGTGGTAGGTGGGCAGAGGGACGTACGCCGCTGTGATCATCTTACCTGAAAGACAGGTGAGAAATCAGAGCTGCTCTCTGATTGGTCAATAGCACAGAGTGTCATGTGACAGGAAGTTTTACCAGCAAAGTATCTTCCGTGGAGGGCGTTAACGGCGGCCATGGCAGCCGGGATCGACGGACACTTGACATAGACGTTTCCCTGAAAACAAGCAGAGGTCAGAGGTCAAATGGAGAGGTCAGAAAGCTGCAGTATCGTTCAGGTCAGAGGTCAGGTTTACCTCAGGAGAGTTTTTGTCAACGTAGATGTGAACGACTCCTCCATGCTTGTTACACTCCTCTATGACATCATGCTGAATGTCAACTTCCCAACCAGGAGTCTCCTCACTGCAACACACACACACACACACACACACACACACACACACAGAAACTGAAACTTAATGCTGAGAAACTGATCAATAACAGACAGACAGGTGTGTGTACAGACAGGTGTGTGTAAAGACAGACAGGTGTGTGAAGGGAGAAACAGACAGACAGGTGCGTTTACCTGTTGGGGTTGAACATGTTGGACAGCTGGAAGCAGTGTGTAGCGAGAGGCTGAGAGGGAAGATTTAGAGCAGCAGAGTTCATGTTGATGTTGAGAGCTGGATTCATAGCAGCTGCAGGGAGAGAACACACAACAGGTTAGACTGAGTTTCACCTGTTGGTTCACTTGTCAGTCATCATGCAGAGTGGTGGAGGTGATGAAGGTGTGGTTACCTGACACGGCAGCCATGGCTCCGATAGCGATGGCTCCGCTCATCTGCAGAGCCTGCTGAGCAGCAGGAGGGATCTGTAGACCTGTACCTGAAACACACAGCACACCTGACAGTCAGGATCACAGGTGGATGATGATGTCAGCAGGTGGAGGTTGGACCTCCTCACCCTCAGCGAGTCGGGCCATGAGCTGCAGTCTCCCGGTGGTTCCCAGGTCAATGCCGGTGCGTTCGAGCTCGTCGCTGTCGAGGAAAGAAGAGGCGGTGGAGGCATCGGTCCGCTCCGTCACGTGACCAACCTTCATGGGCCGACCGGCCAGCTCAAAGCCGTTCAGCTGCTCCAGAGCTTTCTTAGCACACTCTGCATCTGCAAACTGATGCACAGGAGGCAACCTGTTAGAGCCTGGAGAACCTAGAGAACAGTGAGCTACAGTTTAATGAAGTAATGAAGATGACGAACTCACAGTGATGAAACCGTAGCCTTTAGATCGTCCAGTCTCACTGTCCATCATCAGCTGGATGCTCTCGATCTGACAGACAACAGGAAGCAGCTGTTACACACCTGAGTGTATTAGGTGGGTAATTGTGTGTCAGTGTGTAGTTGTGTAGTCAGTTGTGTACCCGTCCAAATGGCTCAAAGATTCCTCTCAGCATCTCCTCTGTGATGTTGAAGTGCAGAGAGCCGACGTACAGTCTCATTGGTCCTGACGTTCCTTTCTGCAGGTTGTTGGCTGCAGCTGCTGCTCGGTTCTTCTCTGCCTGACAACAGGTCAAAGGTCAAAGGTCAACGTTGGTCCACTGGTCACCTGACAATTAACTGTGTGTGCCTGTGTTTACCTGTGTGTACCTGTGTATACTTGTGTTTACCTGTGAGGCCTGTACGATGATGGGAACTCCCAGCAGCCTTTGCCCTGTCAGTCCGATGGCCAGAGGAACTGAGTTCGCCTCCACAAACTCAATGTAGGCTATGCCCTTTGACCTGCGGGAGTTCCTGTCAGAGATCATCCTCACGTCCCGCACCTGCACAGGGACCACAGCAACTGTTACTATGGCAACCGACCAACCAATAAACACCACCTGCATCTCTGACAGGGTGGAGACAGTCTGCTAATACCCTGATGATGATTCTCCACATTTTAAACGGAACCAGACATTTGTTAACAGTGATAATGTTTTATTAACTAAATGATTGAACGGTATTACTGATCAGTATTGATCGCGATAATGAACGTTTGATCACCTTCCCCACAGCAGAGAAGAACTCCTCATCTGCCATCATCACATCATCATCATCATCATCATCATCATCATCATCATCATCATCATCACATCATCATCATCATCATCATCATCATCATCATCATCATCATCATCATCATCATCATCATCATCATCATCATCATCATCATCATCATCATCATCATCATCATCATCATCATCATCATCATCATCATCATCATCATCACCTTCATCATCATCATCATCATCATCATCATTCATCATCATCATCACCATCATCATCATCATCATCATCATCATCATCATCATCATCATCATCATCATCATCATCATCATCATCATCATCATCATCATCATCATCATCATCATCATCATCATCATCATCATCATCATCATCATCATCATCATCATCATCATCATCATCATCATCATCATCATCATCATCATCATCATCATCATCATCATCATCATCATCATTCATCATCATCATCATCTGAACCTGAACGCCTCCTCCTCTCTCACCTTACTGGACTCTTCTCCTTCCTGAACGGACTCTTACTCCTGGACCGCCGCCGGCTGCAACACACACACATTATTATTATTAGTTGTTACTGTTGTTGTTTGTTGTAGGAGACAAACCTATATTAGTGTAAGAGTGTCAGTCGCTGCAGACAGGATTTGAACGTTTTAATCCTGAGTTTCAGTCTGACTAGAAACTGATTATCCATCAGTGAAACACCACATTCAGTTTAATTTGATGTGTAACAGTAACTCTGAACATTCTGACAGAAACAGACTGATTATTATGAATCTGATTGTCATTATCTACAGTCTACAGACTCTGTGAGTCTGTGATCTGTCTGTGATCCAGACTCACTGTTTGTGGTGGTCTCTGTAGCGCCCCCCCCTCTCTCGACTGCGGCTGTGGCGGCGCTCTCGGCTGTGGCTGCGACTCCTCCGTCTGTCTCGGCTACGGCTGCGTTTACGCTCTCGGCTGCGGCTCCTCTTCCTGTCGCGGCTCTTGCTGTGCTTCCTGTCGCGGCTGCGGCTGCGACTTCGCTTCTTTCTGTCAGACACACAGCAGCCAATCACAGTACGGCCTGAGCCGGGGGTCAGGAAGTACTGATCTGAGGTCAGACACGTTATTGGTTACCGTTCATTTACTGGATATAAAACCATGAGTTTTACTCTGAAGGTGAGGTTTGATAAAGCGGGCATCGTCTTATATCAGACAACATCAGAGTCACATGGTCTTCTCCAGAGAGTGATGCATTATGGGTTGTTTGTAGCCTTCATGTTGTTAAGCTAACCAGTGTTGACAGCCAGGTGCAGGTACCTCTTGCTGCGCTCCTCCTGTCCGTCGAGGCTCGGGGCCTTGGTGTCCTCCTATCAGGTTTGACAGAGAACAGCATGAGGAGGCAGACGCAACATTCAGGTGTCAGGGAGGGGGGAAGGAGGGGGAGGCAAGAGAGAATATAAACACAATTTAATGAGTCACATTCAAACAGGCTGTTCTGTGAGGGGGGAGGGGTTTGGAGGTGGGGTGGTCAGAGGTCAGAGGTCAGTCTGGGTCAGTCAGTCGGTCCCAGGCTGCAACCTGGGCCCTGGGGGTGGGGGTGGGGGGTGGGGGTGGGGGTCAGTGAGGCTGGAGCTCCGGCAGCAGACAGACACTCCACAGTCGAGCTCTTCTTCAGCCATGTGGATGCTGTGCTGGGTTTGGACTCGTCTGAAGGGCCCTGAAGCAGACAGGAGTCTTAGTCAGCCCAGAACCAGAACCAAGGACACACCCTCTACACTAGACCTCACCCTCACCTGTTAACCTGTTCAGGGAACACACCTGTCAGCTCAGCATGTTTCAGTCCTCTGACATCACATCTCAGACTTTTACTAATTTCCTTCCTCCAGACGTCAACACACTCTCAGACTGCTTCCTGTTTATCTGTGTACAGGTGTTACTGCGTACAGGTTACACCTGTGTGCAGGTGTTACCTGGGTCTCTCTGAATGCAGACACACAACCTCAGGTTTATTTTTACATCTGAGACAAACCAAAGGTGCATGTTGCCGTGGAGACTGGACGGTTTCTCTTGAGGACGTGTTGTAGCCTGTGAGGAAGGTAACCGCTCTGATGTCATGAAGACATTAGAGGTAATAATCAGTACTAGATTCTGATTGGATGGACTGAAACATGTTGGAACACACCAGGTGTTTGTTACCTGCGTCACACCTCACACCTTTAAACTTCCTGCAGAGCTGCTGACACTTCTCTCTGACCAATCTGAACTCACCTGCAGCTCACCTTTCTAAGCCCCGCCCACCCCACCCTGTTCTGGTTCCTGACCTCAGATCAGACTTGTCTGCCATTCTGAGTCCCAGCTCAGAGTCAGGATGCAGAATGGTGGTTATGCTAAGCTAACGACTAACTCCAGTGTGATATTTCCTTTCCCATGATCCTCCTCTCTAACACTTCATCTCCCAGCATCCTCAGCTGTTCCTCCTGGGGGGGTGGCATAACCAGGTGACAGTTTACAGTTACTAGGGGAACCACAGTCATGTTACCATGGGGACCACAGTACAGCAATGCATGATGGGGGCTTTTTACTACCTTCATGTTTGTGACAGATCACACTGGCATTCAGGGGAGTAGAGGTGAGAAATCGTTAGGCAAGTCTACAAAGAGAGATAGATGGGCATTTATTCATGACAGTCTGTGAAGGAACGCCATCATCATTATCATCATCATCATCATCATCATCATCATCATCATCATCATCAACATCATCATCATCATCATCATCATCATCATCATCATCAACATCATCATCATCATCATCATCATCATCATCAACATCATCATCATCATCATCAACATCAACATCATCATCATCGTCGTCGTCGCTGTCGTCAGCCTGACTCTGCTGCTCACAGAACAGATCTAAACTTCAGAACACTCACACAGACAGAACCAGGAGTCTGAATCTTTCTTCCTGTTTCCTTCCTAATTTCAGTGTCAGTTCAGACACTAACTTAGTTTATTTGATCAGCACCAGGAGACCTGATAAATACAAGGCCAGAGTCAACAGTGCAGGTGACTCCTCTCACCTGAGCTGCTTCCTGTTATCAACTCATTGAATAGTGACTGTAAACAGAGCAGCTGGTGAACAGATCTGAGGTCACCTTAGTTCAGTTTAGGTTCTGAGGTTTGGAACTGGTTTTAAACTGAGTCCATGTTCATGAGTTCAATCAGCTGTGAGGAGCAGTAGAGTCCGGCTGAGAGTCTCAGGGACAGAGGACAGACCGACTCTCACCTTCCTGTATGGAGCCTCCAGCATCGCCTCGATGTCTAGGTCGTCTGCCATACTGCTGCTGCTCTACACACACAGAGAGAGAGAGAGAGAGAGAGAGAGAGAGAGAGAGAGAGAGGAGAGAGAGAGAGAGAGAGAGAGAGAGAGAGAGAGAGAGAGAGAGAGAGCATGTCACAAAAAGAGACTTAGTTTAATGTAGGGATTCTGTATGTGTGTATGTATATACATACGCATGTATATGTATATATATTTTATTTTGTTTTCTTGTTTTTTTTGTTTTGTTTTGTTTTGTTATTTCTTATCTCATTCTTTATTATTATCTCACTGTATATAGTTATCACTGTATTTACATGTTTCATTTTATGCTTTGGCAACATGTTTTATGTAAAACATCATGACAATAAAGCCAAATTGAAATTGAAATTGATAGACAGAGAGAGTTAATATCACCAATCAAAAAAGGGAAAACTCATATTTGGCTAAAAATCAGTAGAGGTCTTCTTGAAAACACAAAGGATGTTTATTTATGTGCTATTTATTTACCACCCTCAAGCCACAAAGGCTCTGTATTGTTATGTGGGGATTTCAACGCCCGAGCTGGGAAGGAGAAAGATTTTATTGATACAAGTGGTAATAATCATTTCGATGTATCCTTTCTATACCAACCCCCTATTACAAAACTAAGACATAGTTATGACAATATAGTGAATAAAAGTGGAAAAGAAATTTTACAAATGTGCAAAGCCCTGGGATTATACATTGTTAATGGTAGGACGCGTGGCGACTCCCTGGGCAGGTTTACCTACTGCTCTATGTTGGGAAATAGCGTCATTGACTATGCAATCACAGATCTCTACCCAGAAAACATTAAAGCATTCACAGTCTTACCACAACGTCCCATATCAGATCATAATCAGTTTATACTTTACTTGAAAAAAAAAAACCACAGAGACCCAAACCCAGACACATAGTCCTGAAGACAACCTGATACCCCTCCCAAAACACTACAAATGGACAGAGACAAGTCTCACTGACTACACCAATGCATTTAACGACACTAACATCCAAAACACACTAGATACCTTCCCATGTAACCAATATCCAATAAACAAAGATAGCATAAATCTGGCCACAAAAGATTTGAATAATATATTTATGAAATTAGCAAAAGAGTCCAAAATGAAGAAACTAAACCACAAATCAAACAAAAAAGCAATGGTTTGACAGCGAATGTTCCTTTTTCAGGAAGCATCTCAGAAACCTGTCAAATAAGAAACACAATGACCCTAAAAACCAAGAATTGCACCACGAATACCACACAGCACTCAAACAATACAAGAAAATGATCAATCAAAAAAAGACCAAATACACAGACAATGAATTGATCAAACTTGAAAGGGCAATAGATCAAAACTCTTTTTGGAAACTGTGGAGAAAATTAAATTCTACCACATATAAAGATAACATTGCAATACAAAATGGCAATGTTTGGAAAAACTATTTCTCAAATTTATATCAAAATCCAGAACAATACAGTTTAAATACACATCACATATCCATAATTGACAAATTAAAATCATTAGAAGGCAAAATAAAAGACAATCAGAATGGCTTGGACAGTGCAATTACAATGGAAGAGCTACAAGAAAAATTAGCTGAACTAAAAAATGGGAAGGCTTGTGGTATTAATGGTATCAGAACAGAAATGCTAAAACACAGTAGTAATAAACTTAAAAAGGCTATGCTAAAATTATTTAACTTGGTACTAAAGAGTGGTATATATCCTACAATTTGGAACAAGGGAATGATTACTCCCATTTTTAAAAATGGAGACAGTCTGAATCCCAGTAATTATAGGGGTGTTTGTGTAAATTCTAATTTGGGGAAACTGTTTTGTCGTATATTAAATTCAAGAATACTGTCCTACCTGAATGAAAGCAACACACTAAAATAAACACACTAAAGTAAATCCCAGATCGGCTTTATACCCAAACATAGAACAACAGAGCATATACTCTTCATATCCTAATCAAAAAACACGTTCACCAAAAAAATAAAGGAAAAATATATGCATGCTTTGTTGATTTCAGGAAAGCTTTTGATTCGATCTGGCATAACGGTCTTTTCTATCAGTTACTCCAAAATTGGAGGCAAAGTATATGACTTGATTAAATGTAAATACTCAGAAAATGAATGTGTAAAAATCGGACAAAAAAGAACTGAATTTTTCAAACAATGTCGCGGGGTCCATCAAGGTTGCAACATATCCCCAACTCTCTTCAACATATACATCCACCAATTATCAAAACTACTTGAAAACTCCACAGCCCCAGGACTGGACTTAGAAGGAACAGAAGTGTTTACTTTATGCAGATGACCTTATACTGTTATCACAAACAGAACAAGGAATGCAATACTATTTGAACATACTCCATGATTACTGTGAAAACTGGGAAATCAGAGTAAATCTAGATAAAACAAAAATTATGATATTTCAAAAAAAGGCAAGATTACAGTCTAAAAAACATCAATTTCTTTTGGGAGAGACAACATTGAGTCACACAACAGAATATACTGACCTCGGCCTGCTGATCACTGCTTCAGGACATTTTGTTAAGGCTGTAAGTGCCCTGGCAGATAAAGCTCGTAGAGCTTATTACAGCATAAGGAAATCCCTATTCAAACTAAACCTCCCAATAAACATTTGGCTGAAAATTTTCCAAAGTGTTATTGAGCCAATTCTTCTATATGGAAGTGAAGTTTGGGGCTCACTGATCAAACAGGAGCAATAGGACTCAAACCCAGTTGAAAAGGTTCATCTTGAGTTCTGTAAAAACATACTGAGAGTCCACAGAAACTGTCCTAACCACGGCTACAGAGCAGAGCTGGGCCAGTTCTCCCTCTTAATTGAAATTTTAAAAAAAGAACAATCAAATTTTGGAACCATCTGATAGAATCAGACACAGATTCATATCATCACAGATCATTCTTAGAACAACAAAGCTGTATGAACCCAGATCACATTACCTGGAATGGAACAAATGAGAAAATAACATTTCTATATAAAGGTGACACTATAAGAAGAACTCCAAATTCACAAGTAAAACAAATAGATAAAGATAATAAACTCAGATATTCCAAACAGTAGAAAACAGAAATCCAATCAATTAATAAATTAGAATGCTATAATTTACTAGACAGAGAATTCCAATTAGCCCAATATTTAAGCCAAATAAAACATCCTATAAAAAGACAAACAATAACTAAATATAGACTTAGTGACCATAAACTCGCAATTGAAAACCGGACACCAAAAAAGACAATGGCTTCGAAAGATCAAACAGGTGAAATTGAAACAGAAATTCATTTTCTCACAAGTTGCCCAAAATATAAAGAAATTAGAGAAAATGAATTCACCACATTTAGACAAAAAATCCCAAACTTTGTTTCCATCCCAAAAGATCAACAGATTCGAATCCTTCTAGGAGAAGAAAGCTCTGTGATAGACGTGGCAGAAGAGTATGTCACAGCATGTCACACAGAGACAGTTTAATGTAGGGATTCTATATGTGTGTATGTATATACATTCACACGTATATGTATATATTTTATTTTGTTTTCTTGTTGTTGTTTTGTTTGTTTGTTTTGTTATTTCTTATCTCATTCTTCATTATTATCTTATTGTATATAGTTATTGTTGTATTTGTATTTACTGATGTTCTAATGTTCATATGTCATTTTATGCTTTGGCAACATGTTTTATGTAAAATGTCATGACAATAAAGCCAAATCGAAATCGAACTCAGAGAGAGAGAGAGAGAGAGACAGACAGAGAGAGAGAGAGAGAGACAGACAGAGAGAGAGAGAGGAGAGAGAGACAGACAGACAGAGAGAGGGAGAGACAGAGACAGAAAGAGCTTCAGTATCATCTCAGCTGATACAGAAACTGCTCAGATCTACAGAGAAAACGTAAATCCATCTGACACAAGACTGAGACCAGAGTCCTGACTGACACAGACTAACATAAGTAGCGTTCACTTCCTGATTCTGATCTGGTGTTAGAGTCTCCTGAGTTCAGAATCTGGATGAGACCTGATCCCACCTGACCCAGGCCTTACACCTGAACTTAGACCATCAGAAACCAGGACCATGTAAACTGGGATGTGAATATTCCGGGTTCTCGAGGTCTACATAAACACCTGACCAAAACCAGACGTTGTCATGGAGATGTGATGATCCAGGTGAAGCTGGTCTCAAGTCAGTCTGACAGGACGTGGGCTCAGTCATTAAACACCTGTACAGGTAACTTTACACCTGTGAGGGCTGTTAGCTTAGCCGTTAGCTACACAGCTACACCAGCGTCTGTTCCCGCTGAAAGCCACCGGAGTGTATGTGACCTCAGCCGGTTTGAATTCAATGAAACACACCCAAGGGCTCCACACTCACAGCTACCAGCTAACGGCTAGCAGCGGTCAGATAACAGCTAACAGCTAACGGCTAACAGCTAGCAGCTAGCCGGAGCCTCGCAGGCCTCCCGCCGTCTATCTCCGGTATGTACCGGCTCAGCACCGAGTCGGTGGCTGTAACCGGGGGACAGGTAAGAGCTTTACCTGGAAACACAGCGGCTCGGGGGTAATAACCAGCAAATGGTCGGTTACTGTCACTGTTACTTCTCCGTCGTTACCCGCGCGGCGCTACTCTGCGCTGTCAATGGCGCATACAAGGAACTCGACTGTTCTCGCGAGACTTTACTACCGCGAGATCATAACACAGCAGCAGCTCGCTGATCCAAATTCTCAGATGTGAAGATTTCCTGGATCTCATGTTTGTGTTTTGACTGTTGGTCAGAAAAAACACACACCACAACATCTTCATTGTTTCTGGCATTTTATTCACGAATCAATGGAAGGATAAAAAAACATAACACAATTCAGATTCCATGTGTAAGTAATATTAATAATAGTAATCACAGAAATAAAATAATGATGTATGAATAGATGTATTGATAATAATGCAGTTTCACAGTTTTTCCTGTGATGTTTTTCCTGTGATGAATAGGGTTAACCCCTTAGGCCAGATTCTAGAGTCCCTCTACAGGACCAGGACCACAGGATGGAGGACCTACCCAAACAACAAAAACTAACAGTAACCCTAACCCTAACTTACAATTGGAGCTGACTGTGTTTCAGTGTTTATGTCAAACAGTTAAAAAGGTTTGAGGACATTTAGAAACAGAGTCTCCATCAGATTCAATCTAAAGGATCTAAATCATTTTATTTGTGGCTGATAAACTGTCACTGTACTGTCACCACAGTACCTGAGAATATTACTTCTATATTTAAGACAACTGTACAAAGAAAATGAGTAAAATACAAGTAAATGTGTCAATACAACAAAGTAAAAATACTCCATTAAGTAAAAGGCCTATATTTAAAATGTTACTGCAGTAAAAGTACAGAAGTATTATCAGTAGTCCTGATTGTGCTGTAACTGTGACTGATCTCTGATCAGATCATCCATCATTCAGCAGCATGTTACTGTAGCTGCTGCAGGTGGAGCTGATTTAACTACATCAGATACAGTTAATTTAGTCCACTCATTCCCAACCTGGGGGTCGGGCCCCTTTAAAGGGTCACCAGGTAAATCTGAGGGGTCGTCACAGAAACACTAATTAATTGATTTGGGATTTTAATTTTTTCTCTGATCTTTGTATTTGTTGTTTGAAATATTGGATCATTTCAGACGTTTAGGTCAAAGGTCAAAAGGTTTTAAACTTTAACTATTATGTTCTTTTTTTATATAAGACTTTATTGTCATTGTAGAGTAAAAGGTAATACTAATAAACAGCTGTCAGATAAATATAATGTATTTTAGTAATTAAAGTACACTACCAGTAATAAGTTTGGACACACCTTGTCATTGCAAACTTCCCTGCTGTGGGACTAACTGACTGATGGATTATCTTATCATTCAGTGGTTTTTCTTTATTTGTATTATTTTCTACATTGTAGATGAATATTGAAGAATTGAAGAATATGTTTTATAGTTTATATTCTTCAAAGTAGCCACCTTTAGCTTTGATGACATTCATCATACATCATTCCTCTACAGGGGCTGGACTCACTCCTGATGTTAGGGGCTGGACAGGTGTGGACAAGCCCCTCGCTGATCGATGCTGTGATGGAGGATTCACCAGAGGGTTCAAGAGGATCTAATCTTTTTACTGTATTTTTGACTGTTATCATGAGGTTAGGGACATGGAGTCTGAGTGGACCTGTGTGAGTCCATCAAGTTGAAGACATTTAAAGAAACACTCTGAGGAGGTCCTGAACCTGACATATTCTCTATAGAGGTGGAGGTGGAGGCCTCAGGGCAAAGACTGAACCATTTCTCTGTCTGAAATCACAGAGGACATAAGAAACGCTGGGTTTGGGTGAGATTTATCCTGAGACCTGAGGCTCAGGGGATTGTGGGTATGTCCTGGTTGACCCGCCTCTTCATGGTGGTCAGAGACAGGACCTGTGGACTGGCAGACACATTGGTCTGTTGGGTCACCACTTTAGTCCAGGACTGCCCTGAAATAGTCATCATCTTCTCCTCAATGGTCTGGAACAAACATGGCTCTCAGACGATGTGTCCTCAGGACTCTGCTGATCAGGCGGATTATGTTATGCTCAGGTAGGTTGACTGGATCTCAGACTGTGGCTGACAGTTACACCTGCTGTCAATCAAACACTGACACAACTGTGTCTGATAATTATCTTTAATAATAAAAAACCAACCAGTGACACACACCCAGACTGAAACAGACTAAATGTGGTCTCAGCTTCTCTCTTCATGACGTCCATGTTTGTCTTCATGACCCTGAGCTGATGTCATCAGTGACATCGCCTGTTCCTCAAATCAGCCAATCAGATGTCGTCCTGCTCCGCTCGCTCTCTGGAGGAAACCCACCTGCTGACGATCACTTCCTGTCAAGAAAACAAAAATCATCTCTACGCTTCACATTTTATTCATTGCAACAGTGATAGTTTCATTTAAATAATCAACAACAACAAGCAGATTAAATGTTTTTAACAGTTTACTAACAGTTCTCTCTGGAACCTGTTGAACACCAGAGTCACTTTCAACACCCATGAGGAACCTGACGAGCAAACTGAAGAATAAAATCAGCTTTTTGTTTAGAAACAAGTCATCTTTCTCTTTTCAGTCAGGAGACAGTTGTGGTGTCTCCTTCCATCTTAAAGACTTTATCACAGCTGATAAACTCCTGAGGTTCATTCACATGTTAACTGTCCGTCTGCTCTCTCTGGCATCACCACTAGATGGCAGTAAACCTGACACACTGGTCCTAACAGCAGCTGCTCCACATGTTTAAATTGAGTCTGGGTTCAGGTTCAGACACTGAGCTAAAAAACTCAGAAACTCATTTCACTGAACTTTTCATTAGAGAAAAAAAGGCGCTGCTGTTTCTTGTTACACAGTCTCTTCCAGTTACCTGAACCTTCAGTCTGCTCACACACTCAGGTGAGTCCAGCTCAGCCTCTGATTGGTCAGCTGGAAAGATGATGTAACACAACATCAGCTCCTGTGAAACAAACAGAAAATCTTCAGTGTGAAATAAAAAGCAGAACAAAGTCTGATCCGATGAAACCGGACTGCTCGCTACCTTGGAGACGTTGGCGGTGATCCTGCTGAGAGCCGCCAGAGAACGCCACGAAAACGGACGCAATGCAGAGCCCCTGAACGCATCGCCAACCCGCTCAACTACCACTGAGTAACTACAGCGAGAGGAAAGGGACAAATTCAAGACGAGTTTATTAATATAGAACCACAGGTTGACAGATGAACAGAGAAACTTTAACATGAGAAAAAAAACATTTAAATAAGAAAAACTAAAAGAGAAACAGAAACAAGCAGATCAAAAGTTAAAGTTTAAAATCTTGCTGTTTTAAGGTGGTATCCTTTAGTTTCTGCTGTTTTAAGGTGGTATCCTGTAGGTATTACTGTTTTTAAGGCGGCAGTCGGCTGAGTTTGTTTAGCTCAGAACAAGATTTCTGCTGGATTTGATCGTGTCGTGGATTCAAGCTGAGCTCTGACTTTTCATCAGTTTTCTCAGGGAACAGTTCTGATCAGTTCTGTTCAGTTCTCACCAGACAGGGTTAAATTTAATGATATCTGCGTTGTGTGAAAACCAGGATCCCACTATACTCATGAGGACCAAAGTACTGGAGCCCACAGGTTTAAACTGGTTTCAGGTTAAGACTTGGTGAAGGGTCCTCACAGAGACAGGTGTGTTTTACCTTGCATGGTAGAAAGGAGGGCCTTTCCTGTACAACACTGAAAACAGAAACATAAAGTTATTTATGAAGTGATGTTCAAACAGAACTGAATGTGTGTGTGTGTGAGTGTGTGTGTGTGTGTCTTACTAAGGTCAGCGCCATACTTGGCCCCGCCCCCTCCTTTAGGGACCCACCCCCTGCTGCGATAGTAATGATAGGCTGCATATGAGCTGACAAAGTTGGGACGCAGGGACAGGAACTTCCTCCACAGCTCAATGATTGACAGGGGCTCCTGACCAATCACAGCAAAGGACAGCAGTGAGGTAATTTAATGAGGAAGTATATATGTTACTTGGTGCAGGTAGATAGACAGACGGTTACCTGGTGTAGGTAGACAGACAGACAGCCCAGACCATAGACCAGGAAGAAGGCCTGTAGGTGCAAACAGAGAGAGTATGAAGAGGCCACGCCCACTACAGGTGTGATCAACAGGTTGAGTTACAGTCTGTTGATTTAGATTCTGCAGGACCCTGGTCCAGGTGCGTGAGTGCAGTGTTTGTGAGTTACCTCCTCCAGACTGAGCTGCAGATATTCTGACAGAGAGAACGGAGTCCGCCGGACCTCCCTGACCCCCCCACCAACCTGCAGACACAAACCTCAGATTAAACCAGAACTGATCTTTAGAGTACAGCAGTGAGACCTGATCTGGATGCAGGTGAAGACTCACCTCACTGTCAGAGACCACCAGGACAAAACCAGGACCTGGAACCAGAGGCTCAGGATCAGGATCAGGGTTGGAATCTGAGTCCTGGTCTGAGCTGTGATCGAGGTCTTGAGGGTCTGAGGTGAAACCAGTTTCCTCTGTGGTCTGTGGAGTCATGTGACCCAGGGAGAGAACCACCATACCTGCAGCTTCTCTTGGCCTCCGGCTCGACCTCTAACCCCGGCCTCGACCTCTTCATGTGGTGACAGACTCCACCCTCTGGTCGTGGCCCCTCCCCTTCCCCCCTGTGTCCATTCTCCCCCCCTCCCACCTCCCTCCTCACATCCTCCATCTCTACAGGCTGAGAGAGTCGGAGCAGAGTTTGACTGACAGCCTCCTCATCCAATCCCTGAGTAGAGAGGGCTGACCTCGCCCACCTGAGTAGCTCCTCATACCTGGAGGGGGCGGGAAAAATTACAGGATGTGATGTCATTGTGAACAGACAGGATGTGATGTCATTGTGAACAGACAGGATGTGATGTCACTGACCTGGACTCTGAGACAACAGGTAGAAACAAACCTTCGTGCTCTGTAACAGAAACAGTAACCAGCTGACATCAGACAACAGCACTGATTGGACCAGACTGATGATGTCACTGTGTGGGTGTGAACTCACGCTCCCATTGGTCAGAGATGCTGTGGTCTGGTCTGGCTCTGGACAGGATGCCTTTCCCAAAATACCCCTGAGACACAACAAAACAGGTTCAACCTGAGACCTGGTTCCTGATCATGTGGATTAACTCAGACCTGGTCCTAGATCAGGTGGATTAACTCAGACCTGGTCCTAGATGATGTGGATTAACTCAGACCTGGTCCTAGATGATGTGGATTAACTCAGACCTGGTCCTAGATGATGTGGATTAACCCAGACCTGGTTCCTGATCATGTGGATTAACTCAGACCTGGTTCTACACCAGGTGGATTAACTCAGACCTGGTTCTCTGTGATGTGGATTAACTCAGACCTGGTTGTGGATCTTCTGGATGTGATCCGGATGACAGACCAGCACGTGTTGGTTGATGAGCTCCGCCCTGAGCATGGTCCTCTCCCCCGGGCTGTAGCTCACCGGCAGCGGAGCCTCGTACTCCTCCTGGACCCTGGTGCGGCGCCGAGGAGCCCGGAATTCCGCCTGCATGCTGCCGGGACCGGCGGAGACCGGGTCGGAGGTGCTTTGGTCCTCTGCTGGATCCGGACTGGATGTTTCTGCTGAGAAGCGACTCGCGCTGCTAACTGTTAGCTTCTCATCGATTAACCGTTTCAGTCCTGTTCGTTTTTTTCCCGGTCGGTTTTATTTTGCTGTCGGACAGGTGTCACAGAATCTGAGTCCGGGTGGAACCGTCAACGCCTCCCGTCAGTTCCTCCTGCATGGTTCAGTTATTGATTTATCTATAATCTAAATAAATAGATTATTCATCTAAATTTTAGACGGAGTTAAAGAGGAAACAGTTGTATTGATAGTGATGAACCTTAAGTGTCTGCTGTGTGACCGTGGTGCCCCCTAGTGGTCGGTGCTGTGAACAGCTGTAGCTTCACATTAAAATCAGACGGTTCATGTTTTAATGTTCTTTTAGAGACTCATTCATTTATTACAGTCAACATATAAACACACTCACAGACACAGTGTTTATGTCCTCATCACAGCAACAGTTTGTAATGAAGGTTAAACGAGTCACATCAGTGTAAATGAAGCAATAACACCCACCCAGCCCAAAAAAAAATTAATATTTTTTTCAGCGTAAATTAAATTCACATTATGTTGCTCCGTGTTCTCTGAGAGGAAATCAAACTGATCTGAGGGTTTTATTGTGAAAGGACTAGACCAGGATGAGGTTTCAGGATCCTCAAGGACAAACGTCAGAGTAACAGAGTAACTGGGATTAGTAACTGTAATCTGATTAATGAGTGTCAGATTACCATCACTCACACTGTTGTTACTGAAAAAGTAATCAGATTACTGTAACACAGTTTCCTGTCTGTCCTCCTGCCCATCCTCCGGTCTGTCCACCATGTAGTACTGGTGTCTCTCGACGTGACGGTACAGCGCGGTGAACTTTGACACCCTCCTCATCCTCGGCAGGATGAAGCTGTGAGTGAAGGTCTCTCTGCTCAGGGAGCTCTGCCCCTCTGCCGCCAGCACGCCGTTCACGAAGCGAAGACAGAAACTGAAGCAGTTATGGTGGTCATCATCAAACCTGAGCCACAGACAGGTCAGAGAGAGAGAGAGAGACAGGTGGAGAAAGAAACAGGTGACAGAGAGAGAGACAGGTGAAAAGGTGCTGACTGGTTCAGACTAATTAGACTGGTTCAGACTAGTTATGTGTACAGACTCAGTTGTCAGTTTATTAGGAACACCTGTTGAGACCAGGTCTGATCAGGACTTTGGGACTTGGGGGGGGGGGCACAGGACACGATCCTTCAGGTTAATCTACACCTGGAGACATCAGAACCTTCACAGACCTGATCACACAGGTGTGTGAAGTGTACCTGTGACAGGTGTATGAACTGTACCTGTGCCAGGCGGGGTCCCACATGGGTCCATCAGAGAAGCGGTCCAGGTATAGGTCCCACTGAGCCAGTAGGTGGAACATGTCAGGTCGGACCAGAGGAACACTGACGCAGCGCTCCCACCCACTCTGATCTCTACGGACCCCCCCCCGAGTGTAGTTATACACAACTCCTACACACACACACACATGCAGAGTGAGATTCAGCTTCAGATAAACAGGTGTGTTCACTTCACACAGCCTCAGCCTCAGACTCTGTCAGAGCAGACACCTGTGATGTCACAGCACAGGTAACTGGTCCTGATAATGGACTGGGAGCTGCTGACAGAACCACCTCACAGGTGGAGGGCTGGTTACATCCACAAGAACACAGACTGACCCCTGACCTCTGACCTCTGTCCTACCTTTAGTGTTGGAGATGCCGGTGTGCAGATCTGACGTGCCATCAAACTCTCTGAGAAAAAAACAGCAGGACACACAGGTTAGACTGGTTCAGACTAGTTATGTGTACAGACCCAGTTGTCAGTTTATTAGGAACACCAGGTCAGGACTTGGGGGGGTGGGGGGCACAGGTCAAGATCCTTCAGGTGAATCTACATCCTGGAAACATCAGAACCTTCACAGACCTGATCACACAGGTGTTCCTAATAAACTGACCTCTGGCTGCAAGCCTACCTGTTTACCTGTCTTGGCTGTCGTGTGCAGGTGCGATCAGGAGGCAGCAGGAGCTCTTGTGTCCATTGGTGAAGGGGGAGGGGAGGCTGACTGGCGCCTCCTGCAGCCTGCTCCCTCTCAGCTCCTCCCCGCAGCTCGGACACTCCTCCGGCACTGAGAAACAGAAGATCTCCTTCTGACAGTGACTCAGCCGGATCACGCTCTGCTCCATCTCCTGCTCCTCCTCTGCCTTTACTCTTTAACACCTCCTCTCTTCCTCCTTCTTTAATACCTCCCTTTACTCCTCACCTTCCTCCTCCAGGTGTCTTGTTTCTCCTCAGTTCTTCTGCTCCTCCTTTTCTCCTCTGCTCCTCTCTGACTTGTTTTCCTCCTCTCTCCTCCTCTGTGTCACACCTGGTTGCTAGGTTACAGCCTATCAAATGACATCACTGCTCTTGCTCCAGCCTATCAGGTTGTAGCTGCTGTCAGACAGACAGTCATGTGACCCGGGTCACCTGTTGCTGCTGCAGTCTGAACAGGTGACCTTCGTCCCTGCCGGCAGTGTCGTCATGGAAACGGTGGAAGCGGTGTTGGTGTAGTCGTGACAGGAAACAGAATCATCCTCAGCCTAAAACCTGACTTCAATCAATCATCAATGATCAATAAAAAGATTGAGGAACTGGTTTATCTGTTCTGAACTGGAACTGGTAATCCCACCTGAAAAAAAATGTGCGAGTCCCCTCAAAATAAAAGCTGGTGTGATCTGATTGGTGCAGGTCAACACTTTTTCCATCTCACCTGTCAGACTGTGTGTGATCTGATCTGTCAGCTCAGGTGTGTCTGATCACAGCAGCTAAACACTCACCTGTCCTCAGACCTCACCTGTCTCACCTACACTGTAAAACAGGAAGTTTCCTGACTTCACACTGTTTTATTTATCAACATGACTTCTTCATTTTATTTTCTGTTCAATCCTGCACAGACACAACATCAGGTCTCACCTGTTCGTCCTGATAACACCTGGAGACACAGTGAGACAGGTGTTATAGACACTTAGTCTCTGCACAGTCAAACAGACCAGTGGGTAGTTCAGGGACCTCAGGAGACTTGAGTGTTTGTGGGAAATATGCAGCTGAAGAGTAGTTCGGGGACCATGGGAAACCTGAAGTACAGATAGTTCCCAGCAAATACACAGATCTACTGCACTGTTCAGGAGATGGGGATGTTAGCAGTAAATACACTGTGCCGGTGGGTAGTTCAGGGACCTCAAGAGACTTGACAGTTTCTAGCAAACAGACCAAACCAGCTGGTGTGTTCGGGGGCTGTGGGACAGTTCTACTCTGCGGTGCTGTAGTATCCATGCTGACAGACGTGCTGGTACACTGACAGATACCTGGAGGTCGTCTCCATCCTGGGCAGGACGTACCAACAGGTGAAGCGCTCTCTGCTGATTGGCTGGCTGCCCTCTGGTCTCATCACATGGTTGATAAAGCTCAGAGCGAAACCATAGCAACAAGACCCAAACTCCCTCTGCTCCTGAAACCTGCAGAGAGGAACGACCTGCTTCACCTGCTTCACCTGCTTCACCTGCCGACCAGGTGTTCAATTGCCACATGTGAGAAAACACCTGCTTCCGGCAAGACTCACCTGCCCGCCGTCCAGGTGTTCAGACGACTGTATGTCTCCAGCTGTTCATCCCACAGCGTCCTGAAACTGAGGCTGTCGTTGCTGGGGGCAACCAGAGGGACGACGATGCTGAGCTCCCATCCCTGCTGCTGCCGCTGAACCCCCGACTCTGTGTAACTGAACACCACACCTGCACCAACACAATTCTGATTACATTCAATCATACAGGTAGACAATAAACAAATAACAAAATAAAGTTAAAGATAAAACTCTTAAAACATAAAAAACTAGAAATAGAAATAAAAGACAATGGAAGGAAAACAGAAAACAAAAGTAAAAACGAAAATACATTTTATAAAAATCTAGAAATACAATGATGAAAAATAGAAAATAAAAACCAAGATAAAATGTAAACTAAGAGAGGAACAGCTGTTACCTTCAGAGTTGGAGACGCCGACATGAAGCTCGGACTCGTTTTCTTCACTGTGGAAACAAACAGCTGATTAAAGATGAAGAATGTGACATGAAACAACCAATAAATATAAATAACAACAATAAATAAAATCATATATGATCCAGATTGACGTCCTGATGACGTCAGAGACAGGTGAGTGGAAAGACGTCAACAGGTGATTCAGAGGCAGTGATTTAACATGACGTTTGTTTCTACAGAGCCAGAGAACATTCTGTTTTCACAGGTGTTCTGAACACCTGTAGTCACATGGTCCGCCTCTAACCGTTTAACCTGCAGAGATCTAAATGTCCGAGGGCCCATAAACGCCTCCTGTGATCTGATGTGATACGGGTCCGGACCAGAGGTTCAGTCCGGGTCTCTGGTCCTCCGGGTGGAAACGCTGCAGTCCAGATCCGGGTCAAACACAACAGAACAGGTTTACCTGAACCCGGCCGCTCCGTGCCGGGAGGTGATGAGGAAGCAGCAGGTCGTCCGGTGTCCGTCTCTGAAAGGAGTCTGAATCCGGATCGGAGCCTCCATCAAGCCGAGCCGCACCGCCAGACCGCACACCGGGCACCGCAGACCCGCAGGACCGTGCAGCGTGTAGACGGTCCTGCCGCAGTGTCGGAACCGCAGCAGGTCTCTGAACTCCATGAGGACAGGTGGACAGACAGGAAGTGAACATGGGGGCAGGTGTGGGCGGAGCCTCGGCTGGACCTGTGACGGTGAAAGTCCAACTGGAGGTCTTTAGTTCAGTGTGAAACAGGACAAAGACCTGGTTCCGGTGTAGACCTGAACCTTTAGTTAAAACTCCTCCAGTTTCCTGACGTAACGTCATCAGTAAAGTAACTAACTACAGCTGTCAGGCAACTGTAGCCGTTCCTTTACTTTAGTAAAAGTCTCAAATGAAATGTGCTGCAGCAGGATCATAAAGCGGTGAAGAAAACCTCCAGTAAACTTCATGTACATCAGTTTTGTACTGAAGTGCGGTACTTGAGTAGATGTACTCAGTTACTTTCCTCCGGTAACCGTCAGATAAAGCTCATAGGAACCTTCGTGCTGTGACTGCGGGTCTCAGTCGGAACGGTTTGAGCGGGACACCGACGTGGAAACTCTAAAGCATCCGCTGTAGCTGAAGCTCCGCGAGGAAGATGAGCACCAAACAGGTGACCTGCAGGTGAGTCTGTCCGTCTGCCTGTTCCCTGTCTGTCTGTCTGTTACCTCTCTGTCCGTCACCTGTCCGTGTTTCAGTCTCGCGCTGTTTCTGACTGAGATCTCGGCGGACGCGTTAGCGTCGTGCTAATGTTTTTAGCTGTTAGCCGTTAGCTTGTGTAGAAGTTTAAACTAAGTCAAACGGACAGACCCACCTGACTCACCTCACCTGCACCCTCCTGTCTGTCTGTAGTGTGTGTGTGTGTGTGTGTGTGTGTGTGTGGGTGTGTGGGGTGGGGGTGGGGGGGGGGGGTGTTCGGGGTGTGAGATCTAAGGGAGCTGGAGATTCAATGTTCAGAGCTGACCCCACCGATCAATTAATCGATTAACTTAGAAAATGAATCTGTAGCTCTTTCTGATCATTGATCATCAGTTTATTCTGTTTTTAAATATTTTGTTTTTCTCTCATAATTAGTCTCAGTGACCTAGAAATATGTGAAGAAAAAATTAAAATGGTCCTTGACAATGAAAATAAGGTCCTTGAGGAGTTAGAAGTGGTCCTTGAAGTGCAGCCAGAGGTTCAAATAAAGTCTAGTCTAAGTCTAAATGGTTCTTAAGAAAGTTAAAATGGTCCTTGAAAAGATTGTATGACGTCCTTGAAGAGATACCAGGGGTTTTTAAGGAAGTTGAGATACTCCTTGAGGATGTTTAAAGTTTCCTTGAGAAGGCTGAAGTGATCCTTGGGGAGACTTTAGGAGGTCCTTGAAGAAGCTTGGGGGGCCTTAGAGGTCCTTGAGGAGGTTCCAGGGGTCCTTGAGTGAGTTGTCTGTGTTGCCATAGTAACTCACGGTTTAATAAACCGTTCACCTGAACGCCAGCCAATCACAGAGCGGGATATTTTCTGTTGCTGTGGTGACGAGTGTGTGTGTGTGTGTGTGTGTGTTTTTGCTGGAGGCTGCTGATGTCACTTCCTGTGCAGCAGGCACAACAAGTGTGTTGTGTTTCAGGTACTTCCTCCACGGTGTGTGCAGAGAGGGCAGCCGCTGTCTGTTCTCCCACGACCTGAACAACAGCAAACCCTCCACCATCTGCAAGTTCTACCAAAGAGGGACGTGTGCCTATGGAGAGCGCTGCAGGTAACATCCACCTGACAGGTGACATCCACCTGACAGGAAACACACACCTAACAGGTGACATCCACCTGCAGTTACTTCCTGTGTGTATTACCTGTGTGCAGGTACGACCACATCAAACCTCCATCCAGAGGTGGTGGGGGAGGAGCTTCTCAGGATCAGACAGGTGGAGGAGGAACTGGAGGTGGAGCTTCAGTCAGAGGAGGAGTGAAGAAGAACCTGGTCCTGAGGGACAGAGGTGACTAACACACCACATCACACACCTGAGCTCAGACAGAGGGAGGTACGCTCTGACCTCTGACCTCTGACCTCTGACCTCCCTCAGGTGCAGACAGGATGTTCAGGGCTCCAGCTGACGGTCTGTGGTCAGAGGTCGCAGCAGCAGCAGCAGCTCCTCAGTCGTACGTGGAGGCCATCAGGACGGGGCTGGACGCTTCAGCACAGCAACAAGGTTTGACACACAACACGCTCTCTTCTGATTGGCTGAGAGCTGCCTGTGATGTCATCGTTAACAGGTATTTATTTGTATGTTTTCTGTGTTTATCTGCTCTCTCTGTAGCTGCTCCTCCTGTGGGCGGGGCCTCCCAGAACCTCCCCCAGCTGTGTCCCTACGCCGCCGTTGGACACTGTTACTACGAGGACAGTTGTACGTATCTCCATGGCGACCTGTGTGAGGTGTGCGGGCTGCAGGTGCTCCACCCCCACGACCCCGAGCAGAGGAGAGCGCACGAGAAGGTGTGCACATTAATATATCTTGACCTGTCTCTCTCTGTAATCTGTCTCTCTCTCTCTGTAACCTGTCTCTCTCTCTCTCGCTCTCTCTCTCTCTCTGTAACCTGTCTCTCTCTCTGTAACCTGTCTCTCTCTGTAACCTGTCTCTCTCTCTCTCGCTCTCTCTCTCTCTCTCTGTGTAACCTGTCTCTCTCTGTAACCTGTCTCTCTCTCTCTCTCTCTCTCTCTGTAACCTCTCTCTCTCGCTCTCTCTCTCTCTCTCTCTCTCTGTGTAACCTGTCTCTCTCTCTCTCTCTCTGTAACCTGTCTCTCTCTGTAACCTGCCTCTATCTCCCTGTAACCTGTCTCTCTCTGTAACCTGTCTCTCTCTCTGTAACCTGTTTGTCTGCAGATGTGTCTGCTGGCCTTTGAGGCTGACATGGAGAAGGCGTTTGCAGCTCAGCTCAGTCAGGACAAGGTGAGTTCACTGATCTGGTTCCTGTGGTGACGGAAACATTAACTGTTGTTGTTGTTGTTGATGATGTTGTTATTGTTGTCCAGGTGTGCTCCATCTGTATGGAGGTGGTGGTGCAGAAGGCGAACCCATCAGACCGCAGATTTGGGATCCTGTCCTCCTGCTGTCACACCTTCTGTCTGGCCTGCATCAGGAAGTGGCGCTGCACCAGGAACTTCAGCAACATGATCATCAAGTACGAGTCTGAGCAAGACCAGGGTCTGGGACAGGGTCTATGGCTCTGAGGCAGGGTCTGAGACGGGGTCTGTAGGTCTGTGACAGGGTCTATGGATCTGGGACAGGGTCTGTGGGTCTGGGACAGGGTCTGTGGGTCTGGGACAGGGTCTATGGGTCTGAGGCAGGGTCTGAGACAGGGTCTTTGGGTCTGGGACAGGGTCTATGGGAATGGGACAGGGTCTATGGGTCTGGAACCAGGTCTGCGTTGATGTAACGTGTGGTTCCTCAGGTCGTGTCCGGAGTGTCGAGTCGTCTCAGAGTTCGTCATCCCCTCCGTTTACTGGGTGGAGGACCAGGACGACAAAGACCACCTCGTAGATCTGTTCAAGTCTGGAGTCAGGTGAGCTACCTGTCTGTGGCCATGCCTACCTGCTGTGTTCCAGCCAATAACATCACATGACCTCTGACCTCTGACCCCTCAGTGTCACTTCCTGTCTGTGTCTGCAGTAAAAAGGCCTGTAAGTACTTTGATCAGGGTCGCGGTTCGTGTCCCTTCGGAGGGAAGTGTCTGTATCTTCACGCCTTCCCGGACGGAACCCGAGCAGAACCGGACCGGCCACGGAAACAGCTGAGCTCCGAGGGAAACGTCCGGGTCAGAAACCGCAGCTGCCATTTTGATTCAGAGTTGTAGTCCTTGCTCCTGGGTTTTGTAGTTTATTAACAGAGCTTGTTTTCTCAGTTCATGAACAGCGTCCGTCTGTGGGACTTCATCGAGGAGCGTGAGCAGCGCTCGGCCCCGCCCCTGCCATCCCTCGATGATGACATCACAGAGCTGAGGGAGCTCTTCATGCAGATGTCTGGTCCGAGCCACGATGGGCTGGAGACCCCGCCCGCCGCGGACCAGTAGAGACCGGCCCGAGTCCTCTGGTCTCCATGGTAACGGGTCAGGATTGTCAGTGGAGAATGAAACCATGTGATCACTCTGCAGCTCTGTGGTGTGTTGGCTAATTGATTATTTATGGTGTAAATAAGTAAATACAGAGTAAGTGTGAAGTCATCTGGAGGTGGTGTCATGAATTCATTTTTTTTTTCTTTTTATTTTCTGGTCGCTTTGTCCCCTCCCCTTTAAAAAAAAAAAACCAACCTGTATGAGTCAAGCTCAGTTATCATCAATACAGAAACTTAAAGAAGAAAAAAGTCAAGAAATAAAGATTTAGATTCATACATGTCTGCAAAAAAACAGTCATTCTGATTTTTGATGAATGTTAATTTATTGATAATCTATATAATCTATTAGATGTCAGGGAGTCTGTTTACGACGTTTGTTGAGTAGAGTTCTACAGTTACATTACATGGGAAGATGAGGCCCATGTTCAAGCTTAAGGTGTTTCATACCTGTACTTGGTACTAGAACACCTTGGGCCAAAGATCAATGATCGACTCACTGTGGTAGTATCATCAGATCTGTCAGACATTCATGAGGACGGAGGCAGAGCTGTCAACTGATCGCCACCTGGTGGTGAGTTGGATCAGATGGTGGGGAAAGCTGTCGGATAGATGCGGCAAACCTAAACAAATAGTGAGGGTGAACTGGGAAGGTCTGGTGGAGGCCCTTGTCCATGAGGTCCTCACTTCCCACCTCTGGAGTAATTTCTCATGCATCCTGATGGAGGTTGGGGACACTGAGTCCAAGTGGACTCTGTTCAAAGCCTCCATTGCAGAGGCAGCCTATCAAGGGACTGATAACATTCTTACCTCAGCTTCTACCTGCCAAGGCCTAAGAACCTGCTGGTGGACATCAGTGCAAGGGAAGCCATCAGGCTGAAGAAGGAGGCCTTTTGTGCTTGGTTGGTGCAGGGATGTCCTGAAGCAGCAGACAGGGGCCAGAAGGGCTGCAACTTCTGTCTGTCTGACAACTCACGAAGGGAAAGGACTTGGATCAGTCTTTGTTCGGCCAGGGAAGGGAACTGCTGGGAAAAGAGAGACCCAGACTGGGAAAAGAGCATTCTGAGGAGCCCTTGAACCTGACCAATATGTTCTTGGAGGAGGAGGCAGAGTCTGATGACTTATCCATATCCTGGACAGTGGTCACTGAGGTAGTCAAGAAGCTGTCCAGCAGCAAGGCCTGAGATGCTGAGCTCTGGACACTGTATCTTGGATGACACACTTCTTCAATGTCACTTGGAGGTCGGGTGAGGAGAGAGTTCAGTTTGGGGACCTCAGAATTGTGTCTCTGCTTTTAGCAGATGATGTGGTTCTGTTGGCTTCATCAGATGGTGACCTTCAGTGTGCACTGGGGTGGTTTACAGCAGACTGTGAAGTGCTTGGGATGAGCCTCTGTTATTCCCACTCTGCTTCCTGATCACCTGTTGTTGCTCTCTGTAACTGTGGTTTTTCAGGTACGATTAAAACCAGCGTTCATCTCTGATATCCAGCCAGGAAACTGACGCAAACATCAAGAGTTAGAAACAGTTTGGTGTGTTTGTTACAGACACAGCACTTCCTGCTCAGGAAGGAGAAGAGGATCATGGGTAATATACAACTGAATTGCAACTGAGCTACTATGAGAGTTGACATTATAATTCTCTCAGAGGTTATGATGTAAAATGAGACTAAACCTGTTAATCAGTAACATTTAAAGGTGCTGGTAGGAGGTTACTTTGGAACTTTGGAACGAAACACACCCTCTGTTACAAACCCTCACCTGACTCATCTGAGACAAACCGGGAATCAGTTTGTTGTGCTTTGTCACTAAAGACAGAAACAGACTGAAAATCAGATGCTCAGGGGGAGCCATGACTGACTGTACTTTCTGTCTGCTGTGTTTTCAGCTTCACTCAGACTAAATGGCTTCCAGATCAGAGGAGGATCTCTGCTGTCCGGTCTGTCAGGAGGTCTTTAGAGATCCTGTTGTTTTGTCATGTAGCCACAGCTTCTGTAAAGACTGTCTGAAGAGATGGTGGAGAGAGAAACCAACACCACAGTGTTCCAGTTTGTAAGAGACGATCTTCAAGAGTAGAACCACCTTTAAACCGGGCCTTAAAGAAGCTGTGTGAGTCCTTCTTACAGGAGAGAGATCAGAGATCTTCAGAGGCTCTCTGCAGTCTGCACTCTGAGAAGCTCAGACTCTTCTGTCTGGACCATCAGCAGCCAGTGTGTCTGGTCTGCAGAGATTCAGAAAAACACTCCAACCACAGATTCAGACCCATCGATGAAGCTGCACAACAACACAAGAAGGAACTTCAGGAAACTCTGGAGCCCTTAAAGAAGAAGTTAAAGAGTTTAGAAAAAGTTAAAGTGGAGTTTGATCAAACAGCAGAACACATTAAGGTCCAGGCCCGACACACAGAGAGGCAAATTAAGGAGCAGTTTAAGAAGCTTCGCCAGTTTCTAGAAGAGGAAGAGGAGGCCAGGATGGCTGCACTGAGGGAGGAAGAGGAGCAGAAGAGTCAGATGATGAAGGAGAAGATGGAGGCTCTGAGCAGAGAGATAGCAGCTCTTTCACACACAGTCAGAGCCACAGAGGACGAGCTGAGAGCTGAAGACGTCTCATTCCTCAACAACTACAAGGCTGCAGTGGAAAGAGTCCAGCAGCGCCCTCTGCTGGAGGATCACCAGCTGCTCTCAGGAGCTCTGATAGACCAGGCCAAACACCTGGGCAACCTGACCTTCAACATCTGGAACAAGATGAAGGACATGGTCTCCTACAGTCCTGTGGTTCTGGACCCAAACACTGCTGGTCCAGAACTGATCCTGTCTGAAGATCTGACCAGTGTGAAAGAAGGAGAGGAACAATTCTGTGAATATTCTCATTCATCCAGGTCATAGTTATCCAAGGAAAGGTTTAATCGAAAGCAACTGGACTTAGTTATAGTCTAGAAGACGTTTCACCTCTCATCCAAGAGGCTTCATCAGTTCGTGTTCGCAGCTGCGACTGGTTGGACCAGTCCCAGCCTGGTCAGCTGCGAACACAAACTGATGAAGCCTCTTGGATGAGAGGTGAAACGTCTTCTAGACTATAACTAAGTCCAGTTGCTTTCGATTAAACCTTTCCTTGGATAAGGAGAGGAACAGCAGCTTCCTGACAATCCAGAGAGGTTCACTGACCTCATTGTCCTGGGCTCTGAGGGTTTTAACTCAGGGACTCACAGCTGGGATGTCGAGGTTGGAGACAATATAAACTGGTCACTGGGTGTGTTAGCAGAGTCTGTCCAGAGGAAGGAGAATATACGGTGTGGATTCTGGAGAATATGGTTCTATGAAGGAAAATACTCAGCAGGTTCACCACCAGCTCCAGGATCAGAGTGAATCTGGACTGGACCAGAGGAAAACTGTCGTTCTCTGATCCTGATACTAACACACACATACACACCTTCACACACACTTTCACTGAGAAGATGTTTCCATTCATTTTTAGCAGGGATGATCTCCCAGTAACGATGTTACCACTGAAGGTCTCAGTGACAGTGGAACAGAGCAGGCGGAGATAAAGAGGACGATCATATTTATAATGTAGTTTGTTTCTTAAAGGGAACATTTGAGTTAAGACTATACTGGAATTTTGTAAGATTGTTGTTAATGGGTACAGAGTATGATGAAGGATCATGGGCTGGAGTACAATGACTTAATTAAAGGAAAAGGTAACATGATATATTGTCTATAGAGGGTACTGTGGGATAGGTAAGCGTTCTATGGAATGGGTATGATGAAGTATTATCATACCAGGGTACCACAGAGAACTGTCATAAATAGGTACAGTAGACTGTTGGAAAATGTTGTGTGGTATGTGTGTGCTGGATTATTATGGGAAAGGGGACAATGAGATGTTGTGGTACAGGAACCTGGGAATGGGTATTTTGGGTAAAGAGTAATATAGGTGAAGAGTAACATGGAACACTGTAGGAAAAGGCAACTGTAATTTTGAAAGGAATACCTTGGAATATTGTAGGAAAGTAGTATCATGGGATATTGTTGTTAGGTGGTACTCAGGAGTACTGTCAGTCGAGAGTAACCTTAAAGATGGTGGGGTGAATATTGAAGGCACAGGATTTATGGTTAATGAACTTCAAGGTCAGGGATTCCTGTATTGGACAGGGATGGAGGGTTGGACAAAGACATTCAAACATGTTTGGGGAAGCAGCATTCCTAGTGATGATCACAATCTGGAAAACAAATGAGGTTTCCCAAAGGACCAGATATTCAACAAATGTCACAGAGGATCTTGGAAAACACTGGATAAACAAGATGAGGAACAAATTCCTTTGGACACAAACAGGTGAAGAAAAGATTGAGGTCCAGATACAATGTAGGAAATGAGGGTGGACTTGACACACTCTCAGAAAAACTCTGAATAACATCCGGGCAGTCCCTCAACCAGAACCCAAAGACGAAGAGAAGCCAGGATAGAAAATAGACCATCTGGGGAGGGTTGAGAACAAGATGAAGGAACTGGGGAACTCTTGGAAACAGATGGAGCAGATGTGGACAGTGGAGTGGTAGGCTATAAGGAAGTAATCAGTTCACCCTCCACCCCTCAATCAGTTAACCCTAACAAAACAGTTTGACTTAAACAAGAAATAACAACAATGCAGCATTTATTTACATTAATAATGTAATAATTTTAACTCTACTAATGCTACAGTATCAGTACTGAACAACATGAGGACAATTTGAAGTAAATGTCAGTCACACCATGAAGCCTCTCTGCAGTTTGTGGTTTAATGTCTCCATCTAGTGGACAAACTTATAAACACCTGTTCTCTCACCTGTGGAACAACTGTGGCTTCTCAACCACAATAATGCTAATAGTGCTATGATGACCCATTTAACTCTTATAAAATCATCCAGTTTTCAGTCAGACTGGAAAAAAACAGACGAGAACCCAGAAAAACAACAGATTTTCTTTAGCTTACTGCTAGTTATAAGAATTATTTACTTTAAGAAGTGAAATAATGATAGAGAACTATACCTAATAGATAATAACAGATTAAGAAATAAACACTTTATGACTTTCCTACTTGACCAACTGAAGGAAACTTCACAAACACCAATCCTGTGTCTCTGAAACGTCTCAACATCTGTTGGAGACTGTTGATGTTCATGTTCCCCTCAGGATGAACTGTAATAACCCTAGTGATCCTCTGAATGTTAGTCTAGTGCCACCATCAGGTCACATGTTGATGTGTCCAGTGGTTTATGATCAAACACCTGCAGAGCTGATGATGTTCCCATGATCCTCAGCTGGACTCTTATTATTTATTGTATGCTGCAGTTGTTTATATGCTGTGTGTACAAACTGTTTGTTCTACATAAGTTTATATTTGAACCTTGTTCGTTGTTAAATTCACTCAGAGTCTCTAGAAACCAGACATAGATTCGACTTAGAGAGAGAGACTTAGACTAGACTTTAATGATCCCTTGGGATGACTCCCTCAGGGAAATTAAGTTTCCAGCAGCTTATATGGACAGAAGCAGCACACAGGACAGTTTGCAAACAACAACAGCAACTGCTTGCTGTTGTTGTTTTCACATATGTAAACACACTCTACCAATGAAGCTCAGTCTGATTAGCATATGTTAGCATGCTAACATGCTAAAACTAAGATGGTAAATGATATACCTCCTGCAGCATGTTAGCATGCTGATGGTAGCATTTAGCTTAAAGGCACCTGTCAGAATTATTATCAAACCAAAACTGCGACTGTTTGTTGAATTATATTAAATATTCATGACTATATTAAATCTGTAGATTAAAGTGAATTCATGATCATTACTGGATTATTCAGTGAAATCACTGCTAGATGTAGAATTAGCTTCATCACATGTTAGTGGTGTTTGGTGTAAATTTCCACAAACTTTCCATGGAGAGTTAAGCTGGGGAATTTTGGAAATATTCCAAGTTGGAAATTTTCCACAGGAATGAGTGAGAATTTACAGGAATTTAAAGGAATTAACTGTAAATTTGGGGTAATTTATACAAACTGAATCCATACAAACATAAATATAAACATCCAGTTTTGTCAGAAGTAGACGCTGCAAACTAATACACCTTAAAGATTTTTGACTTTGATTTGTGAGTAAAACTTTCATTGATTCTCTCATTGAACAACAGCAAAAACACATGAATGTTAAATAAAATAAACATGTTCCCTTTGGTTTTACATTAAATCTGAAAATAATGCCGCAAGATTTTTTAAAATATATTTTAGTTCCCTGTTTTAGACTAACCCGCAGTTTTACAAATTTCCAGTTTATTTAAGTTTCCAACTTTGAAAATTCCTGTAATTTTGCAGCCGTACGTCAGATACAGTCATCTGGATGTAGTTTCATGTTTGAGCTGCAGTTTATTAATCATCTGTCCTGATGAATATTGTATCTGTGTTATCAGGACGCCTCCATCTCTTCCCTCAGTTCCCTAGTTAAAGTTTCTCTCAGACGGAGGAGGAGAAGTGAATCAGTTTGTGTTGGAGCTTCAGTTTCTCCTGAAGCTCCAGGTTCAGGACTTCACTCGCTCTCTCCGTCACCTCCAATTACATTAATCCAGTCAGAGCACCTTAACTCCTCACAGCTGAGAGCAGAGAGTCAGGCAGTAACAGGTGGCCCCCCCACCCCCCAACCACTGTTTCAGCTCTGACGGCTGCTCTGTCCTCCACCGGCTCTGTTTGGTGTTGGTCTGGTTTGGTGTTGGTTGGATGTTATGAAGCTGCCTCTCTAACACACCCCAGGCTGTCAGGCTGCCAGGCAGCGGGGGAGAACGAGGAGGAGGGAGGACCGAGGCTGCTGGGAAAAAGGAGAAGTGCTGAAGAGGAAAGAAAGGCAGGAAGACAGGAAGACTGGACATTGAACCTGCTGCCACAAACAAACAGAGCAGGCAGAGGAAAAATGGGAGCTGCCTATGGAAAGAAGGTCAGTTTGTTTCACAGGAGAAAACTTTACCTCTGAAGTTAGGCATCATTTATCTCCAACACAAACTCTGAAACTCACCCAGTTTCATCTGAAATGAGTCGACTGACAGATTATAAATTATTGATTCATTGTTAAAGTTATTTTAAAACAACATGGTAAAGACTGGATCCAGCTTATCAAATACAAACTAAAAACGGAATATTTAAACTGAAGCTTGAGTTTTGGACTGAACTGTTTGTAGATGTCAGCTGGACTCTGATGGTGTTTTTCATCATGATTTACTTTGTTATTTTACAAAGTAAATAATTAATAATCTATAATGAAACTCATTCTTAGTTTCAACACCATTTCAACCTCTGGCTGATTTTTGATTTCTGTAACCTTTAAAGGAGCTATATGTAAGTTTTTGCTATCGCTACGTGGCTAACGTTAGCATTAGCAGGTGTTTACTCACCAGTCATGAAGAAACGTTTTGAGTTCAGCATCAAACTTCATCCTTTACTCACCAACAGCTGAGTCCAGAGGTGGAAAACAACACCAGTGTTTTTCTTTTATCTCTATCACTTCTTTTCTTCTACTGAATGTAGCATGCTAGCTGTCTCATTACTTTCCGATAGCAATTCAGTCCAGTCTGCTCAGACAGTGTAGTCTAACCTCTTGTCTTGTAAACTTGATGATGGCTGAAGCTCCCGACAAGTAAACAGCTGTGGATTCTAACATTAGCTATGTAGCGACATGCTTTTTTGAAAAACCTTTACTAAAGGGTTTGAAAAGTATTATATATCTTTATATATATCATATATAAAAGGAGCTAAATTAGCAATGATGATGTCATAGAAAACTGTTCACACCAATTAATTTTAAAGATCAATGACCAATCAGGAGCCTCCAACCATCAGCCGGTCGACCAGTGGTATAGCTTCATCTTCATCTCTTTAACTCTGAGGACGACGTTACTGTTTCACTGTAACTGTACAGACACTCTGATAATCAGGTTTCAGGTGACGGATGTTTTTGGATCCAGGATCAGAACCCGGCTCTGACTCGATCCTCTGTGAGCGGATCGGACTCATGCTCTTTCTCTTGTCTCCTTAGAGTCTCAGGTTCAAAACCTTGGCCCAGACAAATATTTGAGGTATGAGGCACGACACACCTGTTGAGGAGGGCGTGTTGGGGTGTGTTTGTTGCTATGGTGACCAACAGCTGACAGCAGGGAGGTTGGGGGGGATCAGAGTGATGTCCCCCTCAGATGGACTCATTAGTGTGTATTTATAGAGCAGAGTTCCCGTCAGCAGCAGCAGGTGGAGGCTCTTTAAATAATTTCTTCATGTCTGATCTCAGGTCAGTTATTGTTGGAACATGTTTCAGTCGGTCTCTCCTCCCGGTCTCGACCAATCACAGCTCAGATCCTGTTTCCTGTGAACTCATGTGAGAGTAAGTGAATCAGGTCTGAGACAATAAATAGCAGCAAAGTATTTACAGCCTTGTTACATAATGACACTCATTAATGAGGAACATGTGACTCCTCCGTCATGGTGAATATCAGTTGGTCTCAGGCTGATCCAGAGTCAGACCCAGTTAAACCAGGTCTGTGTGTCTGTGGATCATCAGTGGGTTAAATCCAGCTCGGACCAGAGAGGCAGATTAAGACAGTCAGAAGAGAAAATCCCTGCAGCTAAAAATACTGGGGGGGTGGTGGTGGTGGAGCATTTTTAGTTGAAAGTCACATGAATTAAATCCTGAATCCTGAGTCTTGAATCCTGAGTCTTGTGGTCTCTTGTGATCCTCTTGTCTCGGCTGGTTTTGTCCTGTTGGGCTTCAGTTGCTGCTTTGACACCATCACTTAAAGCTGTTGAAAAACAGTTTTTAAAGAATAAAACGTGACATGCTTTTATTTTGAAGGACTCAGTTTGTCAGTAGAAACCTTCAGAAGATTTATTTCTTTACTTGGTTTAAAGCTCCTGCAGCTCATCACAGCTTCTTATACAAAACAATAGAGTTCAGTTTTTGTCTTTTGTGGTTGGATTTGACTCTCAGGCCAGTGGTGAACAGAGAGTACATTTACTTGAGTACTTTTACTTCAGTACAAGTTGAAGGTATTTTTACTTCTCTTGTGTTTTTGTGTGATGTTGCAGAAGAACAGATTAAATGAGTGAAGCTGCAGTGACTGATCGAGTTATTGATCACAGATTAAATTAATAAATAATCTGACCATTGGTTTTTAAGTCATAAGCAAAGATATTTAAATGTAACACCTGTGTAATGTGGGTGTTTGTCCAGTAGAGGTCAGACTGTCCTCAGTCCCAGATCAGCCTCAGTGTGCAGCTCCTCTTCCACCCACCCCGCCCCGTCATTCTCAGACCTCTGAGTCTTTAACAGGATGAAGCAGAGAAAGCCCCCCCCCCCCCCCTTATTCACTAAATGTTGAACTGTCCCTTTAACCTGCTGTAAACACCATTCATGTCACCTCCACAGCCCCTGCCCCCCCTCCTCTTCAGGGCTGATGGGGGTCGCGGGGGTTTGGGGGACGTTCGGGGGTGGGGGGGGCTGTGAGACAGTGAGGGCCTTGTCACCATGTTGAAGCCTGATGAGGTCGCCTAGCAACCAACACAAAGTCCATTCAGTCAGAGAGGACGACGTCCAACTGACCTGGAGTCAGACAGGAGAGGAGCAGCTGAGGGGGGGGCTGCATGAAGAGAATGAATCAGAAAAACAGTTCAAGTTTTTAAAGGAACAGTTCAACATTTTCCTTCATATTCAAATGATCTGAAACTCAAACATGTTTCAGAGGAAACATCATCTGATCAGCTCCTCAGTCTGTGTCCAGGTGTTTCTTCCATGTCACTTGATCTAAAGATGAGTTAGAGAAAATGAGTCACAGTGAAGTTTAATCTCACATGTTTGTCCCTCTGGGCTCACCATACCTGTACCTGCTGCTCAGACTCATCAGTGCTACACACCTGTGGACTCCACCACAGATGTGGACTCCAGTACGACTGACTCCACCTGACTCGACTCAACTTGTTGATGTTTTGTCTAATTACTGTTTTATTGTCGTTGTTGATCATAATGCCTCTGCAGTAACACCTCCTCCTCCTCCTCCTCCTCCTCTTCTCTCTTTCTTCTTCTCTGGTTTTTAGAAGGCGTACAGCATCGACCACGAGCCTCCACCAAAGCAGCGGTGTGTGAAAAATGGAAAGCTCCCAAACGGCCGAGGTAAGTTTGTCCCTCTCAGGTTACTGTCCGTCCTGGAGAACAATGGCTCCCGGTGGGAGGAGAATCTGACCTGAAGGTTTATCAGTGCTGCCTCACTGTGGATCAGACTGAGCCACTGAGCCATCAGACGCTTCCTCCTCTAAAAGGTCGACTGCTCTGATTACAACACAGACACTGTCAGAGTCATTACTCTAACACACACTCTATCCTGGTCTGCTGTTCAGGTGTGACCATGTTCAGCTCCTGGTCCAGGTCCAGGTCCACAGACTCTGCAGCACTCTGACTTTTAACAGACATTTGATAACCAGTTTTTATTCTGAAGTTCATGGATGAAAATCTCACTCCAGAATTTGACTTCTGATTAATTCAAACTCTGATATTTTAGAGGTGTGTTGGGGGGAGGGTTCTGGGGTCTTTCTGGGGTCTGGACAGTCCGGATAGTGATCCAGTTTCAGTTACAGTAGAGCAGTGTTAAAAGTCTCCTGAGAGACGATCGATCAGTCTGATCATCAACACTCAGACAAGAGCTGAAGATGAAACCTGCTGAAGAACTGAAGCTGAGAGCAGCGTGGGAAAAGACTGAGAGTCAGAAACACTGAGGAGGAGGGAGGAAGAGAGAGGAGGAAGGAGGAGGAGGGAGGGAAACACTGAGCAGATCATGTGACCGCTGTTTTACACTCAGCATGATTCAGTCAGAGCAGAGTCCTACTGCTGCTCGTACAGAGCATGAAGACTGAAGCCTGAAACACATGAGGATCATCAGGACCGGATCAGATGGATCAGATGGATCAGATGGATCTGAGGAGGACCGGCAGCCCTGAACAGCCAGCCACAGCCAGGGAGGGGATGGTGAAGTCTGGTAAGAACCAGAGGAGGACCGACTGTAGTTCAGGTCTGAGTTTAAACACCTGGACAGGAACAGGTGTAAATCAGCTGATTCTCAGTCTTTATGTCTAAAATTACAAACAGCTGAACTCACTGTGACAATGTTCCTGACGACCAAGGAAATCTGGTTTTTAAACGCCTGTGTTTCAGGACTGAACCTGAATGAGTAGAAACCTTATGACAGATGAAGTTTGTCAGAAGTAATCAGATCGATACCGAACAACAGAAGTCCTGCACAGACGTGTTATCAGCAAAACGTTAAGTAAAAGGTTCTGTGAGTAATATATTTCTACACAGTATTTTATATTACTGAAGTATTTTCACTGATATTTAAAGTACATGTGAGCAGAATTATAATATTATAGTCTGTTGTTTTAACTGTGATTTTTATGGTCGGTTTGTGTGTAAACTGAGACCAGGAATCAGTTACATTCAGACTTTATAATTTCCATGTGATGAATAACTGTAGTGTTGAGTGGTTGGAGATCAGCTCAGTGAGAAGTGTTAATAAATCAGTGTGAAGACGGCGAGAGAGGAGGAAGATGAAGTGACTGATCTGAGGGGGAGTTTACACCAACCTCCTCTGCTCCGACTGTTACACAAGAGATTCACAGCTTTTCTCAGCAGAACAAAGACTGGAGAGACAAGAAGACTCAGTCCTGGTCCAGTCTTCTCTGGTGTTTCAGTCCTGGTTCAGGTCTGGTGGTCTTTTTCCTTCATGCCGAGGAACCAGGATCAGGTTTGTAGACCTGATTGATGGCAGCAATTCAACCTGTTGCGACACGTCAGTGTTTATGTTCAGAGTTCAGACCTGATGTTTGAACAGTTCTCAGATCTGTGACTGAGAGTCAGGAAACATTCTTCAAACTGTTTATTCAGTTAAACACACAGCCTCAGGCTATTCTGTACAAACCATTTATATTGTATATGATGAGCTGTGCAGATTAGTGTCGATGATATCATGGAAATCCTGTGAATCAGACACTGAGGATGAGTTTTAGTTTCCACTCGCAATTGTTGTTCTAAACTTTCTGGTTGAAGAGACTTTGAGCACTTTGCAGCTGCAGATTTGATCAGAGTCTCAGTTTTATTTCCTCAGGATGAATGAATTACACAGAAAAGACATTATCTCCTGACATTACTGAGTAACATGATCACGTTTCCTCCAGGCTGAGCTGGAGTCAGACGGTCTTCATCTGCAGACCGAGGCAGAAATCAGCTTCTGTAACCAGATCATAGCCACTCACAGAGACGTCGATACTCTACAGAGAGGCCTTCGTTTGCACGTCCTGTCTCAGATCAATATGAAACCACACAATATCTCAGAGGCTTCCTGCATCAGTCCTGTTCACCAGCTGATCGTCTGTCCTGTCCAACCACCAGAACAAACCCTGAGTCCACAACCTCCTGAAGCTGATCTGAAGTATGTTAATGTATGATGTAGTAACACTGAGTTTTATTTCCATCAGAGGTCTGAACTGAGGAGACGTCAGAAAAATATGGCCGCTCACAGAGTCTTTACAGCTGCTGTCAGAGTTTAGATGACTTCAGATCAGATCTGCTCCTGAAGAACACCTGAGCTGTTGACATTAGAGTTTAACACAAACTCTTCAGATCGTTGTTAAAAAGACGTTCACATTTCAAACCTGGAACATTAAACCATGAAGGTGAACTGATTCAGTTGTATCTCAGACTAGCTGTTTTTAGTGACAGTTGCTAACATCGCTCTACAAACAGCGTAGCAACATGTCCACAGATAAAACCTGAACAGTTCTCTGTGTCTGACTGACTTCATGTGAAACTAATGAGACTGAGCTGCTATAAACAGGAACATTAGCAGAGAGTTCACTGCTGTTGATGAGGAGCAGCCATCTTGGATTCTGACGTTGGGGTTGGTGGAGTTGTTCTGACTTCAGGAGGCGTTCAGGTTCAAACTTCTGAGTAGGAACTCAGAAATTCAGACTTCAGAGAAGAACTTGAACGCAGCATGAAGTGAGTGACTGTGAGTTTCAACTCTCATGTTGTCATTTTCAGAGAAACATCTGTATAAAACCTCAGAGACTCGGAGAGCAGCTTGTGAACGTTGAAGCTGACAGATTACAGACTTACAACATCACAGTCAGTTCATTTTCTGTTGATTGAGTAATAGATTACTGGAGTACCTGTTTCAGTGTCAGGTGATGCAGAGAAGATGTGGTGACCTTTCAGTCAACAAACATTAAAATCTGTGTCCAACACCTGGAACACACGTCTTTCTGTCCCTGTGTCTCTGACGACGTCCAGAGCTCATTTAATTTTTCTGAAATATGAAGCAGCGCTGGACGTTGGTCTCTGGTTTCTCACTGGAGAAAGAGGTCATTGTTTGAGGTGAACTGTATGAAATCTGATCCCTGACTCCCAGAATATCTGAGGACTCGGATCAGATGCCTGTTAATCTGGTCTTTCGTGTCTCAGACAGAGACAGAGTCAGTTCAGAAACACTCCCAGCTTCATCCTGACAAACAACCTGAATTAAAGCCAGCGCCCCCTGCAGGCTGCACTGGTCATGACAGATGATTTTGTTTTTCTCTGTGTTTCAGATTTAATCTGATGATGATCTGTCCTCTCTGTGTCTGTAGCCTCAGCGTATGCAGACCTGCAGCAGCACCGGTCCGAGGGCATCCACAGGAAACCGTCCCCAGTCTCTAGCTACGTACCCCCGCCAGACTACCTGGAGGAAAATGAGGATGATGACCTCATAAAACCCAAGAAACTGGTGAATCCTGTCAAAGCTTCAAAGAGTCACCAGGAGCTTCACAGAGAACTCATGAGCAGCTACAAGAGGTACAAGAGCATCAGAGGACGTCAGGGGACACTGAGGTCTGTACAGGGAGAGGGTATTTATAAGGACATTACAGCAAAGTGGGGACTGAGACAAAAGTTACCACAGTGGGGACATAGACAAACACAGTGAGGTCCATGTTGTCATGATGTGGACAGAGTCCTGACAGAGCCCTGACAGAGCCCTGACAGAGACAGGGAACCGGTGTAGACAGAGTCCCTGCAGGTTTTTGAGGTTTCTGGTCTCTGGCAGCAGCCGGTCCAGATCATTGAGGGCTGACATTGTTAATCTCTTGATGCAGCTTCAGATAAAAACATGTTTCAGAGTCAGAATCAGAATCCGACTTTATTTCCAAGTAAGTTTGTACATACAAGGAATTTGTCTTGGTATATTGGTGTTATAGGACAGTTATAGTAAAAGAAAAGAGCGAAGAGCAAAAACTATATTTACAAGGAACATAAATATACAGAATTAAAAAGTAGTAAAAAGTGTAAAGTGTAGTGTGCAAAAATGTTAGAAGGTGGCAGTGATTATCCAGATGTGCGTTAATGTAACGTGTAGTAGGGGGTGGGGGGATTACAGTCTGTGACCGTCTGCGTGTGTGTTGGGGGGAGGGCTGGATCTTGTTGAGGAGCCCAGTAGCCCAGTTGCAGACGGGAAGAAACTGTTCTTGTGGTGTGAGGTCTTGGTTTTGGGGAGTGTCCTGAGGAGTTTGTGACCAGGATGGGAGGGGTCAGCCATGATCTTTCCTGCCCGCCTCAGGGTCCTGGAGGTGTACAGGTCCTGAAGAGAAGGCAGGTTACAGGACCCTCAGCCGGATGACACGCTGCAGTCTGCCTCTGTCCCTGGCAGTAGCAGCAGTGTACCAGATGGTGATGGAGGAGGTGAGGATGGACTCAATGATGGAGGTGTAGAAGTGCACCATCATTGTCCTTGGCAGGTTGAACTTCTTCAGCTGCCGCAGGAAGTACATCCTCTGCTGGGCTTCCAGTCTGGACTCATGTGATCAGTTAAGTGGCTCCTGCCGACCAACCAGAGAGCAGTATTTCCTGGTCAGATCTCTTTGTTCACGTGAGGAGCATCGTCCTCTGAGTCCGTCCAGCTCAGAATGTGTGAAGAGACGAACAGACGCTGCTAAGCAACAGCCTCCCACCTCACAGGCCTCCACTGCCGCCAAGGATGCTGGGAAAGTTTTCACCTCCTCACAGTCGCTCATTCACTCACAGAGAGGTCGACTTTTATCATTCAGGAGGAAAAACTATGACTGGACGACGACCAGAGACAAACAATCAACATCTTGACGTCATTCAACTGAAACTTTATTTAAACCTGGACCTCACAGAACTCAGGATGTGAGGACCTGGACCTGAGGGAAAAAAAAAAAAAAAGTCAAGAGACAGAAAATGATGCATCAGATAAACTCCTGACATTTTTGTGTTTTCAGCAACTTGATTATTGGTTATTGATTATTGGTCATTAGTTGCTCCTGCTTTTGAAACGTTGTCCAACCTGATGAATTCATGTGTTGGTGATTTTATAGTTTAATAATCAGATTTTATATCAACCCACACAGCTGTGTTGAATGAGTCAGGAGGTGATGTTGTTTCATGAGGACAGACTGCCCCCTGCTGGAGGAAACACTGACTACAGCACAAACACATAAACACATAAACATAAACACATAAACACATGTATGTCTCTGTCAGAGGAAATGCTATAACAGACCTGAACAGAATAAAAAATCACAGCATGAACTGATGTAGAGATATATTTATATTTGTATGTGTATTTACAGCAGAGGTTCAGTCAGATCAACCAACATTGATCTTAATGTTAATATCAATAATTGTGTGTGTGTGTGTGGTGTGTGTGTGTGTGTGCAGGGGGGGGGTCAGTGTGGAGATGAAGCCGGAGCTGCACCGAGTGCTGGAGTCCAGGAAACGAGATCAGCTGATCAAACAGAGGAAACAGGAAGATGAAGCTCGGAGGAAGATTTCACCTCTGGAGGCCGAACTGCTGAAGAGGCACAGGAAGCTGGAGGAGGTGACACACACACACGTCATTACATTAGCTTGTTAGCATGTTAGCATGTCTGTCCAGGTTCTCTGTCCAGGTCACGGTCGTCTTCAGTTCTAGAGTTGAAGGCAGCTGGACATTATCAGGTTCTTCATTAAGATGTTTCACCTCTCATCCGTCTTCAATGTCATCAACATGTCCTCAGCATGTCCTTAGTGTGTCTTCAACATGTCCTCAGCATGTGTGTATTCCTGTCGTTGGGATGAATCAGTTTTTGAGGTTTGACCTCCATTCATTCCTCCACCCATGTGATGAACTCTGTCCTCTCTCTGTGTCTCTGTCACAGCTGGAGAAGCAGCAGGAGAAGGAGCAGGAGGAAAACCTGAAAGCTCCGGAGTTTGTCAAAGTGAAGGAGAATCTGAGACGGACGTCTTTCCACAGTAAAGAGGAGAAGGAGGTTTAGAGACGAAGCTGCTGCAGGAGACCAGACTGTCCAGGTTTACAGGACATACTGAGGACACACTGAGGACATGTTGATGCCAGACTGATGTTAGCTGATGAATAGCAAACAGGTACCTGAACATACCTGGAGCAGGTGCAGCCTCAGAGACTCTCCTGTGTTGGTCACATGGCACGTGATGGACGAATCAGAGTCATCCTCTCAGAGGGACATGATGTCAGAGACGACGTAGATCTGAGTTTTTATTACTTCCTGTTTCAGAGACGTCTCTGGTTCCTGATGATGTGTCAGAGGTCAAAGGTCAAAGATCAAAGCTTGTGCAGGCAAAAGAAGTTAACTACAACTCCCAGAATGCATTTAGACAAAAAACGTCCAATCACTGATGGCTGAGATCAGACTTTACTGTTGAGACGAGGAGGTGAGTTCTCATCTGACTGGCCCCGGAGGATCGTGGGTACTGTAGTCTTTAGAACCTGGCGTCAGAGGACAGGAAGCTTCTCCCCACAACTACTAAATATTAACCACATCTGATGAGAGAAATATTTAATTCATATCTGAGTTTTATCAAAGGATCTTTATGAGAAACTGAAGTTATCATGAAGTCCTAGAATCATTATTTTCTTGTTTTACAAGATGTTAAATCAGATTTATGATCTAAAGACATCATAGACGAAGCTTCATGTTTCCTTTTGTGAGCTTTTGTTTTTGAATTTATTAAATCCTGATTCTTGTTTTTATTGTGACTAAAACAGTTTTTTTTCTGTTTCTAATGAAGACGTTTGTTTATGTTGATGAGACTCTGAACATTAACATGAAAATTATTAAAGAATAAATCTGAGTCGACTCGAAGCCTTTAACATAAAATAACTTCTCTCACTCGTTAAACTGAAGCCTTAATGAACTGATCAATCAATCAATCAATCAATCAATCATCAAACTGAACTTTAGACTTTAACTGTGTAAATAAAGATTGAATCTGAACTGTTGTTATTTTCTGATTGTTCTGAATAAAACTGACAAATAAATGACTGATTCTCCTGTTTCTCTTCCTGTTTATTGATTATTGATTATTGATTATTTATAGACTCAAGTCAGTGTCTCTGTAACTGATTATAGTTCATTTATTAGGATTTGTTTTCTGCGGTTTACATTCGTACTGATGTAAGAATAATAAACTGAGGAGAAAGAAACAAACAATAATCAGTAATCAGTAATCAGTAATCAGTAATCCATAATCTCCTTCCTCGTTTTCTCGTGTTAATTAAATAAAATCACTGACCTGAGGAGGAGGTTTTGTTAAATGTTTACAGGTCACGTGTTTCAGCTGCTGGATGCACGTGGAGCTCTGAGATGTACTGGATTATTTATTATTGATTGGAAATACTCAAGTACGACTATAATGCATTACATGAGTAAATGTACTCAGTTACCTTGTCTGCCGGAGCTGCGCTGTAATGCAGCTTCTCTCCACTAGGTGTCGCTGTTTCTCTCTTTTCCTCCAGAAACTGAAGCTCCGTCAATTTACAAACAATCACCTGGGACCGGAAGTACTTTTATTTTGACACAAAACGTGTTTCGTGTTATTGTTGGTTTAGTTGTTAATAATGATTATTACTGACACAGTGAAGCTGTAACAAACATTGACACAATCAGCTGCTCAGTTTATTCTCAGAAGAATCAAAAGTATTCTGACGTTTTAATTTATTCAGTGATTTTATTCATAACGTTTCTATTAATTTTTTATTGTTATTTGATTAAGATAAGATAAGATAAGATAAGATAAGATAATCCTTTATAAGTCCCGCAATGGGGAAATTTACATTGTTGCAGCAGCATAAGTGATTGAAAAGATAGAAAAATAGAAAAAAAAACCAAGATGATTCTATAAAAAATATACACATAAGAACAGTATAAACATGACAATGTAATAAAAAATATTAACAGAAGAGTGATATACACAGGACTTTATACATAGAGACAGATTGAACTAAATACATATATTGCACATTTTGAAATGTAATTGCACACAGTGAGTGACTGATAGCAGCTGTTTTGTTAGGATTTATTAAAGTGGGTATGTCCATGTGGGTATGTGGTGTATTAGGAGCAGTGCTGATTGTAGAGTCTGACAGCAGCAGGAAGGAAGGACCTGCAATACCTCTCCTTCACACACTTTAGGTGAAGCAGCCTATCACTGAAGGAACTGCTCATGCTGTCAGACTGTCCTGCATGGGGTGGAGCTCATTGTCCATCAGGGTCCTCCTCTCTCCCACCACCTCCACCAGGTCGAGGGGGCACCCCAGGACAGAGCTGGCTTTCTTGATCAGCTTGTCCAGTCTCTGTCCGCTGTTGAGATGCTGCTACCCCAGCAGACCACTCCATAGAAGATGGTTGATGCCATAACTGTGTCTTAAAAAATCCTGAGGACTCCAAAGGACCTGAGTCTCCTCAGCAGGTAGAGTCTGCTCTGACCCTTCTAGTAAAGTGCAGTGTTGTTGTCTGTCCAGTCCAGTCTATTGTTCAGCTGAACACCCAGGTACTTATAAGATGTCACCATCTCAGTGTCTCTTCCCTGGATGTTCACTGGTGTTGGCGGGGGGTGGGGTGGGGTGGGGGGGTGTCTGCTCCTGCGGAAATCCACCAGTTCTTTGGTCTGAGGCAGTTCCACAGGCACCAGTCCACAGAGTCCTGCGTCAGTTCTCTGTGCTCCCTGTCATCCTCATTTGTGATGAGGCCGACGACTGCAGAGTTGTCAGAACTTTTGCAGGTGGCAGTGAGGTGAGTTATACCATCGGTAATCTACAATGTAAAATACTTAATAAACCATTAACAATAATTAGTGACCCACCACCCTCTCTTGTATCTTCTCATTCTTTTAATTTGATTTTTAATGTTTTGATGTTGTTTTTCTTTCTATTTAAGATATTTTTAATTCATTATTTAAAGCACTTTGTGAATTAAATAAACTTCACTGATTTACTTCCAATTAAATTAAGCCAAATTAAATTTACTTAATATTTAATTTAAAATTGTTTAATTGATTTTATGAGCGAGTTCATTCTTGATCTTAAGAGATAAAAATCTTTACTAAAGATCCACTTCCTCCCCCGCAGATGAAGACCGCGACCTTCAGCTGAAGTCTCTGGAAAAACTTGCTGACTGGAGGTTTATTTTGAAAGGTGACCAGAAGCTGTCTGTGTGTTTCCCGCCGGACTTGACGCTGGTCCTCCGCCGAGCACAGGCTGACGCAAAGCCGAAACTGTCGCCAGGGACCGGGCTCCAGAGCCACCGGAGCCGCCTCGCACTGCGGCCGCTTTGTTTAACCCGTGAACGGAGGCTGACGCAGCGGAGCCGGGGATCCGGTTCTTCCACCTGGATGTGAGCAGCACCGCCCGGACCGGTGCCCGGAGCCCGTTCATGTGTTTGGATCCACCAAGAGTCGACGGGGTCCATGTAATTTCTGGCAGAAAAGTGAACCGCTTTAAAATGGACACCGCCGCCCGCTCTCGGAGCCCGTAGACCGAAAGGCAGGTAAGAAGGCTGCTGGCGGGCTGCGGCCGCCCGGACACCGGACCGGTTCTGACCCGTTTCACCGAGCGGAGGGTGAAGTTCAGTCGGTTCTCTGCTGAGGGACAGCGCTGCTTCAGGAGAGGCGCTTTTCTTTGGAGGGAAGGTCAAACCAAACTCCATTCAAAAATCTGACAATTTAAAGTATCCGGCTCTGTGGTAAACTTCTGTTCCTGTCCAAATACGGCTGATTAATTTATGAAAATGTTTTTGGCCTACGGGTGAATTCGGCGCTAATATAATTGACCTAACAGAAGTTATTTGCAGTAGATTTCAGCCAAGGTTTGAGAAGTAGTTCGGGCTGCTCGCCACCGCCCTCCATGTCGGTCTGTGGGTGGAAAAACCCCGGAGGAACAGAGGTCGAACCGTGTTCAAAGTTCAGAATATTGTTCAAAAATTAACCGTGAGTTGGTGTAATGATCGTGTCCCGCTGTGAAACTCTGCAGGGGTGATTTTAAAATGGATCTGTCGGGTGTGGATGTTGGCCGGTGGATAAGGCCACGTTAAAGTGGCAGGTTTGTGAATGGAGTCTGGTTGTACGGTTTGTGTGTGTGTGTGTGTGTGTGTGTGTGTGGGACCGGGCAGTGAGTTGGCTGCAGCAGACAGTCGGAGGCTGCAGCTGCAGCAGGAGCAGCTGTCACACATCTCCATGATCCTCGCATTTACTTTAATGACGTCTGTCACCTGTCTCTGTCTGAGTCTGCGCAGTACGGCTCGTTAAAGAGAAACGTAGATTTTCTGTCAGACAGTAAACAAGCTAACTGCGCAGAGAAAATGCGCAGTGACCTTTCACTTTTCATATTTTCTATGACGTCATACGCACCTGTTGTGGTGGTAAACACACCTGACGTCACTGGCAGAGTTAAAGTTCATGTCAGAGCAAACCTGAACCCTGTGAGTGAAGCTGTGATGGTTCAGTCCAGGTCAGAGGTCAGTGCCTTGCTCGAGGGCAGAGGCAGAACCAAAGCTGATCATCTGTGATTGATAAGTGATCAGAACAGGTCAGGTGATCACAGACCCACCAAACCTGCAGGTAAAATCACCTGTCTTATCAATTGTCGCCATAGAAACCAGAGACAGGTGATAAACAGCAGCAGGTGTTTCTGATCGTCAGGTTTGATGATTAATCAGCTCAGACTGTGTGTGTGTGTGTGTGTGTGTGTGTGTGTGTGTGTGTGTGTTACTGTCTCTGTGAGGACCAGTCTCAGGTTTACACACTGCTCCGTCCTCCTCACTCTGAAGGTTCAGGTGAGAATCAGGTGAGAGGAGGAGGTCCTGATTGACTGCATCACTTCCTGTTGGTCCAGGACTCTCAGACCAGGTCTCCGTCTTCTGGTGTCTGATGGTTTAAACTGGGACACAGCTGGTTTGTTTGTCACAGGGTTCCTCTCTGGGGGGGGGGGGGTACCTCCTCTCCTCCCAGCATCTTCTGCTCCTCCCCACCCCCATCATCCCTCTGATCACCACCTCCCCCTCTCCTGGGGGGTCTGACATAGAGACAGAGGAGTCAGCCAATCAGAGAGCAGAGTGCTGAGAGATGGTTTAACCCTGTGTGTGTGTGTGTGTGTGTGTGTGTGTGCGCGCGCGCGCGTGCGCGTGTGTGCGCGTGTGTGTGGGTGAGAGGCAGTAATCAGAGAGACATGATTTCATCATCTGATTAGATGTATTGATAACAATGATCACAGATCAGATCATCTGATGTTCAATCAGTTCCTCAGTTACATACATATCAATATTTTAATAACGTGGTTCAGTTGTTCAGTTGTTGTTCAGTTGTTGTTCAGTTGTTCAGTTGTTGTTTAGTTGTTGTTCAGTTGTTGTTCAGTTGTTGTTTAGTTCAGTTGTTGTTCAGTTGTTGTTTAGTTGTTGTTCAGTTGTTGTTTAGTTGTTGTTCAGTTGTTGTTCAGTTGTTCAGTTTTTTGTTTAGTTGTTGTTTAGTTGTTGTTTAGTTGTTGTTCAGTTGTTGTTTAGTTGTTGTTCAGTTGTTGTTCAGTTGTTGTTCAAGTCAAGTCAAGTCAAGTCAAATTTTATTTATATAGCGCCAATTCACAACAGAAGTTATCTCGAGACGCTGTACATATAGAGCAGGTCTAGACCGTACTCTTTATCTTATAAGATTTACAGAGAAAACCCAACAGATCCCACCATGAGCAAGCACTAGGCGACTGTGGCAAGGAAAAACTTCCTTTTAAGAGGCAGAAACCTCGAGCAGAACCGGACTCAAGGTGGGCGGCCATCTGCCTCGACCGGTTGGGTTTAGACAGAAAGAGAGGGGGGTGGGGGAATGGGGTAGGAGAAAGACAACATTGCACATACACAGACTAAGTCAAAGTGTAAATAGTAGTAGTAATAATAGTAATAATAATAATAATAGTAATAATTATTATTACAGCTAAAGGAATAATAATGACAAACGATGGTACATTAATAGCACTAACACTATCAATAACACTAGTAAATGTTTTAATTATTGTTGCATCATGGGTTGAGCTGGATCATGGGAGCAGCAGGAGACTCTCCAGCTCTGGAGGCAGAACCCTGCAGTGAGAGACAGTAGAAGAGAGAGAGAGAGAAGCACAGCCTGGGCAGTAATGTGCTTGAGGGAAGAACACACAGTTAAAGTGATGCAGTGATATTAAGACAGTTAATAATAATCTCGTCGGCAGGACATCATGGACAACATTTACTAACTATTAATCTTAACTGATGCATTGAGACTGACCCAACCCGCCAAGGGAAAAATGGTATCCTGAAATAGGAACCAGAATAATGTGCTAGTTAAAAGTTAAGGCATAAAGATGAGTTTTTAGTTTGGATTTAAAGGCCTCAACTGAGTCAGCCTGTCTAATATCACTAGGGAGGTTGTTCCAGAGGAAGGGGGCCCGATAGGAGAAGGCCCTGCAGCCTGCTGACTTCTTTTTGACTCTAGGGACAGACAGCAGCCCTGCACTCTGAGAACGCAGAGCACGCGAGGGAATATAAGGGTTAAGAAGATCAGACAGGTATGAGGGGGCTAGCCCATTTAGAATTTTATAAGTCATTAAGAGAACTTTAAAGTCTGATCTAACATGAATAGGGAGCCAGTGAAGGGAGGCTAGAACTGGGGTAATATGGTCAAACCTTCTCGATTTGGTCAGCATTCTAGCTGCAGCATTCTGAACCATTTGCAGACTTTTAGTGCTAGTACGCGGTAGTCCTGAAAGCAAAACATTACAGTAATCCAGTCTAGAGGAAACAAAGGCATGGACTAGAATTTCAGCGTCTGCCATGGAGAGAAAAGACCGAATCCTAGCTATATTGCGTAGGTGAAAAAAGGCGGTCTTTGTAATGTCTTTAATATGCTGATCAAAGGAAAGAGTACGATCAAGTGTGACACCCAGATTTTTGGCTGTTGTACTTTGAGAGATAACACAGCTGTCAAGGGATATAGTTACATGATCGAACTGGTGTCTATATCGTGCTGGGCCAATAACCAGCATTTCTGTTTTGTCTGAATTAAGAAGCAGGAAGTTTTGAGACATCCAGCTTTTAACAGATGACAAGCAGATCTCTAATTCCCTAATTTGAGAGGCATTATCAGCCTTTATAGGCACATATAGCTGGGTATCATCAGCATAACAGTGAAAATTAATTCCATGACTCCGAATAATTTGGCCAATAGGAGAAATATATAGAGAGAAAAGCAGGGGGCCAAGAACAGAACCCTGGGGTACTCCATATTTCACATCAGAGAAGGCTGATATGGTGTTATTACAAGAGACACACTGAGTTCTGTCAGATAAGTAAGATTTTAACCAGCTGAGGGCCACGCCAGAGATTCCAAATCTATTTTCCAATCGGTCCATGAGTATACGGTGATCTACAGTATCAAAGGCTGCACTAAGATCAAGTAATATGAGCATAGAGGTGGAATCTGAATCTAGAGAGAGTAGCAGATCATTTACTACTTTAGCAAGTGCTGTTTCAGTAGAGTAGAGTCAGTTGTTCAGTTGTTGTTCAGTTGTTGTTCAGTTGTTGTTTAGTTGTTCAGTTGTTGTTCAGTTGTTGTTTAGTTGTTCAGTTGTTGTTTAGTTGTTGTTCAGTTGTTGTTTAGTTGTTGTTTAGTTGTTGTTCAGTTGTTGTTCAGTTGTTCAGTTGTTGTTCAGTTGTTGTTCAGTTGTTGTTTAGTTGTTCAGTTGTTGTTCAGTTGTTGTTTAGTTGTTCAGTTGTTGTTCAGTTGTTGTTTAGTTGTTCAGTTGTTGTTTAGTTGTTGTTCAGTTGTTGTTTAGTTGTTGTTGTTTAGTTGTTGTTCAGTTGTTGTTCAGTTGTTGTTTAGTTGTTGTTCAGTTGTTCAGTTGTTGTTCAGCGTTAAACTCAGTCCCTGTTTTTTTCTGTTTCTTCAGCTTCGTCGTTTCCTCCTCATTGTGTGTTTGCTTCCTTCCTTCCTTCTCACTGCACACACACACAACTTTGTGGGTCAGATCCCGGTCCTGGTCTTGGTCCTGATCCTGATCCTTTCATGTTAAACAGAGAAATAATAAATTAATGGATCAGCAGCAGTTTCTGTTAAATGTCTAAAGTTTTCCTGTGACTCCGTCATCATCGTCTTCAGAGACCTTTGCTCTGAACATGAGACTGAAACTAACTTTTATTGATTAACCTGCTGATTATTTTCTCAGTGAACTGATCAGTTAATCAATAATAATAAACGCTCCTGATCAATTCAGGAGAAAATCAATCTGCAGTTTCTCTGATCAGTTCTTCATATTTTTTTGTCCAGTCTGATGGTAAAGAACCAGGACCAGAACCAGAACCAGTACCAGGACCAGGACCAAACATTTCAGCTGAGAGTTTTAGTGTCTGATGTTTGAATTGATCAGGAGATTATTGATAAATCTGACAGCCTCCTCTCTCCTCAGCTGATCTCCAGCTCTTCCTCCTTCCCGCTCTGAGGAGGTGCCATGTCGGCGGCTCAGACCCAGAAGGAGTCTGGTGAGGGGGGGTGGAGCTGCCTGGAGGCTCTGGGTCTCAGTCAGAAGGAGCTGGTTCTGGCCGAGGCCCTGCAGATGGAGTATGATGCCCTCTCCAGACTCAAACAGGACAAGACCAGTCCAGGACCCGCCCAGACTGGATCCAGGGCTCCGGCCCAGACCCGCTCCAAGACCCCGAATCCTTCCATCGAACGCCCCCTACCCACCCCCAGCCAGCCCATCCCTGCCCCCCCAGGAGGAAGCCTGCTCAGGGGTCTGTCCGGATCGGACTCGTCCCTGAACCAGCCCGGAGGGTCCCAGTCCCCGCAGTCTGTCCCGGCCCGGGCAGTCCCTCCTCACGGCGTCAGAGAGTCCCTGTACATCCTGGACGATCCAGAGGTCAGCAAGTTCAGAGACTACTCAGGGTCCAGCCTTGGGGACTCGCTGGGATCTGGACCTGGGTTTCTTCCCAAAGGCTTCCCCTCTCTTCCAGATGACGTCCCCCCCGCCATCCCACCCAGAAATCCTATCCCCCCATCGTCAGGGTCAGAGAACCCCTTCCTGCCTAGCCGAGGGTCTACGGCTCCCCGGGACGTGAACCTGTTCACTCCGGATGTGGATCAGCCCAAAGTGACCTCAGGAGAGCTGAACTACGACAACATCAACGGCTCGCTGTCCCGACTTAATGGGAGCCGACCCGGGCCCCGAGGCCGCCGGGCCAACGGCGACCAATCGGGAAAGCCTGTGGCTCGGAGCAAGACCCTCCCCCCTCAGGTACCGCCCAGGACGTACGTACCCGTTCCCAAGAGCAACAAGAACCAGCGGCGGGTTTCTGCAGACCCGGTAAGCCCCAGCTTCCTGTTTCCTGTGTGAGGTCACAGGATGTCACCTGAAGTCTGACGTCACAACCAATGAAAATCCTGTTTCCTGGTCCAGCTTCTCTGAGTCGCTCCTGTTTTCAAGATGCTGCAGTGCTGAGTCCGTGTTAGCTCAGTTTGCTAATGTTAGCAGCCTCTGGTAAAAGCAGGTCCCCCTGATATCAGCTCTGGGTTTTACAGGTTGTTTCCTTCTATGAGCCGCATCTTCATGTTTCAGTTGTCAGTTCTTTTCTTTGCTGCTCAGCTGAGGTGAATAAAGCTGGTGTTAGCGAGCTGTTTTCATGATCTCTGGGCAGCACAGAAAAGGACTGGCAACTGAAACAGCTAGCTAGCTAACATAGCTAAAATTGTAGTTTGGCAAGGTTAGCTGGGTTTTTAGGTTAAAGCAGTAGAATGACAGTGAGTGGTTTCAGGTCTGTCCCAGCACTGACTCAGAGAAGTTGGACCAGGAAACAGGATTTTCATTGGTCCTCACATCAGACTCTGAGCTGAGGGTCCAGCTGTTTGTTTTATTTGTCAACAGTGAGGAACATGTGACGTTGTGTCAGCTGACAGACCGGTTCAACCTGCTGATATCTGAACCATCAGAGTTTATTTACCCAGAATCCTCTTTTCACTGTGAATCAGGTTTCAGAGTCACAGTGAAGACAGAGTCTGTAAAACAAGACAACAACATTTTTCATGTGTTAATAATGATCACATTAAGGTTCATGTTCTCTACAAAGACAGTGCCCCTGCAGCCCGCAGTCTATATTACCCATGATCCTCTTCTCCCTCTGGAGCAGGAAGTGACAAACAGACCAGACTCTGTTTCTAATTGTTGATATTTGCGTCAGTTTCCTGGATATCAGAGATGAACTCTGGTTTTCATCTGCTCTACAGTTGAGAATTACTCTGAACCTGATTCTCTGAAGTCGAATCACAGCAGACGTTTTCTCAGAGCATTTAAAACTTCCTGAGGACATTTCTTTCAGTTTGTCTCTGAAGCAGCAGCAGATTAAATCTCCTCTTCATGATAAAATCAGTGTAGACTCAGGTGAACTGACAGTCTGAAGCTGTAAACATCTGCTTCTGGGAGAAGCATTTAAAATAATCTGTAAACTGTCTGAACTCTGATGAGGAGGAGACGTGAGTTTCCTCTGGTGACGACTGTTCAGCTGCAGCTTCGTGTTGTTTCCTGGACGTCAGTGATGAAGAGCTGCTCCTCCTCTTCCTCTCAGATTAAATCCTTCCTCTCTCAGGTGAAACATGTTGACTTACAGCAGCTGTTTCCTGAACCTGAGTCACAGCTCTGACCTCTAATATCGAGAGAGTAATAAAACACCATCTGAACCTCAGCATTGTTCTGTATTTATACTGATCTCAGATCAGCTGAGTCACATGTTTTTACTGTTATTAATTATTGATTAATATTCAGTTATTCAGGTTAGAATTGCAGCTCTTTATTCATTAGTTTATGAAACGTTACAGATAAATTTTTAGCCTCTTCTGCCTGATCATTATATTACTGACTGAGATTTGATCTGTTTGATCAGTTATTGATCCTCAGAGGTGACGTCTTTAAACCTGGGCGAACTCAGAGACTCATTGATTAGTTGATCGATTAATCAATTAAAATATTCACTGGTTCCAGTTTCTCTCACGTCAGGATTATTAATCTGAAGACGACACAAAGGACATTTATTACGACTTTGTCACATGTTAGAGTTCTGACGCTACCTGTCCTCTGATTGGTCAGCTCTGATAGTACCTGTCCTCTGATTGGCTGGCTGTGTGTGATTGACAGGTGTCTCTGGGCTCCAGAATGAACGGGTTTGGATATGAACTGTTCCAGGTATCGGAGGAGAGAGATGAGGAGGTGGCGGCGTTCTGTCACATGCTTGACGTGTGAGTAACCAGACCTGATCCTGATCAGACCTGATCCTTTAAACCAGGTCGTGGTAGACTAACCTTCTCTCTGTGTCTCCAGGTTGCGTTCGGCGTACCCTTACACCGACCGGTCGAAGAATGCCGGCTTCGTCTGGTCGCCGTCTGTTGGTCACGAGGAGCTTCACCAGGGTCTTGGGGTCAGTGTGAGGGTCACGGTCATCAGCGAGCACTTCAGAGAACCGCTCACCTTTACCTGTGACGGTAAGACCTGAGAAATCACACGTTACTGCAACATGTCCGGTCCTGACCTCAGAGTCTGGTCCTGACCTCAGAGTCTCTGTCTCCGTCAGGTTCGTCCACCGTGGACCTAGCTGATCTACCAGACTCTGTGTTACGCTCAGGACGATCTGGATCACCTGGACGTGGACGAGTACCTGCTGAAGGTCTGCGGACACGACGAGTTCTTCAACAAGTAAGAACCTCAAACCTCCAGAGGACCTGGTCTGGGTCCTGCTGTCGGACTGAAAACATGTTTGTTTGGAGTCTGAAGGCTTGTTCTTGATCCTGGACTTAGGTCTCACCTGGATTGTAGAGAGTCCAGGTGTTTGTCCAGGTGAGTTTGGAGTCAGTCTGAATCATCTGGTCCACATGGAGCTGACAGTCCTGCAGCTGATCCAGGTCCAGGTCCAGGTCCAGGTGTTTATTGAGTATTTATTGTTGTGATCCAACACAAACACCTGGAGAGGTGACTTTTAGTTTGAACGTGTTTGTCCTCATGTGTGATGAGACATTAGAGGAGTGTGTGTTACTGGTGGACGTTGTGTTCAGTCAGTCGTCACATGATGGAACCCCCCCCCCCCCCCTCATGTTTCTTGCTTGATCAACAAACCATCATTTCTCTAAAAACTCAGTTTCACATCGTCACAGTTCTTGTGTCAGTTCCTCTGTAAACACTGAAACACTTTCAGCAGCTGAGACCCCAGAGCATCATGGGAACTCCAAACCTTACAGCACAATAACAGAAAGAAGACACACAATAATAATATTAAACTTTATTGTTCACACTGCAGAGTAACAGTAGTTACATCTGCCCCCCCCCCCAGAGTAAACCAGCAGTAAAATAATAAACTAACAGAAACACTGATCTGTGGTCTGTGGTTCAGACTCATAATAACAGACTGAGCTGAACTGTGGCTGCTGCTAAACCACACACACACACTCACACTCACACACTCACACACTCACACACTCACACACACACACCACACACACACACACAGCTAACTTTATACACTGCTGAGGACCCTCACTGATACAATCCTCAGCCCTGAACACACAGATCCTCAACCTGGAACCACAGACCAGGTCTGAGGATTGGACCACATGTGTGAAGAGCAGATCGCACTGGAGACGACAGACCAGGTCTGAGGACTGGAGAGATGGTGAGAGAGAGAGAGAGAGACAGACAGAGAGAGAGAGAGAGAGAGAGAGAGGGAGAGAGAGAGAGACAGGGTGTTTCAGTCTAATATTCTGAGCGATGATGACATCACTTCCTGTTCTGGAACAATAACTGAACTATAACTGCCACAGTCTGTTATCACTGACCTACACACTGTTACTGACATCCTGTCTGTCTCTCTGTCTCTCTGTCTCTCTGTCTCTGACCTGTCTGTCTCTGACCTGTCTGTCTCTCAGCTCTCAGACTCTGGCAGGTCTGGAGTTTGTTCAGCAGTGTCTGAAGTTCGACTGGGACGTTCGACTGTTTCTGACCAGGAGATCAGCTGTGAACACTGAGCTGTCCCGCACGGTCTGAACACACACACACACACACACACACACACACACACACACACACACACACACACACACACACGTCTGGAGGTCAGAGTCAGAAACTGCTTACAAATCTCAGGATGATGACGTCAGAGACACAGTGCATTATGGGTCGTTTGTTCCCACAGAGACAGAGGCTGTGTTCGAAATGGCATACTAACGTTCTGCCTACTACATACTCAAACCAGTATATACTGTATACTGCCTACTAAATGAGCGTTTAAGTAGGTGGCCGTTCACACTGAAGCATACTACCAGTATCCCAGAATGCATTTCACACCACCGGCGGCATCAGCAACAACTGGCGGCGATTTAAAGCAAATATTTTTCCCGTTTATTGATCGTTTCTCTGTCCTTTTAGTACATTGGATTATTTTTTTAGGCGAACAATATTGCCATATAGATTTATAATTTGTGTTCAGTTAGTGTTATAAACTCCTGTTTATAAATCTGCTCTGAAGTTTTCGGAGTTCTGGGGAGAGCCGCTGGTCCAGCCTGCCTTGTTTACTGCCGTTATCCTGGGTCCGAGGCTTCAGTTATGCCTCTTTCCAGCCACCTGCTGTCACTCACAGCAGGGAGACGACAGAGGCGATCGGCTCTTCGTCTGCGGTACATTATCCAGATGTACATCAATTCTGGATTTCCCTCAGAAGTATTAACACACAATAAAGTTTTAATCAGATTGCTAGCTCCTAGTAAATCAATGTGATGTGAACTGCTAAGACTGGGGGAAAGTAAGAAGAAAGAAAGAAAAGAAAAGGTCTCTTTCATTAAAATCAGTTATTATTATTACTATTATTATGATGATTTTTATATATTGCTTATAAGAAGATCCGTCATTGTACGCCGTCTGACGGAACGCAATGCATTGTGGGGCGGTTGAGTATATCCAGTAAGCATCACGGTGCATACTCTGAAATTCTTGCCGATTTAGTACACATCCGGGCATTTCTCGCGTACACAAAATTTGCATACTATTCGCAAACAGTTGTTGTACTGCCCTGTGTGATGTGTTCTGTCTGTATTTGCTGCTGGAAATGTAATTTCCCCGAGGGAGTCATCCCAAAGGGATCAATAAAGTCTGTCTAAGTCTAAGTCTAAGCCTGAACACACTACATACTAACTTTGACGTCAGACTTAGTATGAATAGTACGTTAGTATGTGGGTTCAAACACAGCCAGACTTTGGTTTTAGATGAGAAAGTGAAACCTGTTAAAGAGCAGACTTCACTTTCTCTCTGTCACTCACTTCATTCTTTGTCCTCTGTCGCCATCTGTCAGTGTTTTGGTTCTGTGTGAACAACAACATGAAGGCGACTACCCAGAATGCAATGCGTCTCCCATTCTCTCTTTCTGCTGATGTTATTAATATTAATAATATTCCTGAGCTGAAGCCTCAGGTGTCAGAGTTTAATCGACCAAAACAACATGTTGATTCTTGTTTCCTCTGTCTGAGGCGCTCTGCTATTGGCTGGTACCAGGTGATGTCAGCAGAGACCAGCCAATAGCAGAGGGCCAGGTCAGTAATGTGGCTCAGGCTCATTGATGCTCTGACCAACAGAAAGAAGATGATGAGATGGCGTCCACCATGAACCACAGCATCCTGCTGCAGGAGCGACCAATCAAACAGACAGTCACCAGGTGAGGGGGCGGGGCCTGGACCACACACAGATCTGATTGGTTGAACTGGGAGAGCAGGAAGTGATAATAATAATAATACTGTGTTGGTCAGGGAGGCTCTGACTCTGCTGTTGGACACGTTTCACAATGAGGCTGAGTCCTTCCTGCTGTCAGAGGTAACACACACACACACACACACACACACCTGTCTGTCTGTACTTTTGAGGACCCTCGTTAACATCATGACCCCTGACCCTCACGTCCTCACTTCGCTCCAGGCCAGTTTATCCTCATGGTTTAAATCTTGTCTCTTCTTCGCTGCTGTTTTGAAGGTGGAGCTACCGCTGCACGTTGAGCGTCTCGTCCAATCAGTGAAGGCGCTCTGCAGCTCGTTAGCTGCCGTGGAAACGACTGACATCACCTCCGCCCTCAACCAGCTCCCAGCATGCCCCTGTCGCCTGCAGCCCAAAGTCCTGAAGGTGAGAGATGCTGAGTGTTTTCACAGCTGAGTTTTTTCAGTCTGTCAGAGTCCTGATCCTGTCCTCTCTGTCCTCCCAGGATGCATCAGTGCTGGCGCTCCGAGAGAACAGAGGTTCGTACAACACCACAACAACAGCACAACAACAACACAACATAAACAACATGTTAAAGGGTCAGTCCGCCCAAATCACAACACGTTATATTTCCTCTTGTTTCCATCTTCGAGTTTAATTCATCAGACTTTTTATGTAGATAAATCAAACACAAAATGTTCAGTCATGAAAACAGCTTAAATGTCCCAGAAAAAGTCCCGGAAAAGTCCTGGAGTTCGACAGGGTAAACCCTGACACAGGAAGTAGTTGTGGTGAGGCAGCAGGATGTGAGGTGAGGGTCCTGACGGTTCGGATGTGTCGTCGTTTCACAGAGAAAGTGGTGGAGAAGCTGACGGCGGCCATCTTGGATCTGGTGGAGCTGTACTGCAGCACGTTCAACGCCAACTTCCACACGACGCCGCAGAGTCACAGCTGCACGGCGCCGATCCAGGAGGCCGGCCTCGTCACCAACGTCCTGTCCTTCAATGTGTACGCTGCCCACAGGATCCCCATCACCTGGGCCACCAGGTAACACACACACACACACACACACAGAGGAACATGTGAGTGTGTGTTGCAGACACAGCGACCCCCTCAGGCTGCAGCGAGCATCACAGTGTGAACAGACAGACTGATGATTCAGCTGTTCTCAGACCAGCACAGAGACTCTGTGTGATCCTGAAACAAAGCAGCTCAGACTGAGAGCTGCCGCCCCTCCCCCACCCACCACACACACACACACACACACACACACACACACACACACACACACACACACACACACACACACACAGGGCTTCACTCAGACAAAGAGCTGACTGCCTGGGAACCAGACCTGACCTTTGACCTCTGAGAGGAGGCAGGGTTAGGGCTTCGCCTGACACCTGTCTGTCAGCAACACACACACACACACACACACACCATCTGTGTGTGTGTGTCTGTGTGTGTGTTTGAACATTAATTTTCGTGCAGGTTGGTTGAATGTAAACTGACTCTGGATCAGCAGGTGAAGAGTCACAGAGAGAGAGCTACTGATTGATCACTGATCAGATTGTCTGGTAATCTATTGATAAACAGTTGTATAGTCAGATAATTCAGAGAATGAAGAACCATTTGAACAGTTTGTCTCTGACTCTCAGGTGTTTGAACTCACCTGGATCATTCAGCTCAGGTGTTCAGATCAGTGCCTGAGGAGCAGGAAGGAGCAGGGTTTCTGTTTGTCTGTTAACGTCAGTGAGGCTGCAGCGCCCCCTGCAGGTCTCCTCCTCTGATCTGATCTGACCGCAGAGTGTGAGCTTTTATTTTGAAATATGAGTGTGTGTGTGTGTGTGTGTGTGTTCAGATGAAAGAGGCTCTGATGAACAGTAAATGGAGCTCAGCAATACTTTTCATTTGACTCAGACTTTTCCTCCTCCAGCTGCTTTGAGATCAGCTCTGTCTCTAATAAACTGTGAAGAAGATTATTGATCCACAGTTTAAACATTTGCACTGAGATTAACCGGATGCAGAGGTTTTTTATTGATCGGAGCAGATTGATCAGTCACCTGTCTGTCACCTGTCAGCTGATCTGGAGTCAGATTCATCAGGTTTTGCCGTAGCTTTTTTTAACAAACCTTTCTGTGACCTCATCATGACATCATGTCCCTGTCCTGTTCTCTGATTGGTCAGTTACGAGGGTTTCTTCCTGTCCTGCTCTCTGACTCATGGAGGGGCGGAGCTCTGTGCTCCGCAGCACACCAGCAAACAGTCAGTCAGCAAATACCTGTTCCACCTGGTGGTGTGGGACCAGAGGTGTGTATCTGAGCTGAGTCTCACCTGAAGTAAATTATTGTGTTGTTCACACTCAAAAGACGCCTTACACTGAAACACAGGACTGCCTCCCCTCACTGACCTCCCTCTGCCCCCCCGCCCCCAGGGTGTGTTTCCCGGTGCAGATCAACCAGCTGCCCAGAGAGTCTCAGCTGACGGTGATTCTGTTTGCCAGCCCCCTGCCCCCCCCTGGAGGAGCCGAGGACAAGGGGAAGCAGCGTCGCAGCATCGAGGCTCTGGGCTGGGTCACCATGCCGCTCTTCAACTTCAGACAGTGAGTCACATGACACCCCCACACAGAAAGTCACAGCCAACAGACTGTCCAACCCATTATGCTAAGCTAGGCTAGCTGTTTCCCCCTGTTTCCAGTCTTGATGCTAAGCTAAGCTATCAGCTGTAGCGTCATACTTCCTGTACAGATCAGTGTGTGTGTGTGTGTGTGTGTGTGTGTGTGTGTGTGTGTGTGTCTGCAGCATCCTGACATGTGGCAGGAAGTTATTGGGTCTGTGGCCTTCAACCCCAGGGAGGACAGGAAACGCCCGGACCAGTTCACCAAACTTCAGCCAACCAGACAGTGTGATACTACAGGTACACACACACACACACACACACACACACACACACAGACCTCTGTTTCCTGTGTCTCTTCCTCTGCTGTTAAATTCAGTAAAATCTTTGTGTAGTTTGGTTCCAGTTAAAGCAGATGAACAGTCAGTGTTCAGGTAAAGACACAGACTGAGGTGAGACAGACAGGTGTGTGCAGGTAAAAACAACAGGAAGTGTTGTTTGTTTGTTGATCTGATCCAGTGTGACCTTTCAGAATAGCAGCTCAGAGGAAACAGAGGCTGCAGAACCTCATTCAGAATCCTCCTGTTTTTAACTTTCCTTCAGTGTCACAGTGAAACAGTGAGAGCTGTCTGAACATCCATGATACACTGACACCAGGAGCTGATCACAGAGAGTTCAGCTGCTCTGAAACTGATGGAAACAGAAACAGGATGAAAACATGTGGTCGCCAGCGACTGAGGCTGTGACAGGAAAATAAACTCAGCTCAGATCTAAGGCCTTTGTTTCAGTGCAGTCGACTGAGTTTAACACACACACACACACACACACACACACACTCTTCACTGATTCAGTGTTAAAGAGCCACTGCACTCAGCGCTCCCTCTGCTGGAGGACAGATGAACTACACCAGACTGAAAGATCATGATTCTCTCTCTCTGTCTCTCTGTCTCTCTTTGTCTGTCTCTCTCTCTCAGGTCGACTTTCCGACCTCATCCTTCGAGGTCCGGTTCAGTACCCCCCCCCCAGCAGACTTCTGTCCTCAGTATGACTTCTCCAGACTGGACACCATCAGTCAGATCCAGCTGCAGGACGTCCTGCACAAGAAGGCCTTCTTCTGGTCAGACACACACACACACACAGTAACAGATGTGTTTCCCTCTGTTCTTCTTCTGTGGTGTAAATGTCAGTAAGAGTCTGAGGATTAGGTCCAGGTGTGTCAGCCAACAGACACAGGAGCTGCTGCCCCCCCCGATCAGTGTCACAGTTTCAGTATGAAAACATAAAAAACTACAGCCACCTCCTTCCTCCCTGATCTGTCAGCTTGGTTCAGGTGTGGACAGAGGTCAGATCAGAGTCTCTGGTCAAACTACTCTGTCAAAGACAGAAGGTCTCTCTCTGTGCAGTGTGGATCAACACGACTCCTCCAGATCTTTTAACAGATTAAAAACTGATTCACTTTGTACCAACAGCAGCAGCTCCTGAAAACACAGTTCGATGTTTGAGTTACAGTTACAGCTGTGATCACAGAACTGACAGTGGTCTCTGTGTGGACCCAGCTCCAGGTCCTGGTCCAGGTCCAGTGTAACCTGTGTTGTACCTGTGCAGGTTGACGGCGGAGGACAAGCGTCTGCTGTGGGAGAAGAAGGCGTTCTGTCAGTCTGAGAGCGCAGCGCTGCCTCTGGTCCTGGCCAGCGCCCCCTGCTGGGAGTGGGCCTGTCTGCCCGACATCTACGCCCTGCTGAGGCAGTGGGCCTGCCTGGGTCACCTGGATGCCCTGGGACTGCTCCACGCCTCGTACGTCCCTGCTCACTTGTCCTCACCTGTTCTCATTTCAGTCTCACTTATCCTCACCTGTTCTCACCAGAGTCTCACCTGTCCTCACCTGTCCATCTCAGGGTCAGAGCACCTGAGTGAAGTCATCTCCTGTGTTTCAGATTCCCAGACCAGGAGCTGCGGAGGACGGCGGTCCAGTGGATGGACTCCATCTCAGACCCGGAGCTGCTGGACTTCTTGCCTCAGCTGGTCCAGGTAACGATGACAGAGTCAGACCTGATCGGGTTGGTTCCTGATCCCAGACGGACTTCCTGTCATGTGTCTGTGGCGCCGCCCCCAGGTCAAAGGTTGAAGTGCAGAGATGCTCCAGTTTACTCACCTGATTACTGAGATCTACCTCCAGGTGCACCTGTAACACAGATAAAACACCTGGATCTGTAGAGTCTGTGACAGACCTGATCCTGATCCTGATCCTGTGTCCCTGTCTCAGGCTCTGAAGTACGAGTGTTACCTGGACAGCTCCCTGGTCCGCTTCCTCCTGCGTCGAGCCATCGGAGACATTCGCATCGCTCACTACCTCTTCTGGTGATTCACTGATCTACACTCTGTCAGGATCAGGTCCAGACCTGAATCCAAACCTGAACCACATCCCAACACACAACAACAAGTCAGACACATCAACACTCTGTGTTTATTAATCTGCACGGTACCATCCACCTGTTCAGTCTGACGTCAGGGCCGACTAAAATCCTGTTTCCTGCTCCAACTTCTCTGAGCTCCTGCTGTCCAGATGCTGCAGTGCTGAGTCCTGCGGGTGCAAACGTTAGCGTTAGCTTGCTAAAAACCAGGCTAACACGGGACACAGCACTGCAGCTTCTGGACAACAGGAGCAACTCAGAGAAGTTGGAGCAGGAAACAGAATTTTAGTCGGCCCTGACATCAGACTGAACAAGCAGGTAGAGTTTATACTGATCCACCTGGTTCAGGAGGTCCACACAGACTGGTTCAGACCAGGATCTGGGTCAGTTCAGTTCAGTTTGTTGTGTCCCCATCTCTCAGGCTGCTGAAGGACAACTTGCAGGACAGTCAGTTCAGTGCTCGGTATCAGCACCTGCTGGCCGCTCTGCTCTGCTGCGTCGGTCGGGGTCTGAGGGACGAGTTCGACCGTCAGTGCTGGCTCGTCTCCATTCTCTCCAGGGTGGCTCACAAAGTCCGGGACGCCACGCCGTCCAGCAGACAGGTGCGGAGGACACAGACACACCTGGAGAGTAAAGATTCATTGATGGAGAGTTGACTGCTCCAGGTGTGAGTCCAGGTGTGTTTGTGTGTTACAGTCGGTGCTCAGAGAGGGTCTGGAGGAGATGAAGCAGTTCTTCTCCATGAACAGCAGCTGTAGACTTCCTCTGAACCCGGCGCTGCTCGTCAAAGGAATCAACATCCAGGTACAGAACCAGACCCACATCCACCTGGAGCAGCACACACACCTGCTGACATTCACTCACTCACCTGTTCATCCTGTGGGAGGTCTGGTCTCTGACTCTGGATCAGGTTCTGGTCTGAATGTGGTTCCTCAGTCTGACGTTGTTTCCTGTTTACAGTTGTGTTCCTTCTTTAACTCCAACGCTGTCCCGCTCAAACTGTCCTTCCAAAACCTGGACCCTATGGGAGACCACATCAACGTCATCTTCAAGGTAATGACACCTGAATCTGAATCTGATCTACAGACCAACCTCTGTGACCTCTGACCTCTGTCCTCTGTGTCCAGTCAGGAGACGACCTGCGGCAGGACATGCTGACTCTGCAGATGATCCGCATCATGAACAAGATCTGGATCCAGGAGGGTCTGGACATGAGGATGGTCATCTTCAAATGCTTCTCCACCGGCAGAGGACGAGGTGAGCTCACTGCAGGTGGAAACCACAGCTGGACAGGTGTGGTTACCTGTTCTCAGGTGTGATTGACAGGTGTGTTTACCTGTCCTCAGGTATGGTGGAGATGATTCCTCACGCTGACACTCTGAGGAAGATCCAGGTCGAACACGGAGTCACTGGATCCTTTAAAGACCGGCCACTAGCTGACTGGCTGCTGAAACACAACCCCACTGACGAACAATACGACAAGGTAACACACTCACCTGTACACACTCACAAAATGAACAGTCAAACTGTGATGTCAGGCCTGACCTCTGACCTCTGCGTGTGTGTCCAGGCGGTGGAGAACTTCATCTACTCGTGCGCCGGCTGCTGCGTGGCAACCTACATCCTGGGAATCTGCGATCGCCACAACGACAACATCATGCTGAAGACCAGCGGTCACATGTTCCACATCGACTTCGGGAAGTTCCTGGGACACGCTCAGATGTTCGGGAACATCAAACGGTGAGAGGACTGACGTGTTCGCAGGTATATGAGTAACTTTCTGTTGGTCTGGATTGGTTGAACCCTGATGTGGGTCATGTGACTCGTGCAGGGACCGCGCCCCCTTCGTCTTCACCTCCGACATGGCGTACGTCATCAACGGAGGAGACAAACCGTCGAGTCGTTTCCACGACTTTGTGGATCTGTGCTGCGAGGCCTACAACCTGATCAGGAAACACACACACCTGTTCCTCAACCTGCTGGGGCTGGTGGGTACAACACACTCACACACACACACGCACTCTCTCTCTCACACACACCTGAATCTGAACATCTGTGTGTGCAGATGTTGTCCTGTGGGATCCCTGAACTCTCTGATCTGGAGGATCTGAAGTACGTCTACGACGCTCTGAGACCTCACGAGTCTGAGGCTGACGCCACCATGTACTTCACCAGGTATACACACACACACACACACACACACACACACAGATAATCAATAACAGATATTGATTATTGTCTGTTTACAGTCAGAACCTGTGCTGCAGTTTACAAACAGATGTTTGGTCCTGGAAACTGTTTTAAAGTCATTAAAAGGTCATATAAAGGTCATTGAAGGAGTTGAACCAGCTGATCGGTTCTTTAACCCCCCCCTCCCCTCCCCGTCTCACCTGTTCAGGTTGATTGAGTCCAGTCTGGGCAGCGTTGCCACCAAACTGAACTTTTTCATCCACAACCTGGCTCAGATGAAGTTCGCCTCGTCAGAGGATCGACCCACACTGTCCTTTGCTCCCAGAGTTCACACGGTGAAGAGCGACGGCCTCATCAGGAGCCTGTACATCTGCAGACACATCCGCACCGCTGCCGCCAAGGCCTACGTGAGTCCTGCTCAACCAGTCTCCAGTAGTAAAAAGCTAATGTTAGGCTATAAACCAACTCCACCACGGTCACATGACGTCAACGTCTCCACCACTAAGCTTCCAACTGGTCATTTCATTTAGCTCTGAGCTCTTCTACAAAAGCCTTTCTTCTTAGAAAGTTAGTGAGAGTTTGAAAGAGCGTGAGTAGAAACACAACGAGGCTGTAAAGGTGGACTGGTGAGTAGATGGGTTTTCATGTTAACGTCCCCGACAACCTCTGTAGTCTCATTTAGACACTCGTTAGCAACCGCCTTTTTTAAGACACGTAAAAGCTTCAAACATCAGGAGTGGGGGATTTACTGACCCATTTTATGTCGGAGAATAAAACCGACATTTAACCAGAAACACACTGACTCTGGGACGAGGGGAACAGGAAGTGATGACATACAGGTGTCAGCTCTCACCTGATCTGTGTGTGTGTGTGTGTGTGTGTGTGTGTGTTCAGGCGTTCGTGGTGAAAGTGGAGAGGGAGGGGCAGCAGGAGGTTCAGCTGGTTCAGAGGACGTTCGAGGAGTTTCATGAACTTCACAGTAAAATGAGGCTGATCTTCCCCTCGTCCAGACTGCCCAGGTAGACAACTACTACACACAGACATATGTGTCTGTAAACTCTGTCACCGTGGAAACAGAGGTAACTCTACTCTTGCTCCTCTTTGTCCTGCCCACAGCTTCCCCAGCCGCTTCGTGATTGGTCGGTCTCGAGGTGAGGCGATGGCCGACAGGAGGAAGGACGAGCTCAACGGCTACGTCTGGCACCTGATCCACGCCAGCCCTGAGGTGGCCCAGGTCAGTCCCTGTCCTGGGCCTAGTTTTATTACTGCCTCATGTAATCCTGTAAAGTAACAGATTACAGTTAGAGCCTGTGGAGAGAGGCCCCCCGTCTGTTCTCACTCTGATCCATCACTTCCTGTCTGAGTCATTTCATCAGTGCTTTTATTATGGTGACGTCTGGACTTCCTGTCGTTAATGATCCATCAGACAGACTGTGTGTGTGTGTGTGTGTGTGTGGTGTGTGTGTGTGTGTGTGTATGTGTCTCTGTCTCTGTGTGTTACAGTGTGACCTGGTCTACACCTTCTTCCATCCTCTTCCCAGAGACGAGAGACCAGGATCCACAGCCTCCAGTAAACCTGCAGGTAAACACACACAGAGACACAGCAGCAGCAATAACAACAACAACAGTAAAGTCAGGTGTTTGTGAACTGAGCTGGATCCTCCTGGACCCAGGTTCATGAGAACCTGAAGTTAAACTCAAACATGAACAGAAACACTTCCACTGTGTTATCACACCAGAGATTAGACAGGCCCGTTGTGGCATAGAGTCTGACTCATGAGAACCTGTTAAAGTTTAACAGAGTGTTAAAGTCCAGACTGAGTCTGGTGTAACTGGTTTAATCAGGTGATAGAGGAAACTTCAGCTTCTTCTTCCTCAGCCTCAGTCTGACTTCATCTGTTCACTTCAATAAGGATTTAAAGGCTGAAAAACTTTATGAAGTTCAGGTCATTTCCTCTGAGTATCAGCTTCACTGTCACAGTTAAAACATGTCAGAGGATTCAGGCTCAGTGCATGATGGGATATGTTGCCTGGTTAGTGACCATCAGTTGTACACTACATTTCACAATACATTGTGGCATACACAGAGTCCTTTGTGCAGGGTTTAATAACTCTCTCTGTCCACTCAGACTGACAGTGAGTGAGAGGAGACTTAACAGAGGGTGGAACATTTCTGTTAAATTTCCAGAAACTTTCCAACAGGAATAAACTGGAAATGTAACGTCACTGTAGCTGTAAAATAAAACCTGTTGGTTAAATCTATGCATTTATACTGTAGCTAACTGCTAAATCAGAGATGCTAAATGTGAGCTAGCTAAATGAATAGAAGCAGATGAATTCTCCTCAGTCAGCTGCTGAATCAAACTCTAACCTACAGTCTGTGAACTGAGCTAGCACCATGACAGCTAGCACCATGACAGCTAGCCTCTTAACCTGTCAATCAGATGCTGTTAGCTAGCTCACATTTAGCATCTCTGATTTAGCAGCTAGCTGCTGTATAAACACATGTAGATTTAACCATGAACTGAGTCTGAACTGTTTTGAAATGTTGGAGGATCTTTGCTCAGGATCTGATGTCTCTGTGTGTGTGTGTGTGTGTGTGTGTGTGTGTGTGTGTGTGTGTGTGTGTGTGTGTGTGTTGCAGAGATCCAGTGGTCTCCAGCTTCAGGGAAAGAGCTCGGTGAAGTCAAACTCTCCATCTGCTACAAGAACGACAAACTCTTCATCATGGTCATGCACATACGAGGACTGGTCAGTCTGAGTGTGTGATTATTGATTATTGATTGGAGCAGTCATTGATTAATCTGATCTGTTTGTTCATGATAAACTCAGCTGGGCTTCCTGTCTGAGAGTCATGTTCTGATTCAGACGTTCTGATTGGCTGTGTGTGTGTGTGTGTGTGTGTGTGTGTGTGTGAGCAGCAGCCCCTGCAGGACGGGACAGACCCGGACCCCTACGTGAAGCTGTACCTGCTCCCAGACCCTCAGAAGACCAGTAAGAGGAAGACCAAGGCGGCGCGGCGCACCTGTAACCCCACCTACAACGAGATGGTACGACCCGACCCGGAGTCACACAGTCCTGGCCTCTGATTGGCTGTCAGCTGACGGCCTCTTTGTCTCTTTGTTTCCTGCAGCTGGTGTATGAGCGGATCCCTCGGGGGGACCTGGACCAGAGAATGATCCACCTGCGGGTCCTGGGTGACGGGGCGTTTTGGGAGAACACCCTGCTGGGAGAGACCTTCATCCCCCTGAAGAACCTGGTCCCGGGTCAGCACTGGGTGGACTGGCACCAGCTGGGCGCCGCCGGCTCTGACCCCGCCCACTGACCCTGCCCACTGACCGACAGGAAACAGGAAGCAGGAAGTGGTTGATTTAAAGGAAGAGAAGAAAAGAAGTGGTTCTCCTCAGGAGGAGGACGGAAGAAAAAAGAAAAATCCCTTCAAAGCCTTGACGCTGATCCTCCCTCTGTGTGCGGGAGTCAAAGGTCAAAGGTCACTTCACTGACATCATCACTTCATTTTAGGCGGTTCTTAAACACTGAAGACGACATTAACACAAACCTGCTCATTTTACTGGATTAAAATAATAATTGATTTAAAGCAGTGACGTAACGTTAACGAGTTCAACTAATGAGTTTTTAAGTAAAGGTTTTTAACGTGAACTCTAATCAACTTTAACTCCACAGGATCACATGACCATGAGTTAGATTCTAGATTTTTAAGATGTTTTAAGGCCGAATGAAAAAGGGTAAATTTAAATGAACTGATCAGAGGATTCAGACAGGAAGTGATGTCATACTCTGCGGTTCTGACGAGGCTCAGTTTCTCTGTGTGAAGCTGAATGAGCCTGAAATCATCATTTCATTCAGGAAGACAAGAGAAACGACTCACACAGAGGCATGCTGGGAAATGCACACTGAGGTGGATGAAGGTGGAGAAATCGTTGATTTGCAGCGATGAAGAGGAAACGTTCACTGTTCAGAACCTGGTTCACATTTTACTCAGTTTTACTGTAAATGAAAGAAACTTTTTAAAGTGTCTGAATGTTTCCATCTTTCTGCAGAAATCAGTGAAAAACTGAATCATACCAGAAAAAACAATCCGTTTATGGCCAGTTGAGTTATTTTTCGGGACTTTTCCAGGACTGGAAATCTGCATCAAGGAATTCCAGCCACAATTTTCTGCAGCTTTTTATGACCGGAGATTAAAACTTGATTCAAACAAAAACTCACAGTAAGAGAAGAGTTTGACCTTTGTGTTTGTGTACATACAGAGCTTTAGCCTTCATGTTGCTAACAGGAAGTGGCTGTAGCCTTCATGTTGCTAACAGGAAGCGGCTTTAGCTTCATGTTGCTAACAGGAAGCGGCTTTAGTCTACGTGTTGCTAACAGGAAGCGGCTTTAGCCTTCATGTTGCTAACAGGAAGCGGCTTTAGTCTACGTGTTGCTAACAGGAAGCGGCTTTAGCCTTCATGTTGCTAACAGGAAGCGGCTTTAGTCTACTTGTTGCTAACAGGAAGCAGCTTTAGCCTTCATGTTGCTAACAGGAAGCATCGTTAGTCTACTTGTTGCTATCAGGAAGAAGCTTTAGCCTACACGATGCTAACAAGAAGAAGTTTTAGCCTACACAATGCTAACAGGAAATAGCAGGTTGGACCAGGCCTGTGTTGGAGCTACAGACTGGAGGTTATTTTTATAGTGCGGATGTGGATTTGATTGTGAATCTTTGAGGTGGATCTGCTCTGCATGAGATCTTGTTAGAGTCCAGGTCCTGGAGTGTCCTCTCAGATCTGATCTCCTCTCGGCTGAGTTTCTACATTTCATTCCTCTGCCTGTGATTTTGTATTTTTTGGGAAAGTAGTTTTGTGGCTGTTTTTAAAGCTGCCTCTCTGGGTTTTGATGATCCGGGCTGCAGTGAGTCCTGAAGAGAGCTGGTTTGTTTCCTGCAGGTTGTTAATGCGCTGTAGACGAGGAGGGTGAGGGTCAAACCTGCAGGAAACAAACTGACTGACCTGCTCTGCTCTGCTCACCTCTCCTACACCTGGTCCACAGAAACCTGGAGAGCAGGAAAGGTCACGTTTCAGTCTTGACCTTTTACCTTTGACCCTGTTGCTCCTGGGTGTGGTCTGGTGTTGTGATCAGGTGACCTGAACACACCTGTCTCTACTCTCAGCCTGTCTGATGTTTAACATCACAGAGTGTCAGAGTGTCAGACTCTCACTCACACTCACACGTAAAAACGTTGTATTTCTTGTTTCTGGCTGATGTGACGCCTCCTGTGCAGACACAGTGTTTCATGTGTTCATCAGTTGTTTGGGTGAATTTTCATCAAGGATTTAGTTAATGATGTTATGAGGATGTTCATTTTAATTTCAGTTAAATATTCAAATCAGCAGCAGACACATGAGTAAACTTGTTAAAACTGTAGTTTTTTAAATGGAGTTCAGTGAAAAGTGAAGTGATGAGTCTGAGCTGCAGCAGACAGGTAAACATCACCTGTTAGACAGGTGTTGTACAGGTGTAGGAGACGTGAGCAGTGGTGGTGGAAGTCCTGAGACCACAGGGACAGAATGTAAGTTCAAAATGAACTTGATCTTTATTTGTACTGACGTTAATGTGAGTGGATTTTCCTGCAGGAAGTCGTCCAGACGTAGATTCACACGTAGACACAAGCTGATGTTAATGTGTAACTTTCATTTGGGAACGTTTTGTATTATTTGCACTAAAAAATAAACTTGAAATGAAGAAAGTTTCCTTCATTTCTCTGAGTCTGTTTCTGCTCTTTTCTTCCCTTCCCTTCCTTTTCATCCCTGTCGTCTCTCTTCTTTCCTTCACATTGTTTTTTCTTCCCTCTCTCTGGACTAAATCCTTAATCTGAGGAGTTTGAGATTATTCGTTCAGAGTTTCATTTTTCATTAAAGAATAAATTGTCAAAATGATAAGAAAATTAAAATGTGATTTGGGAGAATTTTGTCATGTAATAAGATCAGATGATCCTTTATTAGTCCCACAGCGAGGAAATTCACATTGTTAAAGCAGCAAACAGGAAAACGACAATATATAATAAAAACTATAAACAAGAGAACAATAAGCATAAACATAGTTACATATTAACAGATGGTAATAGTAACTTATTCACCTTCCTCTACTGTGTTTAAATATTTTACTATTGATATTTATATATATATATATTCAGCTCTTTATGCATGTATTGATCCATCCTTCCCTTCTCTCCTCTATAATGAATATTTAATGAATAATTAATCATACAAGTATCACAGTAAACTCATTTGTCAGGTTGTTTTTTCCCCTTCAGACTATTTCAGCTTCAGGTCTAAGTAAGGGACCTTGTGGGAGTCTCGAGCTGATAAACACGTGTCAGGTCGGACCCGGACCCTGTGTGATTATGTAACAGACCTGCAGATAGACACGGACCCGGTGTGGTTATGTAACCGCTCTAACACGCCCCCTCCGCCGCAGGAACAGTCAGACGGTCCCTAACCACCGCTTCATGTTTCAGTGAGAGCCGGTATTTGTTGACAGTCCCTGGACTTTCTGATGAAATCTCTCTGAACAGACGGAAGCGACGCGGCGGTGAAACCTTCACTGAACAGGAGAAACGGAGACACAACCAGCACTAAACCCACCGAAAAACAGCTACACGGCACAGTGAAGACACTAAACGGTGGTTTTCGGTCGAATCTTCTGAATTAATCGTCGCTCTCTGGTTAATTAACCGACAAGCTAGCCGCTGCTGCTAAGCTAACCTGCTAACAGCACCGGCCGCCGCTGAACGGAGACCTCCAGCCGCCGCCGCCTTTTCACTGAGATTAAAATCAGATAAAATGGCTCTGTTTTCATCCTCAGACCTGGATTCTTCCTCGTATTATGCCTCCATGGTGTTCAGCTTCTCTTTCTCCTCCAGCTCCGTCTCTGTCTCCGCCAAACTGTCCACCAGGAAGAAGTCCAACCACCACTCTCAGCGAAGCGTCGACGCCGCGGAGCTCGCCGGGCTGACGGACGATATCTCCTGGGTTTCCTCTGGTTGTGGTGACCGGTATGTGTGCCAGTCAGTGTAAAGACGTATGTTTCACTAAAAGGACTTGACTTTTTTAAATGGAAAGCACCAGTAACTGCTCTTGTTAACCCCTGACCTGTGGCCGCAGTGCCCCTCAGTCTGACAGCTGTCAAACACGGAGCTAACCCGCTAAAGAGGACCCGGTCCTGTCCCCGAGGTTACACTGCTTCTCAGCTAATGTCAGATTATTTATACTTTGCACTTTTGAGTTGAGGAAAATGTTCAGAAACATGAGTGATGAGAGACATTTATCCGGCGGGCAGAGCTCGTCCTCTCCGACCGGGCACGGAGTCACCTCTACCGGGCTGGACGCTCAGGAAAGCTCGTGGATCGGCCTGCTCTCCGTGGTGTCCAGGCCGGCGCTGTCATTTCTACAGAAATATCTCCCGGGTCGACCCCGAAACCCGACCCCGGCCGGTAACGGAGCCGGGTGGATCAGTGAAGTCATGAAAACAAGTTCTGTTGACGAAGAGAGAGAGTTCCTGAGACAGCTGGACGACATGATGCCGCTCACGCAGCACGCGTCTCCACACCTGACTTACCTGCGGTGGCAGCACGAGGGAGCCGCGGGGCTGCTGGAGCCGGAGGACGGCTCGGCTCTGCCCTGGCTGACCGCGGACTCTCTGAGGGAGATGGGGATAGAAAACGCGGAGGTGGAGTTGAACCTGTGCCAGCAGACTCAGGTGGGGTACCTGTCCTCAGCCAGGACTTTCCTCAGCCACGTCCTGCTGAGCTCTGTGTCCCCCCCAGAGAGGAACCCCCCAGGAGGGAGGGACTGGGTGAGGAGTGGCGGGGGGAAGAGCAGGACGTGGTGGGGCAGCCTGTGGGGCGGCGAGGAGAGTTCACATAGAGAGTTGTTGTCCTGGTCCGAGGAGACAGATCGGCTTTGTCCTCAACAACCAGGACCTGGAACAAAAGCCCCCGCTGTGTTTGTCCAGAGCGCCGGCACAGGGTCGACTCTGGGAGAAAACACTGGACCCGCTGACCACAAAGAGGAGCTGGCCAACAATGGAGGCCTCCACACAGTCCAGAACACAGAGGGGTCCAAGCCAGACCACGGGCTCAGCATCAGGAACCACCTGAGCGGTTCAGGAGCCGCCTGCAGCCAGGTGGCTCCTCTGACCCCAGACCAGGACAATGGGTACTCCAGTCTGGAGGAGGAGCAGGTCCAGATGAGCCACCTGAATGAGGTGAAGGGTCAGAGCGCAGACCAGCAGGAGGCCGGACCGCCCAGAGACCCCGCTCCCATCAGCGCAGAGATGGAGGAGGAGGAGGAAGAGTCTACGTCAGCACAGGAGGATGAGGAAGAACAGCAGAACCCGGGGTCAGAGGGTCAGACTGAGGCTGTGGGGGCCACAGTGATCCCCACTCCCCAGTGCCAGAACAAGGCCATTGCCTTCATCATGGGCTGCCCCTGCAGCGACGACGACAGCAGCCAATCAGATGGGGAGTCCAGCGATGATGACGATGGTTTTGACAGCGAGGGGTCGTCTGATCTGTCCGACTCATCTGACGAAGACGATGATGACGAGGCGTCAGACTCGGACGGCGAGGTGGACTTGGAGGCGGAGCGTCTCTGGAGCTCCCTGTGCCAAAGTGTGGATCCCTACAACCCCCGAAACTTCACCGCCCCCCTGCACACACGCATCACCCTGCCCAGGAGCATCCCCGCCTCCACGCCACCCTCTTCCACCCACTCCACCCCCGCATCCTCCCCCGACCTCCCCCCCCTCCCCCTCTCCTTCCCCGCCGCCTCCCCTCCCCTGCCCTCCCTCTCCCCTCCGTCCGGCCACGACGTCTGGGACGACTCCACCTCGGCCAGCGAGGTGGACGAAGCTGAGAGCCTCCGTCTGTGGAGCTCCTTCAGCTCCTCCGACCCCTACAGCCCCTTTAACTTCCAGGCCCCCATCAGGACTCAAGAGCCTGCAGAGGCCGCTCCCAGGACCAGGACCAGGGCCAAGAAGGCCTCTCCAGACTCCCCCCCACTCCCCACACCACAAGGCAGCATCTCCACCTGAGTACAGGAAGGAGGAGGCGGAGGAGAGGCTGGACAGCGGTTTCTCTGAAGCCTCCACCTCCTCCTCCACTTCCTCCACCAGCCAACGCTCTGCTACAACTAAGAAGGTCAGTGCTGGTGTTTAACCTGCTTCACCTCCAACAGGTTTATCATCGATCAATAACCTGATCAGCTGGAGTTTCACTGTCAGTCTCTCACTAGCACAGAGACAGGACGATGAGGTTTGTTCAGACTGAGGGTTGAGGTTTATTGATTGATTCAGATCTTCCTCTTGTCTAAATATTGATCATTATGATTGACCCTCAGTGTGATAGTAACCACCTGACACAGGTGTTTTTGTTTCCTCGTTCCTGGTTTTTACAGTGAGGTGTTTTACTGCTGCTCGTCATGTGACTCGGACCTGAACCACAGACTGAGTCACTCCGAGTCCCTGTCATCAGATAACTGAACACACGACACTGAATTATAAATATCTTCAGACTAAACAGCTGAAGACAAAGCTGATGTCTCCTCTTTAACAAAATGATTACTGGGAGATTCATTTTTTCCAGTGTCTGGGTGAGACAGGGTGAGACAGTGAGGGTGACGTTAATCCTCAGTGTTTCACACACTTTCTGTTTCCAGTTGAGTCAGAAAGAGACAGGAAGTGAGTTTGTAGGAAACACCCCCCACACTGTTTCAAATACAACTCAGCAGCCAATCAGATTCAAGATTTTTATTGTCAATCTCCTTAATGTGCAGGACATACGGAGAAATCCAGAAAAAACGTTTCTCTCTCTTGGTAGAAGAAGCAAAATAGAATAAAATTTATACCTTACACCAAACCTTTATACAACAGAGGGGAGCCCTGCTCTGACACAGTGTACCACACCTCCACACTGTTACAGTCCCACAGAGTCCTGATTATTGAATAGTGTAATTAATCAGTTTCTGATGATAAAACCGAAGCAGAAACTCTTCACTTTCGACAGCAGAGTTATTTATTGATAATCTGATCTTTCCTCTCGTCAGGTTCGTTTCTGTGATAACGTGGAGGAGTTCTTCGCCAGCTGTGGTGAGGAAGAGGAGGACCGCCGAGGTCCCTGGGAGGAGCTGGCCCGAGACCGCTGCCGATTCCTGCGACGCTGCCAGGAGGTGGAGCAGAGCATCGCTTACTGTCTGCAGCCACAGCACCGCAGCCTGGTGTACCGCCGCCTCACTCTGCTCTACGTCCAGGACTGAGGACCGCGGTCTGTCCTCCACGTCCAGGACCCCTGAAGACGGTCTCTGCGTCCAGGACGTTTGAAGACAGTCTGTCTTCAGACATCCAGAGGACGGTCCATCTTCAGATGGTCTCTGCGTCCAGGACGTTTGAAGACGATCTGTCCTTGACGTTCAGGTCGACTGAGTAGTTCATGGTCTCATACTGAGGACATGAAGAGCTCCTGTTGTTGAACTGTAAACTGCTTTGACACTATAGAGACACAGAGACAGCAGGTGGACAGACTGAGACCTGCTGGACTCTTACTGACTGACTTTAGTCTTCTTTCTGATGTGGTTCAGTCCACGCCTGCTTGTTTCTGCAGCTTCGTCTTTTTGGATTCAGTCTAACTCAGATTCAGGGTAAACTTCTGATGTGGTCAGAGACCGGCTGGTGTTTGTTGTGAAGATGATGAAGATGAAGGGCTTTAACTTCACTGTGAGGAAAATCCCTGTCAGAGTCTAAATGTTCTTCCTGCAGACAGAGAAATGTCTGCAGCTGTTCCAGTGTTTCCTCGAGCTGTTTCACTTCAGTTTGATCCTGAAACAAGCTGCTGTTTATTAGGGGGAACATGTTGATCAGTTGCCAATAATCAATAATCAGTGATCAATGATCAGTGTTTGTTAAATGTGTTTGTGTGATGGAATCAGCAGCTTCAGTCTGACTCAGATCAAACTGCAGCTCGACCCCTGTGCTGAGGTCAGACCAGGTCCTGGTCCAGGTGAGTCCTGCGGTCTGATCTGGGCTCAGATCTGATCCAGACTCAGGTCTGATCTGGATCAGACCTAAGCCTGGACTCAGGTCTGATCTGGACTCAGGTGTGTCTGTATTCACAGCCAAAGCTTTAGTTTGGTCCCATTTTGTCTTTGAAGCCAAAGATCGAAGTGTTTCAGTCCGACAGGAGGAGGAACTCCGAGTGTTGCATGAATTTCTCTCATTGATGTAGAAACTGTTCCTCTAACTGATCAGACTCACTAATCACTGATAATCAATCAATACACAGAGTATTCTGCTCCTGATCAGTATGATAGATGTCACTGTGGTGTTCAAGAAAACTCCCTTTAATCAGTCACCTGTTGAACTGAACATCTAACACATCCAGACTTTAAAACAACTCCGACTCTTAACTGGACCACAACAAAACCAAACCAGGACCTCCAGGATCCAGACTCACAGATTCAGGTTTATTCATCATTTAAATATTCAGCCTTGTTAATATGAGGTTATTGATTCAGAGCAGAAACATCTTCCTGTTCGTCTGATCAGTGAAGTCAGGATCAATCAAACAGGAAACAGCTTCAGCTGATGATCAATAACTCCTCTCATTGATTAGTTCACTGTTTATCTTTCATGATTCCAAACAGAAGAGCAACAAATCTTCATATCTGACAAACTGGAGATTTGTCAGTTTGACTTTTATTGATAACTATTGATCATCTATTGAACTGATGAGTTTCAGCTGTGGCGGGAAACAACACAAATCGTTCACAGAGAAAAGTATTAAACTCATAATAAACTGATCAGAAAATAAACAGCTGATTATTTAAATCGTCAGTGAAACATCAGGAAACAATAAACTCAGTGAGGAGATGAATTCAGACATCTTTATTTCTAAAATCAATATCTGATCACCTGATCAATACTTCAGTTAAATCTTCAGTAACTCAGTGTTTTAATGAGACAATGTTTTAAATGTACTGCAGAGAAGAAGTACTTTAATATAACTAAAATACAGTAAAAGTACTTGGTTCCTCTGCAGCAGTGAGTGACAGTCTGCGATGTTCAGTTCAACAGAACGAGTCAGAGTCGGGCGGGGGGGAGTCCTAGGTCCTGGTCCTGGGTCTGACTCAGTCGAATATAAAGTTTGTGCATGAATCTGATTTAAACCCTCTTACACTTAAAGTGTCACATGAAGAGAGAAACTCTGAGGAATCACTGCACCGAGCTGAAGGTAGAAACTCTGAGGGAGGGAGGTGGACATCAGGAGGAAGTCGAATTAAATCAGAGGAATCTTTGGTGTTCTATTATAAAAAAAAAGCTTTTTATTTTTCTAACGCTTCATTTGGTGGAAACTGGTTCTGCTTCATCTCCTCACGATCTAAATACGACTTAAATATGAAAATAAAATCAATATTTAATGATCTCACACTCTGTCTGCTCGCTTCTCTCTCATCTCAGGTCAGGGAGATCAAGGCCTTGAATCTCCAGGTCCTTGTAAAGTCTGAACATGTTTCTGTGGTTTAACTGTGTGTCCAGCAGGGGGAGCTGTTCTCTGTCAGACCTGCAGCTGAACAGCACCACCTGCAGGAGGAGAAGGTTACTGCAGCAGCAGCAGCAGCATGTGTCATTTGCCTTCTGCAGTTAAAGAGAGAAACAGCAGGTTTAACAAACAGCACCACCTTCAGGCAGAGAGAGTCACTGCAGCAGAGTTTACTCCAGGTGATCAACTGTTCTGTGAGTTTTTCTTCAGTTTTTGTCCTCAGTCCTGTCTTCACTGTGGTTTGATCTGGATCCACCTCAGGTTCAGTTCTTTAGCAACAGGAGGAAAAACTATCGATTGATCAGAGAATCAGTGATTAAACTGAACATTAAGTCGTTTTATTCTTTAACAGAAACTGAACTTCTGCTGTGTCAGGTTTCTGGATCCTCACTGACTCTGATCCAGAGGTTTTAATCAGTGTCTGGGGATTGATCAGGTCGTTCTGTACGAGTGTTTAACTGATTCCTATAAATCAGACCGATCAGTCTAATCAATAACAGAGAGGAAAGCTGATAGATGAAGAGCACGCAGTTGGTCAGTCAGTGTCTGTGGTTCTGGACCGATGTGGACTCAGGTTCTTCCTCAGCTCAGGTCAGACCTCCTGAGTGCCCCCTGTGGTTGTCTAACAGGTGAGCCCCTCAGGACTCTCCTCCACCGTCCGGCCCAGGAGACGAGGTGTTGGGGGACGCCCCCCTGCTGTGCCTCCCGTCCTCCGGCTCCACCAGTCCCTGCAGGTACTTGATGTACCTGATGGCAGCTCGCAGCGTTTCCACCTTGCTGAGCCGTTTGTCGGCACTCTGACCCGGCAGGTGGTCTCTGAGTTTGGCGTAGCCCTGGTTCACGCACTTCACCCTCTGACGCTCGCGCTCGTTCCGTTTCTGGATGAAGGCCGGCTCGAACGGACACTCGTACACACTGAAGTGTCCGTGGTGGTGAAAGGGGGTCAGGTAGGGCAGGAGCCCGGGGCCGGGGCCCCTCAGAGGGGCTTTGTAGAAGCCGAGGCCGGCGGGGTCCATGGCAGAGGGGTAGATCAAGAAGGGGACAGAGCTGGATAGGGAGTCCGAGGACTGAGAGAGACCGTGGTCCTCAGAGAATCCAGCAGAGGGCGACAGACCGAAGCTCAGGTAAGAAGAACGCTGGTCAATGATTGGCGGAGAGAAGGAGGAGCTCATCATGTGACCTGGACTCACAGAGACCTGATCAGGAGTCAGAGACCAGGGAGACAGTTCATGGTCAGACCCTCAGAGTCCTGCAGACCTGAGGAGGGAAAACAGAGACCTGAAGTTTTGATCAGAGCAGCAGGAAGCTGTCACAGTCAGAGCTGAGTCATTTATTTATCCGATCAATGAACAGAAATATTGATCTCATTCCCCCGACCTCTGACCCCTGACCCCTGATCTTTGACCTCTTGACCCCTCCGTATGACGCTTGTCATCTTCAGGAGCTTTTTTAATTTAATAAAATAACATCTAATTTATCTAATTTAACACACGAGTGTTTAAAACTACGAGTCCCAGGATGCATTTCACTGACAGCCAATCACAGAGCAGAACTGATTCTACATTGTTTTACAGTGGTCAGGAACAGACATGAAGAATTCTATAAATATTAAAACAGGAAATTAACTGTTATCACTTTAGTTCTCAGGGTAATTAAACATAATAGAAAAATAAAAATAAAACTAATGTTTAAAGTAGCAGTCAGGATAAAAATAGACTTGTAAAAATTTGTTTATTGATTGATTAGCCTCACAACAGAAAATTAATCAGCGTCTCTGATAAACTGATGATCATTGTTTTTCAGAATAAAATCCTCAGACATTAAACTGAATGTCGTCTGAAGTCGAAAAATGATCAATGAATCAGAAAAATGTCGAATATAACTGAAGAAAATATTAAAAATAAATTGAAAAAGTTCAAAGAATAATTTCCTGATGTGAAACTGGAAAATAATTTTAAAAAGTTTCCTCTCTAATTTCAACTGTTTGTGCATTTATAAAATCCATTAGACTTTAACAACATTATTTCTGGTTATTTTAGTTCACCAAATAAAACTACTGTTAACATCAAACTCAAATAAAATCTGTTTATCAGTTTATATCAGTTTATATGTGTTAATGTCCACCTGTCTGTCTGATGTCCGTCTGTGTCCATGCGTCTCTGTGGGTCGATGATGATAAAAAAAGTTAGTCTTTGTCTCACCTCCTGTTGCAGCTGCAGCGTTTTCTCCTCTGACTGACTGAGGCTGCAGATGAAAAGCCGAGGATTTACCTGCTTCTACCTGCTGAAGCTCCGCCCCTCCAGGTGTGTGAGGGGACGTCAGGTAACAAGACAAACCAACAGGATGAAAATCAAACGTTTAAACATCAGATCCTCAGAGTCTGTTCAGTGATTTCACACAGAGTTCCTTGTTTTAACAGAAAGGATGATGATGATGATGAAGGTGATGAAGGTGGTGTGTTCAGGGTACCTCCGCTCTGTGAGCTTCAGCTGTGACACATCAAAGGTCCTGTGCAGGTAGAAATGAGTGTTTGCAGTTTCCTCTTCCTAAACCCTGAGTTTCAGGATGAAAGGCGTCAGCGACACACACCCTTCCTGTCAACACACACCTCCTCACACATCGCACACTGATGACTGTTTACACACACACACGCACCTGTAACCTGACACTCACCTGAACACTCACTCCAGCACTTTGATTTAAGAAAACTGTGAAGGAGGAAACTGAACTCACTGCATGTTTCTGATTTTAATTAACAGACGACTGAAGTTCACTGACGAGTTCAGAGTTTCACCTTGAACGATCAGAGATATAACTTCATCAGAACTTCATCAGAACTTCATCTTGTCTCCTGTAGATTTTCAAATCTGTCACGTACAGACACTCGTCTGCAGGGCTCCTGCTGAAGCCTTAAAAAGGCTTAAATCAGTGTTTAAAAATCATGGAGGAGAAGAAGGAGGAGGAGGAGGAGGAGGAGGAGGGAGAGGCCTTTTTCATTACATTACACACAGAATCACAGAATCATCACAACAACAAACAGCAGGTGTTTCTCAGTTCAGTCCTCAGAACCAGCACCAGAACCACCTTCAGCTCAGAGCTGAGACACTAAACATCTCTCTGACCAGTCAGAGGAGGAACCAGGACCTGTGAACTAAACATCTTTGGACAAAACTGTCCTTAAACCTGAGCAACTAATGTTGCTTCATCCTTCATTTATTCAGTTTCCTGATGTTTGTTATATAAATTGACTTGACATTTTATTCTGAGTTGCATCTTAACATCTTACATCTTAAATCTGCCTGAAGCTGCAGGAAGCCTGCGTCTGTTTCCTTCTGTTCATCCTGAACATTAACTCGTCTCTGATGGTTCAGAAACATTCAGCTCATCTGACCCTTCACTGAGACAGTAGCTTCCTGTAGTTTCCTCAGATGACATCTCCTTTAACACCTGACTCTGGTTTTCATTCTGAACGTGTCTGATGATTTATCCTGTGTTTGTGTTGAAGACCTGTTGTTTTCTGTGACTCGAGCTTTAAACTGACTTGACTGAAGATGATGAAGATGAAGATGAAGATGAAGATTCTCTCACAGTCGACTCTTTGTCACTTTACCTCAGTGAAACACATCTCAGTCTGTTTTTAACGTCGTCCATCAACAGACTGAAAACAGACCTCTGTCTGTGTCTGTGTGTGTGTGTGTGTGTGTGTGTGTGTGTGTGCAGAGATCAGTGTCATCTGTTACTGAACTCTTGAGGCTTCAGCTTCTTTAAAGGACGAGTTCATGTTTTCATGTTTGTATTAAAACAGTGTCTGTGTGATCATGTGATCATGTGATCATTTGACATGAACACGTCTCTGATGGTGCAGACACAGTTGTCAGTCTGAAGACTCTGGTTGTTGGTTTTCTCTGTAAATAATGTTTGTTCCTGTTGTTTTCCTCTGTTTTCACTTCTCATCTTATTTTGGACTGATTCTGTTCCCTTGAGTTCTGTTCACTTCCTGTTTTATTTTGGTAATTATTCCTGATATCTTGTTTGTGTTTTTACTTCCTTCTCACCTGTGTATCATTAGTCCTGTGTATCATTAGTACATCAGTCCCTGTGTGTCTTTGTGTTGTCAGATTGTGATTTCACCTCTGTTAGGTCGAGTTCTCCCATCTACTTTAATCTTTTCTCCTGTTTGTTTCGCAGTGAGTTCTTGGTTCTTCTTCGTTGGTTAAAATGAATAATTTTTGTTTGCTGGCCCAGTCTGAAGCTTCTGTATTCTCCACAGTGTTGGTGTTGTCCTTCTGATCGTTGAACGTTGTGTAATCATCAGTCTGTAGGAACAGAGTCTGAGCTGTGGCCTGTGACTAAGAGGCTGCTAACATTATCTAACAGGCTGCTAACATTAGCTAACATTAGCTAACAGGCTGCTAACATTAGCTAACATTAGCTAACAGGCTGCTAACGTTAGCTAACAGGTTACATTAGCTAACAGGCTGCTAACATTAGCTAACAGGCTGCTAATGTTAGCTAACAGGCTGTTAACATTAGCTAACAGGCTGCTAACAGGCTGCTAACATCTGAGTTCAGTGACATGAAGTTTAAGGATAAAAAAAACCCAGAACGTGACAAGGTTAAACACAGTTAAAAACTGTGAACTCGTCCTTTAAAGTTTGATGATCCAGCATCAGCGTTTCCTCCTCTAATCTCTGTCTCTGCTTCCTCCTGCAGGAAGCTGTACACACACACACACACACACACACACACATCTGTGTGTTGTGGTTAATCAGTGTGTTGTTGTTTTACAGTGACATCAAAGATGACTGAAGATCTACACTGTAAAACACTCAACATGTAGAGACTTGAAGCTGCAGAGAGAAACAGTCAGACCTGCTCCTATTGTTTTAAATAACCCCCCCCACACACACACACACACACCTTAATAATGAACACAATAATAAAATAATAATTCTGATAAAATATATTTTTCAGTGGATAACTGAGTCAGTTGCTCTGCTCTCAGTTAACAGGAGGTGACAGGTCTGAACCCGTGAAATGGACCAGTGATGTTTCTGCTGTGTGAAGATGAAAACAACTTGTCCCTCGTGTTTCTGTCTCACTGTCCTCTAAAGAATTAAACTGCAGCTGATTCTCGTTAACACCAGGAGATGGCGCTGTTCCCTTCAGACTGTGTGTGAAGACGTATTATTACAGCTGTGTCATGTATTTTATATTATTTATATATTATTGTCTAACGTCAAGTGCACAGCAGAAAGAACAAATTGAGTACAAATATGTGCCCGTGATTTAGTTCACATACATGTCATTAAGCCCATGGCATCAAAATCTCACTCCAGCCAGGTACCACAAAACCTACAGACTGTGCCCAAAACACACGACATGGGTGCAGGATGAGACAGGATTTTTTTTTCTAATTTGACTTGGGATTGGGACAGGACGGGGATTGTGTTTGTGGGAGTGAAAATCCTCTCCTGTGTCACCCTCTACTCCACAGGTACTGTCCTCGACCTGTACGCAACATTGAAGAGGCATCTTAGCCAAGAATTGCATCTACACCTGATCCCTACTGCAGACTTTGTTGATCACCTTAGCAACTCAGGAGCTCCTCAAAGTGCTCTTTCCACCTCTTGACAGTATCCCCAGTCCAGGTGTGCAATTCTCCTCCCCTGCTGAACACAGCCTCATCCAAGCTCTGCCTTCCCTTCCTGACACCAACAGAAAATCCACAGCTTTGAACTCTTCCCACACCTGAGTTTTTGCTTCCACAACTGCCGAAGCTGCTGCTCTCCTATTACCTGTCTACTGTTACAGGAGAATCTGGGGCCAACCAGGACTGCAAGGCCTCTTTCTTCAGCCTGAAGGCTTCTCCCACCTTGCACCATGGATAACCTTCTGACAACAGCTCCTACCTGTTGCCTCTGCAATGGAGACTTGGATCATGACCCACTCAGGTGGTGGTGCACCATCTGCTGTCCACAGTGTTGCACAGGGTCTGCAAGTAAACTTCACCTAGAGCCTAAATACAAAAGTCAATATCTGGAAGTCTACAGAGTAACATCTGGATAACCTTTGGATAAGCTTTGGAAACAAGTACTGTGGAGAGATGAAGCTCAAAGCTTTGTGTCACAGTTACCAAAGGGATCTTATCAACCACATGGAATGAACAGTTTGATGCATTCTGTTCGGTGCCATGTGCCACCTCACTGAACGAGACCAGAAACAGTACTGTAAAGACAGAAAAATCAGACGCTCAGATTCACCTTCAAACCAAACTAACAGCTTCCTCTGAGTGAGTCCAGCTACAGGAGAGAAAAGAGGAAAACTACAACACTGCTGCTTCAACCTGCTGACTCTCCACACACTGAAGGTGAGTTTGACTAAAACCAGGACTCAGAGTCAAAGTGAATTTCAGTGATGTTAGTAGAGGAGGGAGGGGAGCCATGACTGACTGTACTTCCTGTCTGCTGTGTTTTCAGCTTCACTCAGACTAAATGGCTTCCAGATCAGAGGAGGATCTCTGCTGTCCGGTCTGTCAGGAGGTCTTTAGAGATCCTGTTGTTCTGTCATGTAGCCACAGCTTCTGTAAAGACTGTCTGAAGAGATGGTGGAGAGAGAAACCAACACCACAGTGTCCAGTTTGTAAGAGACGATCTTCAAGAGTAGAACCACCTATAAACCGGGCCTTAAAGAAGCTGTGTGAGTCCTTCTTACAGGAGAGAGATCAGAGATCTTCAGAGGCTCTCTGCAGTCTGCACTCTGAGAAACTCAAACTCTTCTGTCTGGACCATCAGCAGCCAGTGTGTCTCGTCTGCAGAGATTCAGAAAAACACACCCACCACAGATTCAGACCCATTGATGAAGCTGCACGACAACACAAGAAGGAACTTCAGGAAACTCTGGAGCCCTTAAAGAAGAAGTTAAAGAGTTTAGAAGAAGTTAAAGTGGAGTTTGATCAAACAGCAGAACACATTAAGGTCCAGGCCCGACACACAGAGAGGCAGATTAAGGAGCAGTTTAAGAAGCTTCACCAGTTTCTAGAAGAGGAAGAGGAGGCCAGGATGGCTGCACTGAGGGAGGAAGAGGAGCAGAAGAGTCAGATGATGAAGGAGAAGATGGAGGCTCTGAGCAGAGAGATAGCAGCTCTTTCACACACAGTCAGAGCCACAGAGGACGAGCTGAGAGCTGAAGACGTCTCATTCCTCAACAACTACAAGGCTGCAGTGGAAAGAGTCCAGCAGCGCCCCCTGCTGGAGGATCACCAGCTGCTCTCAGGAGCTCTGATAGACCAGGCCAAACACCTGGGCAACCTGACCTTCAACATCTGGAACAAGATGAAGGACATGGTCTCCTACAGTCCTGTGGTTCTGGACCCAAACACTGCTGGTCCAGAACTGATCCTGTCTGAAGATCTGACCAGTCTGAGACGAGGAGAGGAACAGCAGCTTCCTGACAATCCAGAGAGATTCACTGACCTCATTGTCCTGGGCTCTGAGGGTTTTAACTCAGGGATTCACAGCTGGGATGTTGAGGTTGGAGACAGTACAGGTTGGATACTGGGTGTGTTAGCAGAGTCTGTCCAGAGGAAGGGACATGTACAGTCTGGATTATGGGAAATATTGTTATATAAAGGTAAATACTTTGCACACTCACCACCAGGTCCATTCAATGATCTCCCAGTGCAGGAAAAGCTCCAGAGGATCAGAGTGAATCTGGACTGGACCAGAGGAAAACTGTTGTTCTCTGATCCTGATACTAACACACACATACACACCTTCACACACACTTTCACTGAGAAGCTGTTTCCATTCATTTACAATGACGATAAACTCCCAGTGAAGATGTTACCAGTGAAGGTTTCTGTGACAGTGGAACAGAGTAAATACTGATAAAGAGGAAGATCAGATTTATATGTATTTGTATGTAAAATTATTTCAATTAATTATTTTACTTTGCTTCTGATTTTGATGTTTGGTTCATTTACTGTTCTCTCTTTATCAGTACTGTGTCATTTTTTGTGTACTAGTGCAGTACACACGATACAAAAAAGTAAACAGAAACTAAAGTTAGGGAATAATGTTGTATTTAACTACCAGTTACCTATTCTAATATTTCAGGGCACAGTTTGATCTGTTGAGCAACAAAGAGAGAAAAGTGGGGGAAGGTGGTGTAATAGGTTCTGTAACACTTTATAAACCTGCTGTAATTTGTTTAAAATTTAAATTACATAGTTCCTTTTTTAGTCTTGTTGTACTTTCTGAATCACTACATTTGTGTTTTTAGTGTGGAACAAACAGAGCTGCAGTGAAAAGAGTATAGTCAGGAACAAACTGTCAACCTACAGCCTGTATGTTACTGTACTGGACGACTGATGCAGTACACCCCTGTACTTACAGACTTAGCCTGATGTGGTCCTGGTTAATGTGGACTGACACTGATGTTACACAGCCTGATGTTCACTGTGTGATGAACTGTGTATTTACAGCCTCTTACAGTGTTTCCTGTGACTTTATCATTAAACGGTGAAATCACTGTTTCAGTAAGAAAATAAAAATAAAATAAATATGACTCTCAAAGTTTTGTGTTTGTTTTGTTTCCTCTGTGGAAACTGGGAGAGAAAACCTGTTCTTAGGTGTTTTGCCTTTTCTGTTACTTTATTTATCTAATTGTCTCTATATTCTGTTAAAAACAATAAAAAACATGTCTTAAATTCTGTATTGCTAAATATATTTACCATATATAATAATTCTGCACTAACTGCAAAAATTAAATGATGTAATTAAGTTGATGCTGACTTTCAGTCAGTTTTGTTGAACAGACCTGATGGTTGTCATATGATCAAACTGTCCCATAATTCCTAAACTCTTTATCAGCAACAACCTGGCCAGGTGACATTTTTCCAAACTGTAAGAACAACAAGAACCAAGAGGAAGAGCAGCCTGCATGCATAAAATCAGATATAGATTTTCATGATAAAATGTTTTTTAAAATGACATTTCAAAGATGTTTGTAATGTTGGTGTTCCTGTTTCTAGGTCCCTTTAACACAAATGGACCTAATCAAAAACTCTAAACACGGCATCTGTCTCACATCTAACACAGTTTGATCATCAGCTGATAAGAGATTTATTTTCATACCTGTTCAACATGTGTCACCTGCACTGCCACTTTAAAATGAAGCACAGAAACAAATATATTCATTTACACCCTCATTAATCCCTAATGAAAAAGAAGTCTCAGACTGGTGTGACTGTGCATTGCTGAGAAGAAGACTCTGACTCTTGTCTGTGTCTATGAACTGAATGAATGAATGATGGAGAAACCTCCAGGAGGGTGACTGGGGGAAAGTCCTGCCCGGTTTCTTTTTAGACTTCTGTACTAGTCATGGATCAGCTATAAAAAAACACCATGATTGAGCAATGGGTGGATCATAAGTGTGTTTGGTGTCAGAACACTGTAGATGTAAAGATCGATGACTTACCATGGTCGAATCATCAGATCATCAGATCCATGGATGTATGTCTCGGACACTTGGATGCAGAAAAGGGCTGTCAACTGATCATCACCTCATGTTGAGTTCAGATGGTGTGGGAGACTTGGTAAATCCAAACATGTGATGATGGTAAAATGGGAATGTCTGGCTAAGCCACCAGTCTGCAAGGTCTTTAACGCCCACCTGGAGGAATTTCTCATGTATCCCAGGAGAGGTTGGGGACATGAATGTAATGTCCTTTGATGGTGTCAAACATTTCTGCTATCATCAACCAAAGTTCATTTATTACCTGTACCTAGCCTGCCGCATTCCACAGTGCCATTATGGGATGGTCCCCTAAACACTGCTGGTCCAGAACTGATCCTGTCTGAAGATCTGACCAGTGTGAGACGAGGACACAAACAGCAGCTTCCTGACAATCCAGAGAGGTTTGATTATTACTGTTGTGTCCTGAGCTCTGAGGGTTTTAACTCAGGGACTCACAGCTGGGATGTTGAGGTTGGAGACAGTACAGGTTGGATACTGGGTGTGTTAGCAGAGTCTGTCCAGAGGAAGGGGAATATACGGTGTGGATTATGGGGAATATTGTTATATAAAGGTAAATACTTTGCACACTCACATACACACCTTCACACACACTTTCACTGAGAAGCTGTTTCCATTCATTTATAATGTGAATTATCAGGTCTCAGTGACAGTGGAACAGAGCAGGTAGAGATGATCATATTTATATAAAGAGAAAGGTTTAACCTCTGAAACTACACCTGTCCTGCTCTCTCATTATTCTAAAGGTTTATGTTTTTAGTTTGCACTGTTTTATTCACATATAAATGTGTTATTCATTTTTACAGTTTGCTTTTTATATCTACCCTTGACCTTTTAATATGTTATTTTACTTTTGTTCATTTAACCTTTTCTCTTTTTATCAGTAATGTGTCATTTTAAATTGTTGCTAATTTTGCTAACAGTTTACATTACAGTGTTTTGTGCACTAATACAGTTTATACTGATACATACAAGGAAACAGAATCTAAAGATAGAGAATAAGGGTTGAACTTAAAAAAAATGTATACGTTCATTATCCTCTGTGAAAACTGGGGAAACCTGTCTTTATGTTTTGTTTTTAATCAATAATAGGACCTTTTATTCAAAGATGTCCCACAGGTATCAGGTGATAATATGACACCAGGAAGAGAGGCACATTCAACAGGAAACACTGGTAGAGTCAAATAAATAAACATTTTTTAATGTTTTAAATGTAAATAAATTCGTTTTTAAATGAATAGTAAAAAATGCCCCGTCTGTAATGAGGGTGACATGAAGAAAGCCGAGCAGAGGTGACCGAAAGGTCAAGAAGCTGGTCAAATATAGAGCTTTGTTCTCTGCTCTGTGATTGGCTGAGGATATTTTTAATGTTCGCTGATTGGCCAGTCGCAGACCCGCCTGTGGAATGTTCCATTTCACAGAGGAGGGGGGGTAGTTCAACCTGCGTTAAAGACTTTAACAGATAAAACAAAATGGCGCCGTCTGTTCAGTCTTAATAACTCAACATATTCTCTGATCATCAGACTGTTGTAAAAAAAAGAACAACTGTCTCAAAACTCAAACACAGTGTGAAATCTAAAACCAACTGTCTCCCCCCGTGAAGGCGCGATCGTAGTCCTGGATCCGGATCCGCTTCCTAACCGTCTGTCTGATCAGTTATCGATCCGTGTGTCAGGTGTCCGTCCTGTGGCCGTGTCAGACCGTCTGTCCGTCCGGTTTCTCCTCAGCTCGTGGTCTCAGTCCGTGGCGGGAACATGCTCCGCGTGAGGGCGGCGGTGGGTTGGTCCTGGAGGGGGTAGGTACCTGCTAACGCTGTTTCACATGAGCCGACACGAGACCGCAGCAGGGCGACGGTCCAACATGTCAGCTAATGTTAGCTTCTCCTGGGTCCAGCAGCACTCACCTGTGCTCACCTGCTGCTGTTTACCTGCACCTGATTTAACGACTCATCAGTGTGGTGGAGAACACCTGTCTCTGTTATATGCTGCAAACAGCGATTAATCGATCCGTTATTGGAGAAATAATCAGTGATAAATCAGCTGATGTCAGAGCTGATCAGTCTGAGGAGCTCAGCAGGTTAAACTCTGTGTTTCCTGGTGTCCCGTGCCTTCTCTCAGGTGGCAGTCTTTTCAGGTGGAATGTGATCTCACACAGACCTGAACCAGGTTCTGTTCAAGACTCTCTGAACCTTGATTCTATCCAGAGACCGGGTCCAGGTCTCTTCCAGTCCAGATCAGAACCAGTGAGATCAGCTGATATTGCAGATCACTGTCTCACCTGGAGAACAGGACACGCCCACTAATGATGTCAGAGCTCACACCTGAGAGCCTGACTTCTCTGGATCAGAACCAGTTTATTTTAGAGGTTCAGGAGCAGAAACCAGAACCTGGTCCATGTTGGAGGAGGAGTCACAGAGTTATTTAATAGAAGAGGTGGATGTGTGTTTTCACTTTGCTCTCTAAGATCAGTAGGCCCCCAGGATCCAGCTCAGAGTCCTGATCCACATCTCTGTTCTCTCCCCTCAGAACCAGAGTCTGATTCTCAGAAAGACCTGAAGTTTATTTTCCTGTTTCACCTGTAAAAACTGAACCCTGTGGTCTCCAGATGTTTGTTTCCTCTCAGGTTACAGCTGCATGAGGAGCTCATGTGGACTCAGTCAGAGGTCCTGGTCTGACACCCCCCCCCCTGCGACCTTCAGTTTATCCTGCTGTAGTTAATCATATATGAGGCAGACCGGACCACAGACCAGCTGTGATGAAACTTTCAGTGGAACTGGATCAAACTGAAACCAGCGGCTCCACAGTCTGAGCACCACAGATAAACAGCAGTGAGGAGGAACAGGAGCCACAGGGTTTTCATAGAGTTCAGACAGAAGCAGCCTCATTTCATTCATCAGCTCATCCTCAGGTTCAGGTTCCTCCAGTGTTCACAGAGGCTGATTTCTCCTCAATGTCTGATCATTGATTCATGAAGACATTAATCAGCTCTTTCAGACAGAGCGGAACAGAAGCTTCAGACCTCAACATGTTGTTTATTACAGACTGAGACAAAGTTTAACTTCAGGCTAATATTTCACCTCAGACCTCAAAACCTGTTAATGTCAGTAAAACAGATGAATGAATGAATAAATCTGAAGTTAGAGAAACACAGTAACAGGTGAAAACAACCTGCAGCAGGTAAAAGAACAAGTTCAGGGTCAGACAGGTGACGACTGATTTAACAGGACAAACCTCAGATGATCATGTGATCTTTGCTCTGAAGGAGGCAGCCGACTGTGAATGACTGAACTTTACTGCGTCACTTTATATGAAAACAGAAACTTTCCTTCAGTAGTTTGATGAATCCAGGTTTATCAGGTTTTTGTGCTGTGTTTTCAGGTTTAAGACGTTCTCCTGTGCAGCAGTGGAGGTGAAGAATGAGCCGATCCTGAGCTTCAATGAGGGCAGTGCAGAGAGGAAAGAGCTGCTGAAGGTTGGAGGTGTTCACTCATCAACACAGACTTTAACCTGGTTCATTTCCTGACTTTATCCTGACTTTATCCTGACTTTATCCTGACTTTATCCTGACTTTATCCTGACTTTACCATGACTTTATCCTGACTTTATCCTGACTTTACCATGACTTTATCCTGACTTTATCCTGTCGTTATCCTGACTTTATCCTGACTTTATCCTGACTTGTTGTTCCAGGCCCTGGACAGTGTGAAGGGCGTGACAGAGGAGATCCCATGTGTGGTGGGGGATGAACATGTGTGGACCAAAGACATCAGATATCAGTTATCAGTGAGTAGAGTCAACAGCAGCTGCTGTAACCTGAGCCAACTGTTGCTCCACAGAAACTTATCACCACAGGAATCATTATTCAAACAGTGGAGCAGGTTCATTCAGGACGTTTCATCAATAACCTCTGATGTTAATCCTCCGTGTTTCTCCTTCATATAAACCACTGTCTGTGTAAAGTCTGAATATTTAATGATCATCACTCTGTTTTCACAGCCGTTCAATCACTCACACAAGGTGGCCAAGTTCTGTTACGCTGACAAGGTGAGACCTGTTCCACACAACACACATGTTCATATTTACATACATGTAACATTGACTCTACAGGTGAACAGGGTCAGAAATTATTACAGATTTCAACATGAGATTCTTGTTTCCTGAAATTAACTATGAGCTCATTTACATAAATGAACATTAGACCCAGGTTCAAACATGTTTCCTGTTGAATCATCAAAGGTTTTTACAGAGTCTGTCACAGTCATTAAATATTCAACTCTCCATGTTTTTAATAATAAAATAGAAGTCAGACAGTGACTGATACAAACCTTCAGAATATAAACAGAAACTGTTTGAATGTCAGAGCTGCATTCAACAACCTTTAAAGGTTTGTGTTTGATTTAAAGACAAAGTTCAGTTCAGACCTGAGCAGAGCAGGAAATAAAATGACACGAGCTGCTGCTGAGAACAGAAACCTGAAGACTGTTTCCTCAGCACTCAGTCAGGTTTTATCTCCTCCTCAGTCTCAGTCTTCAGATGAACCAGTGGACGATCAGGTTTTTACACACAGGTCGTCTTCAGCTGGTTCTGGACTTGTTCATGATAAATCTGCTCCAACCACAGACACAGGACCAGTTTCAGTCAGAGGTCGTCTCTGCAGTGTTTCAGTCAGTCCAGCAGGGGGAGCTGTGAACTCTCTGTTGTATTTTCTGTGTGACGTTACAGGAGCTGATCAATAAAGCCATCGTGGCGTCCATGGCGGCAAGGAGAGACTGGGACCTGAAGCCGATCCAGGACCGAGCCCAGATCCTGTTCAAGGCCGCTGATGTCATCAGTGGACCCAGGAGAGCCGAAGTCCTCGCCAAGACCATGATCGGACAGGTTTCACTCCTTCACTGTTTAACTGGTAACTCAGGTCCAGATCCAGGTGATCCTGTAATAACCCTGATCCTGTTGTGGACCAGGGGAAGACGGTGGTCCAGGCCGAGATCGACGCTGCCGCAGAGCTGATCGACTTCTTCAGGTTTAACGCCAAGCACGCGATCGAGCTGCAGAAACAGCAGCCGCTCGATGCAGAGGGAAGCACCAACACCATGCTGTACAGAGGCCTGGAGGTAACACTCACCTGTACATCTCACCTGTGTTTCCTCAGGTCAGTCAGCTCAGTCTCTACAAACACTGAAGGTTCTGGATCACTGTGACGTTTAACACTGATCCTCAGTCAGCTGCACAACATCATTGATCTCTGCCACAGTCTGTGTCAGAGGTTCTGCCTCCACAGCTCCTCCTGATGACAGCCTGATCAGCACTCTGTCTGTCTCCTGTCTGTCTATCTCTCTGTCTGTCTGTCTGTCTCTCTGTCTGTCTGTCTCTCCGTCTGTCTGTCTCTCTGTCTGTCTGTCTGACTGTCTGTCTGTCTCTCTGTCTGTCTGTCTCTCTGCCTGTCTGCCTGTCTCTCTGTCTGTCTGTCTCTCTGTCTGTCTGTCCTGTCTGTCTGTCTCTGTCTGTCTGTCTGTCTGTCTCTCTGTCCGTCTGTCTGTCTGTCTGTCTGTCTGTCTCTCTGTCCGTCTGTCTGTCTCCTGTCTGTCTGTCTCTCTGTCCTGTCTGTCTCTCTGTCTGTCTGTCTGTCTCTCTGTCCTGTCTGTCTGTCTCTCTGTCTGTCTGTCCTGTCTGTCTGTCTGTCTGTCTGTCTGTCTCTCTGTCTGTCTGTCTGTTTCCTGTCTGTCTGTCTCTCTCTCTGTCCGTCCGTCTGTCTGTCTGTCTGCCTGCCTGCCTGCCTGTCTGTCTCTGTCTCTCTGTCCGTCCGTCTGTCTGTCTGTCTGTCTCTCTGCCTGTCTGCCTGTCTGTCTGTCTCTGTCTCTGTCTCTGTCTCTGCCTGTCTGCCTGTCTGTCTGTCTCTGTCTCTGTCTCTGTCTCTGTCTCTGTCTCTGTCTCTGCCTGTCTGCCTGTCTGCCTGTCTGTCTGTCTGTCTCTCTGTCTCTGTCTCTGTCTCTGTCTCTGCCTGTCTGCCTGTCTGTCTGTCTGTCTGTCTCCTGTCTCTCTCTCTCTCTGTCTCTCTCTATGTCTGTCTCTCTGTCTCCTGTCTCTCTCTCTCTCTGTCTGCCTGTCTGCCTACCTGTCTGTCTGTCTGTCTCAGGGCTTCGTCGCAGCTGTGGCTCCTTTTAACTTCACTGCGATTGGTGGAAACCTGGCAGGAACTCCGGCTCTGATGGTGAGTGTTTGTTCAGAATCAAACATGGAGGATCGGGAGCTTTCAGTCAGAGTTTCCTGATCTCCCTGATGTTGAGACGTCTCTGTTCCTTCCTGTTCTCCAGGGGAACGTGGTTCTGTGGAAGCCCAGTGACACAGCCATGTCTGCCAGCTACGCTGTGTACAGAGTCCTGAGGGAGTGTGGTCTGCCCCCCAACATCATCCAGTTCCTGCCCGCTGACGGCCCCGTGTTCGGAGACACCATCACCTCCTCTGAGCACCTGGCAGGCATCAACTTCACCGGCAGCGTCCCGTAAGACTCCTGTCTGTCTGTCCTCTCTCCTGTCTGTCTGTCCTCCTGTCTGTCTGTCTGTCTGTCTCCTGTCTGTCTGTCTCTGTCTGTCTGTCTCCTGTCTGTCTGTCTGTCTGTCTGTCTGTCTGTCTGTCTGTCTGTCTGTCCTCTGTCTGTCTGTCTGTCTGTCTGTCTGTCCTGTCTGTCTGTCTGTCTGTCTGTCTGTCTTCTGTCTGTCTGTCTGTCTGTCTGTCTGTCTGTCTGTCTGTCTGTCTCTCTCCTGTCTGTCTGTCCTCCTGTCTGTCTGTCTGTCTGTCTGTCTCTCTCCTGTCTGTCTGTCTATCAGAGGGGGGTCTGATCATTTTACAGTGAACTGTGTGTGATGGATCAGAAAGTTGAAACTCTTCGTCTCCGTCTCTTCTTCAGGACGTTCAAGCGTCTGTGGAAACAAGTGGCTGAGAACCTGGACACCTACAAGACGTTCCCCGGCTGGCAGGAGGTGAGCTGACCCTTTGACCTCTGACCTCTGACACTCTGTAACAAGTGGATTTTCTCTGAGCCTGTATGAGTCTGACATGTCTGACTGTGTCAGCAGGCAGTGAACGCAACACGTTCCAGTTTTCACACAGTGAACTGCAGCAGTTTGTTTAATGACAGGATGAGTTGACAGATGATGTGTTTTAAAGGTGTTCAGTTCTCTGTGTGTTTCACATGTGAACCAGGATCCTGTCAGACATTAGACTGAAACATCACCTGGAGTTGACGGAGCCCAGGTGAGCTGCTGATGAACATCGGTCTCTGGTTTTCTGACGGTCTGTGTCTCTGGATGTTTTCAGAGTGCGGAGGGAAGAACTTCCACTTCGTCCACAGGTCTGCGGACGTTCAGAGCGTGGTGACGGGGACCATCCGCTCAGCGTTCGAGTACGGAGGTCAGAAGTGTTCAGCCTGTTCCAGGATGTACGTCCCTGACAGCATGTGGCCGCAGATCAAACAGGGACTCCTGGACATTCACAGGAGCATCAGAGTGGGAGACGTGAGTCCACAGAGACCTGGACCTGGATTTAAACCACAGATCCTCTCCTGTGTTTGTCTTTGATCACATGTTTGTTTTCTCCTCCTCAGCCTGTTGAAGACTTCAGCACCTTCTTCTCTGCTGTAATCGATGATAAGGTAACGTCCTCTGAACGTCCTCTGAACGTCTCTCTGTCCTCTGAACGTCCTCTGAACGTCCTCTGAACGTCTCTCTGTCCTCTGAACGTCCTCTGAATGTCTCTCTGTCCTCTGAATGTCCTCTGACCATCTTTCTGTCCTCTGAATGTCTCTCTGTCCTCTGAACGTCCTCTGAATGTCTCTCTGTCCTCTGAATGTCTCTCTGTCCTCTGAACGTCTCTCTGTCCTTTTTTAATAACGAACCATTTTATTCTCCTTGTTTCTCCTCCAGTCATTTAGTCGGATAAAGAGGTGGCTCGATCACGCCAAGTCCTCCCCCAACCTGAAGGTGATCGCCGGAGGGAACTGTGACGATAAGAAGGGTTATTACGTGGAGCCGACCATCATCGAGACCAAAGACCCGCAGGACGCCATCATGAACGAGGTACAGACACAAACTGTCACAAACTGTCTCTCTGCTTTTAAAATGACAACAAGGTAGAAAAACTGGACTCAGTTAAAGGTTAAAGCTCCACTGTGGAATAGAATCAGAAACCTGTTTCTATCAGTGTGTGATTGCCTTTCTACAGGAGCCCAGAACAGACAAACTGAATCAGACTGATGCTCTGTACAGGAGCTGTTACCTACTCTAATCTGAGACGTCTGTCCATCTGTGGTTTTAAAGACAGACTCTCACACTGAGCTGAAATGAAACCAGTCCAATAACAGAGAGGAAAGATGTAGTTTTCCTGACAGAGTAGTCGATGTGGACCTTGATGTCATTTTGTCTCCTGACGGCCACCGTAGACTCTGATTCAGAGAGGGAGAGTTCAGGTGTTCAGGTGTTCAGTCAGCTGCAGTCTAAGGTCTCACCACTAGATGTCAGTGAATCCTGTCGTGTGACTGAGCTCAGTAGAAACAGATCAGACTGAAGTCTCACACTCGTGTGTGAATCAGATGTTACGTGTGTGTGAAGCTGTCGTTGTGTTGCAGGAGATCTTCGGTCCAGTTCTGACGGTTTATGTTTATCCAGAGAAGGAGTACAGAGAGGTTCTGCAGCTGATCGACAGCACGTCTCCGTACGCTCTGACAGGAGCTGTGTTCGCTCAGGACCAGTAAGACTTCATGTTTCTGATCTCTGAGTCTCCAGGCTGACCCACCTGAGTCAGCTGACTCACCTGCAGCAGGTGTTCCTGTCTCTGACCGTGTCTCTGTTACAGGAAGGTGATCGAGGAGGCCGCCGTCGTCCTCAGAAACGCTGCTGGGAACTACTACGTCAACGATAAATCCACCGGCTCCATCGTCGCTCAGCAGCCGTTTGGTGGAGCCAGAGCTTCAGGTGAGAGTGGTTTACCTGTCCTCCCGGTGTCTCCAGGTGACGACAGATGATCAGTGATTCAACCTGTGAACTTTGCTCTGCGTCCAGGTACGAATGACAAACCCGGAGGTCCTCACTACGTCCTGAGGTGGACGTCCCCGCAGGTGGTGAAGCAGACCCACGTCCCCCTCAGAGAGTGGAGGTACCCCTACATGGGCTGAGTCCAGGACTGAAGCCTGCTCGTCCAATCAGAGCCCTCCCTCCTCCCCCCTCATCAGCTGATCGTCCAATCACCTGCAACAAACACACTGATAGACACTGATCAATGAAAGGAAGAGAGAGTCTCCTTGTCCTGAATCTTAGTCTCCCACTGTCCCTCTGAGAAGCTTTGCACTGAACCTGGACCTGGACCTGGACCGGCACCTGGACCTGGACCTGATTGTATTCTGGATGAGGATCAGCAGCAGAGAGAGTGTCTTCCATCCAGATGTTTGAGCTGCTGTTTGTCCTCAGAAACACAGTTTATAAATACATCAGTGTTTTAATCTGTGGAAACATTTAATTAACTGATTCATTAACTAATTAATTGATATTTTCTTCAGTCTGTCACAGTAAACTGACAAAGACGAGACACGATGAGACTGTGGGAAACTGATGAACATTTTTCACTGTTTTCTGATGTTTCACAGTCAATCAATGAATCAATGAATCAATCAGTTAATCAGTTAATCTGTTGAATAGTGAAAGTGTGGAGCTGCCTCGTGACGATCACACTGATCTGTTTTAGCTGCTGCTTCGTTAACTCATTAACTTTATTTTGACTGACATTTAAACATAAAAACATAAAAACCTGTTTTAGTTCAGTTCAGTTAGTTTCTTTAGTCTCAGAGTTAAACTGAATCTTTGAATCTGATGAATCATGAATCAATAGAAACCTGGAAAACAGTTCAGGTCAGTGAGTTTGATGGTGTTAGCGTTGAACAGATGTCAGAGCCGATGTTTCCTCTGTTATGTGTTTGTTGTGTTGCTGTGTTAACGTCTGAACCACAGCTCATCATCAGTCTCACGCTGTCTCAGACGTCCAGAGACAGTTTTTATTTTCTGCTGCTTTGTTTGAATCTTTAGCTGAAAACAGAAGATTTCTTTTCAGAACCGTCTGCCTTAATAACTGCACACTCACACAATTTGAAATAATAAATATTTAATTATTGATACGAGATGTGAGCGTCTTATCACACACCTGAACACACCTGTAGATCTGATCTAGTGTGACCTCACTTCCTGTGGATGTCATGATCTCTGACATCCTTTCAGAATAAAGCTCAGTATCACAGTGATCTGCTGACGACAGGAGCTGATCCCAGATCAGACCAGGACTGAGACTCTGGTCTGGATCCAGGATGAGTCCTGTCACACCTTCAGAGGAGGTTTATTACAGCTGCTCAGGAAGTCTGTCTGTCTGTCTGTCTGTCTGTTTGTCTCACACACTTCACAACAACAACAGGCTGCACAATAAAACCTCACACACACACACACACACACACACAGACACACACACTGGGCTCGGAGCCATGGAGACACGTTGTTTGGTGTGTGCAGTGTGTTGTTGTATAGGGGGGTGGAGTCTTTTCTTTGTGGATGGGGGGGGGGGTCCTCTGGAATGTGTGTGTGTGTGAACCAAACGATGTGTGTGATTTCCACACTGAGCTCTGAAGATTATCTGATGAACTAAACCTGGATCAGAAACCTGCTAACGTCAGGTTGGACTACAGAAACGCATCATCACTGTGGGACTGTGTGATCAGCGAACCACAGATACTGATTCAAATCTCACATCATCAACACACAAAGATTAAAGTTGTTAAAATCAATAATGTTAATGTTATACTGTGTTATACTCAGAGTATTACAGTACTTTTACTTTACGTTGTTGAAATGATGTTTTCAGTCAGGTTAGTTCATCGGCCTCTGGCAGCAGGTGTTGGACCACGTGGTGGTGGTGGTGGTGGGGGGGACTCTGGGTAATTGTGTTTAATTGACTGAACTCTCTGAAGGAGGCTGTAAACTGACCTGGAGTCAGTGTGTGTCTCAGTCTGTGTGTGTGTGTGTGTGTGTGTGTGTGTGAGCAGCTGAACATCTGCAGCAGCTGCTCACAGAGACACAGGAAGGTTCCCAGGTAATAAAGTGGAGGGAGCCTCTGGTGGGGGGGGCTCTGTACCTTCACCTCCCCCCGCTCAGTTAACCAGGAGGTAATAGCTGCCTCTCTCCTGGTGGCTCGGCCTCGCCCACTGGCCTCAGACTGTGGGAAAGCTGCTCCTGCCTGGGACTCATGGCTTTGTGATGCTAATGTGGCCTATAAATAGAGGAGAGGGCTCCTCGGTCCATCACAGCTCACTCTGCTCCACCATGGCTCCGACCAACACCACACACTGTCCCCTCTCACTGCTCTCCACCAAAGACAGACACAAAGTAAGTCCTGCTCTGCAGCCTCTCCTCCCTCTCTCCGTCTCTGTGTCTCCGTCAGCTCCGTCCTCTCCACGTCTTCCTGACCTCCTTCCTCTTCTGTCTGCAGCTCAGGAAACCGCAGGTGGAGAAGATGCGCAGAGATCGCATCAACGGCTGCATCGAGCAGCTCAAGGTCCTGCTGGAGGAGGAGTTCCGCCGACAGGACCCCAACGCCAAGCTGGAGAAGGCCGACGTGCTGGAGATGACCGTGGCGTTCCTGAAGCGCCGCCTGCGGCCGACCAGCCCCGACACCCACGGATACTCCCGCTGCTGGGACGAGACGCTGCGCTTCCTGTCCCAGGACTCCCTGAAGGAGGCCACGCTGCACCTGCAGCACCTCCACCCTGCTGCCGCCACAGGACCCAACCTCTGCTCCTCCCACGGCCACGTCCAGGCTGCAGGGAAGCAGCTGCCCCCCCCAACAGAGTCCTGTGGAGGCCCTGGTAGAGGGTCTGGGTCAGAGGGTCCTGGTCTGGATCAGAGGGTCTGGGTCAGAGGGTCCTGGTCTAGATCAGAGGGTCTGGGTCAGAGGGTCCTGGTCTGGTCAGAGGGTCCTGGTCTAGATCAGAGGGTCCTGGTCTGGAGGGTGTTTACAGTGTAAACCTGCCTGTGGCTCCTGAGGAGCCTGTTTTCTTTATTTATTCAGATTTATTTAAAGTTTGTTCTGATGTTTGAATAAAATCATTTTGTCTTTAAATCTTCGTCTCGTTGATCATCTGTGCTCAGACCTTCATCATCATCTTCATCATCAGGTTTAACAGGTCTCAGCTTCTGTTCCTCCATCACTGATCACATCACGACAGGAACATCATCAGCAACATGAGCTGAAACAACATGAAGGGTCTGTTCTCAGTCTGAGTCTGTATTGATCATAGATCAGATGTATTGATCACAGATCAGATGTATTGATCATAGATCAGATGTATTGATCACAGATCAGGTGTATTGATAGATAGATCAGATGGGTTACTTCAGTTTAGCTCAGTTCATATTAAATGTGTTTGTTTTAACAACATGATGACCCCCCACCACCCCAGTGTGGAGTCTGCCTCTCTGCTGTTTTCCCACACTCCTCCCCCCCCCCCCCCCCAGCTTCCTGCTGCTGAGTCACACTGTGTTTAATGTGTGTGTGTAACATCACCTGTGTGTGACCGTGGGAAGTCTGTGATGTCAGCAGGTGTGTGTGGAGCTGCAGGTCTGGTTCCCAGGTGAGAGCAGGTGGCTACACACACACACACACACACACACACACACACAGTAACATCATAAATCAGAGGGTTAGTCTCCATAAAACTGAACTGAGGTCAGAATGATGTGTGTGTGTGGGGGGGGGGGGGGTCACTTCTTCTCTAAATGATTTAATGATAATAACCCTCTCACTGTCTCTTATTACAGAGTAAAGCCACACACACACACACACACACACACACACACACACACACACACACACACATCTCCTCACCAGAGATTAATGTCACACAGCTGACCAATATCTGATCAATACCTGATCAACGTGTCTGATCTCAGAGCAGCAGGTCGACTCTCCTCCTGTTTAATGGAGCTGACGCTGCCTTCACTGTCACTAAAACCAGGAGGGAAATCACATGATCACAAACTGCAGCAGAAGAAAACGCAGACCAGAGATCATCTGTTAAACCTTTTTATTCACAGAGGCTTTGACTTTTCCACAGGAAGTGAAGGCAACACCACCTTTACAAAAGGTATTTAACCACAGACCGACCCTGAACCAGAGTCCACATGAACCAGAGTCCACATGAACCAGAGTCCACATGAAGACCACGTCTGTACATTACAGTGCATCAACAGAGCACAGACTGTTCACCTGAGCACAGATGAGACTCTTCAACCTGAAGAAACAAACATCCCTCTGATCTAGACCCTCTGACCCAGACCCTCTGACCCAGACCCTCTGATCCAGACCAGGACCCTCTGACCCAGACCCTCTACCAGGGCCTCCACAGGACTCTGTTGGGGGGGGGCAGCTGCTTCCCTGCAGCCTGGACGTGGCCGTGGGAGGAGCAGAGGTTGGGTCCTGTGGCGGCAGCAGGGTGGAGGTGCTGCAGGTGCAGCGTGGCCTCCTTCAGGGAGTCCTGGGACAGGAAGCGCAGCGTCTCGTCCCAGCAGCGGGAGTATCCGTGGGTGTTGGGGCTGGTCGGCCGCAGGCGGCGCTTCAGGAACGCCACGGTCATCTCCAGCACGTCGGCCTTCTCCAGCTTGGCGTTGGGGTCCTGTCGGCGGAACTCCTCCTCCAGCAGGACCTTGAGCTGCTCGATGCAGCCGTTGATGCGATCTCTGCGCATCTTCTCCACCTGCGGTTTCCTGAGCTGCAGACAGAAGAGGAAGGAGGTCAGGAAGACGTGGAGAGGACGGAGCTGACGGAGACACAGAGACGGAGAGAGGGAGGAGAGGCTGCAGAGCAGGACTTACTTTGTGTCTGTCTTTGGTGGAGAGCAGTGAGAGGGGACAGTGTGTGGTGTTGGTCGGAGCCATGGTGGAGCAGAGTGAGCTGTGATGGACCGAGGAGCCCTCTCCTCTATTTATAGGCCACATTAGCATCACAAAGCCATGAGTCCCAGGCAGGAGCAGCTTTCCCACAGTCTGAGGCCAGTGGGCGAGGCCGAGCCACCAGGAGAGAGGCAGCTATTACCTCCTGGTTAACTGAGCGGGGGGAGGTGAAGGTACAGAGCCCCCCCCACCAGAGGCTCCCTCCACTTTATTACCTGGGAACCTTCCTGTGTCTCTGTGAGCAGCTGCTGCAGATGTTCAGCTGCTCACACACACACACACACACACACACACACACACACACACACAGACTGAGACACACACACTGATTCTCTGATCAGTTTATTGTCTCTGTGGGGGGGGGGGTCACAGTTCACTGCAACCATAAATTCTGTCTACCCCCCCCCCCCCGTGTGGCGCGTGGATGTGTGTTGAAGACGTGTGCACGAGGAACCCCCCCCCACAGGACGGGGGTCAGTCATCAATAACCTGATCCTGGAGAGAGAGCGCGTGACATTCGCGCCACGCTCCGTCTGTCTGAGACAGGAAGGGGGGGGGGGGGTCTGTCTGCAGTCCGGACTTTATGACGGGTCCAGACTGTGGGAACCTCTCAGGTGTGAAGAGTCCACGCACGCGGAGCCCCTCCTGGTCTTATAAATACCGGACCCGAAGAGCCTGGTCTGACTGACAGAGACCAGGACCCGGACTGAGGACCGACTCTGTGATGGCTCCTGTGACTCAGACCGGACCCGAGGACAAGCCTGGACCTGTGGACTCCAACAAGGTGAGACCCCCCCCCACACACACACACACACCCTGACCCCAGCTCCAGCCAGGTCCAGCCGGGTCCCGGTTCTAACCCGTCCTCTGCTCCTTCAGCAGCGGAGGCTCGCGGTGGAGAAGGCTCGAAGGGACCGGATCAGCTGCAGCATCGAGCAGCTGCGGACTCTGCTGGACCCGGAGCGGAGCGGCGCCCCCCGCCTGGAGAGGGTCGACGTCCTGGAGCTGGCCGTGGGGCTCCTGAGGCAGAGGGCCGTGGCCCCCCGCGTGGCCCCCAGCTACTCCCGCGGCTTCTCGCAGTGTCTGCAGGAGACCCTGCGCCACCTGTCGCTGCACGCGCCGCTGCGGCCCGCGGAGCGCGAGGAGATCAAGCGCTTCTACGTGCGGCAGAGAGCGGCGCTGCAGCGGCACGTGTCCGGGGAGCAGCGGCGGAGGACGGCGGCCAGGAAGCGGTCAGGATCCCGGTCTGCCGCGCGGTGCCACGGCGCCCTGTGGAGGCCGTGGTGACGTGTTTCCGGTCAGGACTACTTCTCTATGGACAAGCTGTGACTCAGACCCACGTGTCTGCCGGAAGCTTGGATCAGGTGTGCAACATTTGCACGTTCTCAGACAGGTGGTGAAAAGGTGTAACCTGCTGTGTGATGCCTTTTGTAAAGGTGGGAACAGGTGAGAGACCACGTGACGGCGACTGCTCCTGTGACTGATTAAAACTGTATTAAACATTCCTCATGTTCAGATGTGTTCAGGCTCCTCTGTCAGTGTGGGACTCTGCAGCTTCATCACACACACACACACACACACACACACACACACACACACACACACACACTTATTAATAATATCATGATGATCATTAGTGACAGTAACTGGTTCATTCATCAGGAGAAACTGACCTCAGATCAGAGTTTGGTGAAGAGGCTCTTTAATTCTTAAAGTCACAGACACTGATGTTAGAAAGTCTGAGTAACAAACAGCTTCTTCAGGGAGTAAAACTCAGATCACAGTTCCTCTTTCTGTAAACACCTGAGCAGGACGTGAATCGACCTGCAGGTAACAGGTACCAGGTGTGACCACTTGGTGGCAGTGCGTGTTAAAGTTAAAGTGTTAAAGCCAGGTTCACTTCCTGTCTGTCAGAGGAGGTGCTGCAGGTTGATTCATGTAGAACAGGATTACAGGTGCACTGATCCTCAGGGTTCAGGGTCAGCAGGTGATCATGGAGCAGACTGAAAACCAGATCCTCCTGAAGTCCAGGACCCAGTGGCAGAAGGTGGAGGCTTCAGGTGCAGCAGTGAATCATTAAAGGTCTCTGATCCACAGTCTCAGTCTGAAGCTGTCCTGACACAGAGCGACCACAGGGGGGCGTTAGACTGAAGACTGACAGGTCTGTGCGGTCCAGTCCTGAACCAGGTCCTCTCTCAGGTCACATCAGTCACCTGCTCTGGGAGCTGGAGGTCACCTGTCCCAGGTGTGTTCAGTTTCCTCCTCCATGGGGGGTCAGGGTTAGTCCAGTCCTCGGTGTTTCATAGACTGTGACTGAGTGAGGAGAGGAGGCTCTGCTCATTCATCAACACTGGTTTTATTCCTCAGTTCTTTCTGCATTAATAAAGAGGACGGGTCACCTGAGTTCAATCATTTAACTCGGTTTGTGAAACATTTATTCTACAGATGAGACCAGAGGGAAACGTGATTTCACTGCTTCAAAAGAGTCAGTGTTTGAGTCTGTCCCCAGGTTTAACCTGGACCTGGTCTGATGTCTTACAGCAGTCTCAGTCTGTTGATCTGCTCCAGGTCTGATCAGTGCGGCTCTGTTTTAATCAGTAAAGGTTTAATAAAGTTGTTAACAGCTTCCACACTTTATCTACATGTGTATGATAAAACACAGTTATTCCTGGAGCACAGACTCCTTCAGTTCTGTGTCTCTAACTCTCCTCATCATCTCAAACTTCAGCGTCATTTTTGTTTCGCGTTTTGCGCAGAGACGTGTTTTGTCGCAGCTGCCGCTCCGTAGTGCGAGAGGCGTTGACAGAGAGGACTGTTGTGGTGGACATTCTGCTTCTCCTCCGGACCGCAGCCGAACACGTCCCGTGTGTCAGTCCGAACACTGGACACAGTGCCGGGCCTCAGGTGGAAGAGCGGTCCGTTTCACCTGAAGCAGCGGTACGTGCTGACGTCGAGTCCATTCAGCCGTTAGCTGCTGCTGTTAGCCGCTGTTAGCTGCCGTTAGCTGCTGTTAGCCGCTGCTGTTAGCCACCTGCTAACACTGAGCAGCCGGGGCAGGGCAGGGGGGAGTCCGGGGGAGAAGGCTCCAGTTCGGCCGGCCTCGACCCACAGGAGGTCCGGGTGAAGGGTTTTATATGAGCACAGAGCCGGGTTTAACCGGTCACTGTGAGCTAACATGCTAACAGCAGTACAGTAACTGTGGGTTGACACAGTAGCGACAGTAGTACACGTTACTGTAGGATACAGTTACTGTAGTACAGTTACCTCTTCCTACAGTTACCTCTTCTACAGTTACTGTAGGGTACAGTAACTGTATGTACTGTAGTACAGTAACTGTATTACAGTATTTGTACAGTACTATAGTAACAATAGCAGTAGATACAGTAGAAGAGGTAACGGCAGTACACTTATGATCAGTAAAAATACACAGGTATCCTCATCTTCATCTAAAGTATCAGCAGTATTCTGAGTGTCATGTAGTAACAATACTGCAGTACTGTCAGTAGAAGTATGTGAGTATGTGTGTACCTGTGTACCTGTCTCTCAGCAGTGTGTGGGAGCAGCTGAGTGCAGTGGGACAGTATGAGCTCTAAAGGGGGGGGCACGGCTCTGACCCGCCGTAACTACAGACTGTCCTCAGACACAGACAAACCCAGAGCTACAGGTAGGAACTCTGCACCTGTCTCACCTGTCTCACCTGTCTCACACTGTGTTCATGTTCTCCATCAGACTGAAAACATTTACACCTGAACACTGAGGTTCAATGAACAGAGTTAATATAATTTCATGTGTTATTAATATTCTACTGTTGTATATGTTGTGTGTTTGAGAGTCAAACACACCTGTCTAACCTGACACCTGTCTAACCTGACCTGTGGCTGTGTCTCTCAGGTATAGTGAATGAGAAGCTGCTCAGTGATTACCTGCATCATGTGTTTCCTTCAACCAAAGCGCAGGGACCTGCAGTGGCCTCCCTCAGGTAACAGCTCAGTCCTCTCTCTGCTCACCTGTCATTTCATTACCTGTTCAGCACAACCAGGCTCCAGCAGCCTGGATCCATGGAGCCAGCCTGGCCTGTGTCCACACTCCAGGCTGCTGCTGCTGGAAGAGAAAGTTTTAACACCAGTCAGTCTGAGCGTCTCAGTCTGTCTGAGTGCTGTTCATCCTCCTGTGTGATGTTCACTGACGTCTGAAAACAAAAAACTTCCACAGACTGAATCTGGTTTTGAGCTCAGTGGGCCTCGTTAGACTCCTCGCCTCGTTCTCTCCACCATCAGCAGGTTTTTCTTCTGGATTCATTTTGCTGTTTTTATTTGTCCTAACAAACCTTCTCTTTCTGAATCACCTGGTCTAATGGAGCATTGTGATTGGCTGAGGGAGAAGACGGGAGCTGGTGTCCCTGATGAAAACGCAGCAGAATCACTGTCATTTAGAAGCAAGACTGCTCAGAGCTCTGAATCCAGATCATGATTTTAATATGATTAATCATGCAGCTCTAACTGGCAGCACACAACATGGAGTCAGAGTCAGAGAGGAGAGTTTCAACATCTGAAGGAATCAGAGCAAAGAGAGGAACCAGAGAGGTGTTCCTAATAAACTGGCCAGAGTCAGAGAGGTGATGTCTGGTTGTTTTGTTTTGATGTTTTGATGTATTGAGCAACAGATAAAAACTCGGTCACTGTGTGTGTGTGTGTGTGTGTGTGTGTGTGTGTGTGTGTGTGTGTGTGTGTGTGTTTTGTACTGTGACCTGGACTAGTGTTTCACTGCCCTTAAACCAGACAGGTTCATGTTACCATCAGCAGCTCTAAACATAGACACACACAGGTCGTCAGTGGACCCTCAGTCCATGTGCTCAGGGTGAACCTGACAGACCTGCAGCAGGGCTCAGTGAACCCTCCGAGGGAGGATTAGATGAGGACTCTGGTTTCATGTGGTGGTGAGGTTTGAAAATCTCTGAGCTCATGTGTTTAAATAAGACCAGTCAGACTCAGACGTCGTCTGTCGACATCAGAGAAGATTCAACTCAGGATTCAGTTTGATTCAGAGCTCACAGGTTGATACGCTCAGGATTCATCTGAGGATTTATCTCATGAAGAAAAAACAAACTCAGATCTGCAGAAATCAAATCTCTGATCTCAAATCAAACCCAGTTTCTCACAGTGTAACTACATGAAAGTTCAGATGTAAAGCTCAAGTCTTTCTCACAGTTCTTCTCTTATTCTTTAAAGGACAGGAAGCGTCCTGAGAGTAGAATAAGGAACTGTAACTACAGTCTTTCAGAGTGTTGCATTATGGGTTGTTTTTAGCCTGGTTCTGTCAGTGTGTGTGCAGGGAGTTTTTCAGAGTGAATCAGAGTTAACAGAGTCATGATGAGAGAGGGGGACGGACTGTCTACAGTTCACACAGTGTGATCAGTCACAGAGGGGTAACAGAGGGGTAATAGATTACTTCATGACATCATGATACAGTTCTTCAGCCTCATGTTTTCCTGATCATGATGCGCGGTTACACCTGAGGTCGACACACAGCTGTAAATGAAAACGTGAGGCTTTAATAAACCTGAAGGTGTAGACGGTGAAGAAAAGTTTTATTCACCTTGTTCTTTACTTTGACCGCCTCAGTCTCACTCCAACACGTCACCAGGTGTTCTCACCTGTCTCTGTTCACTGAGTCTGATCCTCTCTCTCTGCTCTGCACAGGAAGACTCTTGGTTTCCAGGACCTGGGTGCTCACCTGGAGAGACTCCTGTCTGAGGGAGAAGCCAGCGAGGACAGCAGAGGTACACGTCCACCTGCAGGGTTTCCTCCTCCTGTCTGTCCTGTCTCCACACACTTTATCTGAGGTGTTTAACACTGAGCTCAGGTGACAGACAGACAGACAGACACATGAACATGAGAACACCTCAGTCCTCTTCAAACTGTTCTCACTAATTATGAGTGTGTCTGTTTGTTTTTGTTTATTTTTATTATTATCATTATTATTATTTTTTTTTAATTTATAAAATTTTTTAATTATTATTATTATTGTTGTTATTATTGTTATTTGTACTGGTGTATGTTTGCTTTCTTCTCTTTTTGTTTTTGTCTACTTGTTTGATGTGTGAGTGTTTAAGTAGATGTGTTTGATTGGATGTCACCTGGATGGGTGGGGGGTGGGGGCGGGTTCACAACTTTTGTAAGAAATGCTTAAGCAATTATTTGAGTGTCTTCAACACTGAAAAAATGATAAATAAAGTTGTTAAAAAAAACTGTTCTCACTAACAAACCACTAAACCACATCACCTGCTGACAGGCAGCTGGAAACACCAGTGTTTAATAATGTGATGATGAACATAAAGACAGCTCAGGGACGACCAAATAATAATGATCAATCATTGATCATTATTTGATTATTTTTGATAGTAGAAATGTCTCTCCTCTGAAACAGAGACTTTAAAGATGAACTGACAGGAAGTCAAACAAAGATCTGTGAAGACGCTGACCTTTGACCCCTGTGTGTCCCTGCAGATCAGCCCGTTGAAGGTCGTCTGGGTCCTCAGCCCGTCGTCCTCGATCACACCAGTGGGTTTGAAGGCCTCCTGTTTGTAGATGACGACCTGCTGGGGGTGAGACGATGTCAAACTCTCCTCATGTTCATATACAGTCTTCTGCAGTGACTGACCTTAACTCTGACCCTCTGACCTCAGGTCATCGGCCACAGCAACTTCAGCTCCATCAGAGCCACCACCTGTGTTTACAAAGGTAAATCACTGCACGATAACACACCTGAGCTGATCCTGGAAACAACAACAACACGATTCAGAGTCTGATGTAACACTGTGTTTTTACATCATCTGTCTCATCATATACAGTTTATACACACTCATACATTTAACCCCAGAAGAACAAGTCACAGCTTCTTTATCCTGATCAGTGAGTTCAGACCAGTGAAGATCCTGGATCCACAGCAGGAAACACTCAACAGATCTGTTCTCAAGACTCACGTACGACTGGTTTTAGAGGAAACGTTGCAGCAGCAAATTCATATTTAGAAGTTTCTCAGAGGAATGAGTGAGCTGTGAACTGGTCCAACAGATCCAGTCTGATCTGATCTGGTCTGATCTGATCCAGTCTGATCTGAACCAGTCAGAGATGGACCAGGTCCGGGTTAGAGTCTGTGCAGGTAGTCTCACTCACTGAACTGAAACATGCTGTATATTACCCATGATCCTCCTCTCCTCCTGCAGCAGCGATGGTGTCCAGCTGCTACACCCAGTGGTCGTTTGATTAACGTTCACTAATGTTAAACAACATCCAGAGCCTCTGCTGAACTCCACAGATTCATTTACTGTTATTAAATCTGACCTCAGTTCAGTTCAATGGTTTTAACATTTGTTGATTTCCAGGGAAGTGGGCGTACGAGGTTCTGATCTCCTCCCAGGGTCTGATGCAGATCGGCTGGTGTACTCTGAACTGTCGCTTCAACCAGGAGGTAAATCTGAATCTGAACGTTCCTGAGTCTGAGACTGAGTCTGAGTCTGAGACTGAGTCTGAGTCTGAGTCTGAGACTGAGTCTGAGTCTGAGTCTGAGTCTGAGTCTGAGACTGAGTCTGTCTGACTGTCTCTGTCTCTGTCTCTGACTCTGACTCTGACTCTGTCTCTGTCTGTCTGTCTGTCTCTCTATGTCTCTGTCTCTGTCTCTGACTCTGACTCTGACTCTGTCTCTGTCTCTGTCTGTCTGTCTGTCTCTCTATGTCTCTGTCTCTGTCTCTGTCTCTCTCTCTGTCTCTGTCAGGAGGGAGTGGGGGACACGCCTGATTCTTACGCCTATGATGGAAACAGAGTCAGGAAGTGGAACGTGACGACCACCAACTATGGGAAGGTGACAGTGGTTCAGAGTAATGAAGCATTAGATTAATGTGCTGTGAGTGTGATGGAGGAGACTGATGTGGGTTTGTTTTCCCTCAGTCGTGGGCTGCAGGAGACATCGTCAGCTGCCTGATAGACCTGGACGAGGGAACAATCACTTTCTGCCTGTAAGTTACTGAGAGGACGTTCCTCAGATGAATAAGAAAGTTTCCAGTGGGTGTGTTTTACCTTGATGTTGCGTTCACTGTCCTCAGGAACGGCCAGTCTCTGGGCACGGCTTTCACCAACATTAAGATGGGTCCAGGTGTAGCGTACTTTCCTGCCATCAGCCTCTCCTTCAAAGAGTCGGTGGCCTTTAACTTTGGCAGCAGACCTCTCAGATATCCTTCACTGCTCCTCACCTTCATCCCCTCTGTCTCCTCTGTTTGTCTTTGACCATGTTCACACCTGGACAGGTGAGCTCATCTTAGGTGTGATAAAGCATAACAAAATACAAAAATAAAAGAGATGTATCAAAGTGAATAAAACCAGAAATAAAAAGTAGAATATTAAAATAAAACAATTTAGAAAATAGAAATAGAATAAAGGGATAAAGCAGAGAGTAAAACAGAGTAAATAAAGAGAGAAATAAATAAATGAGATAAAGTTCAGATCTGAAACTCTCACTGTGGATTTATTTAAAACCCTGGAAGATGTGATTCTCCAGGTGATTGTTTTCCAACATTGTTTTCCTTCTTACCTGTCGATGAGGTCATCAGTTATGAGTCTTTAACCTGTGTGGTTCACGTACCCTGTGGACGGGTACCTGCCCCTGCAGAACCCCCCCTCTGCAGACCTGACCAAGGCTCACAAACTGCTGGGCTACATCAAGAATGTCCTGTCCACCAGCATCGACACACAGGTGCGACTCACCCGCTCTGACCTGACTAGCCGCCCCCCCCCGCCCCCTCCCATATATCTGACCCCGTTCTCTCTGCCCCCCCCCTCCACAGGAGGACAGGCTGCTGGAGAAGGACTGTGCCTTGTGGAGGCTTCATGGAGAACCAACAGTCCTCATCGCTCTGGCTCACATCTTCAACCACTTTGCTCCTCTCATGGTGAGGAACTGACCTGTGATCAGTTACAGTTACAGTTATAGTTACAGTTACAGTTATAGTTACAGTTACAATTCACCTCCTCAGTGTTTCACAGTCTTCATGTCGTACAGTTTCTCCTCAGTTTATCTGTACACAATTCAAAGACACATTTTAAACAGATTTTCATCCTGAACAGAGATCAGCACCTCTCACTACCTGTTCAAGGACAGATTAAAGGACAGGTGAAAGGACAGATTAAAGGACAGGTGAAAGGACAGATTAAAGGACAGGTGAAAGGACAGATTAAAGGAGAGATTAAAGGACAGGTTAAAGGACATATTAAAGGACAGATTAAAGGACAGGTGACAGGATAGATTAAAGGACAGATTAAAGGACAGATTAAAGGAGAGGTAAAAGGACAGATGATTAAAGGACAGATTAAAGGACAGATTAAAGGACAGATTAAAGGACAGGTTAAAGGAGAAGTGAAAGGACAGATTAAAGGACAGATTAAAGGACAGGTGAAAGGACAGATTAAAAGACAGGTGAAAGGACAGATTAAAGGACAGGTGAAAGGACAGATTAAAGGACAGATTAAAGGACAGGTGAAAGGACATATTAAAGGACAGATTAAAGGACAGATTAAAGGACAGGTGAAAGGACAGATTAAAGGACAGGTGAAAGGACAGTCAGAGCTGCTCAGTGTCAGGTGTCCTCAGATGTGTTGATGTGTGTCTCCGTCAGTGTAAAGTGTACCTGGTGGAGGACGTTCTGATGAACTTCCTGTTGGGGATTCTGGAGGGAGGAGGTTCAGTGGACGAACACCCGCTCATACAGCAGCTCCTGGATCTGTTCTGGCTGCTGATGGAGGTAAACACAGGAATCTGTCACCACACACCTGGTTCAGGTTCAGGAGCAGAGACTGATCTCATCTGTGTCTGTGCAGGACTATGAAGTGAACGAGTGTCTGAAGCAGCTGATGATGTCCTTGCTCAGAGCTTATCGCTTCTCCCCCATCATCCCTGACCTGGGCTTCCAGGTAGAACACACACAACCTCACCTGGGACCTCACCTGTCCTTTGGCCTGGTCCTGGGCCTGTGTCCCAGTTTCAGGACTCACAGCTGATGAAACAGAGAGCCTGACCTCTGACCTCACTGTACCTGTCAGAACTCTGTTTAATGAAGGGCTGATGATAATAAACACCTGTGATAACGTCATCGGCACCAGGTGTGATTGATGATGTCACTCTGTTTCAGATCCATTACCTGCGTCTGACCACAGCCATCCTGCATCATGAGAAGTCCAGGAAATACCTGCTCAACAACGTCTTATATCCTTCTCTCACCTGTTATCTGAGCTCTTTGGAGTTCACCTGTGATCAGTTTCCTGTGTTCAGGTGTGTTAAACCCTCAGGTGTGTGATAAACAGCTGTCTCCTTAACAGAGCTTCACGTTTGACGTCCTGCGTTCAGTCGTGTTTTTTTACATCAAGACTCCTCTGAGGGTGAAGGAGGCGGGGTTAGAGGAGCTCATCCCCACCACCTGGTGGCCCACGCACTTCGACAAGGAGGTAATACTGACTCACCGAGTGTCGGCATCTCCTGCTCACCTGTGTTTATCAAGGTGAAACCAGATCCTCACCGATGAAGCTTCAGCTCTGATTCTGTCTGAAACACAGACACGGTGTGAAGTATTCTGATGAAGTATTCTGATGAAGTATTATGATGAAGTATTCTGATGAAGTATTATGATGAAGTATTCTGATGAAGTATTATGATGAAGTATTCTGATGAAGTATTCTGATGAAGTATTATGATGAAGTATTATGATGAAGTATTCTGATGAAGTATTCTGATGTGTGCTCGCTCTCTGAAATATTAAACACAGGTTACAATTCACAGATATGAAGCCAACGTTCATTTAAAGATGATATTTACAAATGTTAAGAGTCATTAGCATTATCATTAGCATTAGCCTGCGTGCTGTCAGATAAAATATATCAACATATTGGACCCTGTGTTTGTTAGCTGTTGAGACATGATTATTTTCAGATGAAGCTTTAGTCCACTCTCTGAGGACCCTGTTCATCAGCTGTATGAGCTGCAGCATCAGTGATCACAGTTTGATCCATGATAGAAAACTGAACCATGAAGTTTCAGTGTCTGATCTCCTGCAGCTGCTAACAGCTGGATGAAGCTCAGTCTGTAGACCCTGAGACTGTGGATCAACACAGGACCTGTTGGAGGGGATGATCTGTGTGACCTGGGTTTAGTCTGACTGTTGATTGACTGACTGATTATGTGTGTGTTCAGGGTAAAGACGAGCGAGACCCTAAAGATGAGAGTGCAGATGAACGTCTGAGGCGTCGAGCGTATGAGAGAGGCTGTCAGAGACTGAAGAAGAGGATCGAAGGTCAGACGTCTTCACAATGTTCTCTACAGTCTGATCTGTGTCTGACTGAACTGATAGAAACTCATGTCCTGTGTGTCTCTGCAGTGGTGGAGGAGTTACAGGTTCAAATCCTGAGGCTGCTGCTCAATAACAAAGACAAGACGACGGTACGTACAGAGGATCAGAGTGTGATCAATGTGTGATCGGTGTGATCAGTGTGTGATCAGTGTGTGATCAGAATGTGATCAGAGTGTGATCAATGTGTGATCAGAGTGTGATCAGAGTGTGATCAGAGTGTGATCAGAGTGTGATCAGAGTGATCAGAATGTGATCAGAGTGTGATCAGTGTGTGATCAGAGTGTGATCAGAGTGTGATCAGAATGTAATCAGAGTGTGATCAGAGTGTGATCAGAGTGATCAGAATGTGATCAGAGTGTGATCAGTGTGTGATCAGAGTGTGATCAGAGTGTGTGATCAGTGTGTGATCAGAGTGTGATCAGATGTGTGATCAGAGTGTGATCAGAGTGTGATCAGTGTGTGATCAGAGTGTGTGATCAGAGTGTGATCAATGTGTGATCAGAGTGTGTGATCAGAGTGTGATCAGAGTGTGATCAGTGTGTGATCAATGTGTAATCAGAGTGTGTGATCAGAGTGTGATCAATGTGTGATCAGAGTGTGTGATCAGAGTGTGATCAGTGTGTGATCAATGTGTAATCAGAGTGTGTGATCAGAGTGTGTGATCAGAGTGTGATCAATGTGTGATCAGAGTGTGATCAGAGTGTGATCAGAGTGATCAGTGTGTGATCAGAGTGTGATCAGAGTGTGATCAGAGTGATCAGTGTGTGATCAATGTGTGATCAGAGTGTGATCAGAGTGTGATCAGTGTGTGATCAGAGTGATCAGAATGTGATCAGTGTGTGATCAGTGTGTGATCAGAGTGTGATCAATGTGTGATCAGAGTGTGATCAGAGTGTGTGATCAGAGTGTGATCAGAGTGTGATCAGAGTGTGTGATCAGAGTGTGATCAGAGTGTGATCAGAGTGTGTGATCAGAATGTGATCAGAGTGTGATCAGTGTGTGATCAGAGTGTGATCAGAGTGTGTGATCAGAGTGTGATCAGAGTGTGATCAGAGTGTGATCAGAATGTGATCAGAGTGTGATCAGAGTGTGATCAGAAGTGTGATCAGAGTGTGTGATCAATGTGTGATCAGAGTGTGATCAGAGTGTGATCAATGTGTGATCAGAGTGTGATCAGTGTGTGATCAGAGTGTGATCAGAGTGTGTGATCAGAGTGTGTGATCAATGTGTGATCAGAGTGTGTGATCAGAGTGTGTGATCAGAGTGTGATCAATGTGTGATCAGAGTGTGATCAGAGTGTGATCAGAGTGATCAGTGTGTGATCAATGTGTGATCAGAGTGTGTGATCAGAGTGTGATCAGTGTGTGATCAATGTGTAATCAGAGTGTGTGATCAGAGTGTGATCAATGTGTGATCAGAGTGTGATCAGTGTGTGATCAGAGTGTGATCAGAGTGTGATCAGAGTGTGATCAGAGTGATCAGTGTGTGATCAATGTGTGATCAGAGTGTGATCAGAGTGATCAGTGTGTGATCAGAGTGTGATCAGAGTGATCAGTGTGTGATCAATGTGTGATCAGAGTGTGATCAGAGTGTGATCAGTGTGTGATCAGAGTGATCAGAATGTGATCAGTGTGTGATCAGAGTGATCAGTGTGTGATCAGTGTGTGATCAGAGTGTGATCAATGTGTGATCAGAGTGTGATCAGAGTGTGATCAGAGTGTGTGATCAGTGTGTGATCAGAGTGTGATCAGAGTGTGATCAGAGTGTGTGATCAGAGTGTGATCAGAGTGTGTGATCAGAATGTGATCAGAGTGTGATCAGTGTGTGATCAGTGTGTGATCAGAGTGTGATCGGTGTGATCAGAATGTGATCAGAGTGTGATCAGTGTGTAATCAATGTGTGATCAGAGTGTGATCAGAATGTGATCAGAGTGTGATCAGTGTGTGTGTCCAGCCTTTTGACTGTATTCTCTGTCTGTTTCAGGGAGAAGCTTCTCGCTACATTTTCCTCAATAAGTTCAGGAAGTTTCTCCAGGAAAACGCCAGCAACAGAGGGGTGAGACAGGAGGTCACATGACAGAGGTCCTGAGGGGAACAGTTCACAGCTGAACCAGACTGTTGTTCAGATAGAAAGAAGGAACACAGCTCTGCCTCAGTGTCTGAGACTCTGAGACACTGAGACTGAGACCTGCAGTTTTTACTGTTTGCTGACATTTTATAAACAATCAGAGGAAACAATCATCAGATTGATGATATTTAATTTGAGCTCTGATCATGTTTTTAATGTTTCACTGCTGTGGTTCAGTTCAGGTCTGGACCAGACAAACAGATCCATCATGTGTTTAACTCTGGTTCATGTTCACTCTGATGTTTATAAACCAGTGAGCTGAGGTGTGAGGTGACCGTCAGGTGAACAGGTGATGAGACAGGTTTAGAAAACTCTGTTCTGGTCCGACTTTGGTCCAGTGTCTCTGTCTCCTGTGTTTGTACATGTAGGTAAAGTGTGTGTCTGTAGGTAAAGTGTGTGTCTGTAGGTAAAGTGTGTGTTGTGTGTGTCTGTAGCACCCCACAGCTCTGTGTCCTCCAGAGTACATGGTGTGTTTCCTCCACCGCCTCATCACGGCCGTGAGGAGCTGCTGGGACGAAGGGAACAGGAAGAGTCCAGGCAGCGTCAACAGTGAAGGTACGACACACTGACCTTTGACCTTTACTCTGACCTCTGACCTTTACCCTGATGCTGACACAAGAGAAGATCACGTCTGTTTTCATCCAGGAAAACTAAAGCTGATTTATCAGGTTTAAACTGAATCTAATGTGATGATCAGGTTCCAGGTTCATCAGGTCTCATCTTTGTGTGACAGAGTCAGAGCAACTGTGTAAACGCCCACTAACAAAAAATACCTGTCAGGAAGCTCAGGTTGAGGAAAATGGCCGCCGTAGAAACAGAAACACTGGAGGTCGAGGATTTAGAGTCTGAGAGGAGCAGCTCAGACGTGCTAGATACAAGGTTTTTATTTCTATTTCTGTTATTAATCTCAGTCTTTACACAATACAGAGGGAATTTCAGTGTTATAGGATGTTTACAAAAAGGTCTTATTTTCTTATTATTCAGATTTGTTTGTTTCTGTTGTTATTTCTTATTGATTGATTCTATGGGTCATTATGTTTATGTTCTACATCAGTTATTGTTAGAATAATACATTTTAGATTCATATATTTTCATTCTCATCCTTGGGTTAGTTCACAGAGCAGTTCATATTTCACTGAGCTTTTAAACGTTAATCCTCCATCACATGTTTTACATGTTTGTAGTGAATCCTGGACTGAAGCTCGACTTTCAAAAATTAGATCGCAAATCAAATAAAATCACTATTAGATTTTTCCCTAAAATCATTCAGCTCTAGTGAAAACGTTTCATATCTACTGTAATTTAACACTCAGAGAAATTAGTGCAGAAGTTGAAATGAATGTAATAAACATAATAAACATGTTTGTGTTTCAAACTTTGACAGGATTTTAAGCAGAGAAATGATGAGTCTGTGTTAATCCTCCGTGTCACCTCTGTGAGACCAGGACCTTTACTGTCATTAACAGCTGTTTAATCCATGTCAGTGTGTTGTGCATGTGTACAGATTAAATGTGTGTGTCGTTCTCATAATCACTGACATTAGGGACGATGAAGCTCAGTGTAGATTCACTGCTGTTGAAGGTTAATGAAGGTTGTTAATGAGCTGCCCTCTCTCCCCTGCCGCCCGTTATCTGTCCTTCTCTCTGCTCTTTCCCTCTGTTACTCCCACTGAATCATCTGTCTCTCACTCTCCTCTGTCATCTCCTGTGTTTCCAGAGGCCTATGTCCCCCCCCAGCTCTTCTACAATGGGAAGGTGGATTACTTTGACCTGCAGAGACTGGGGGGGCTTCTGTCCCATCTAAAGAAAACACTCAAAGGTTGGTATATCTTCGTTAGCTGTCTGTTAGACGACTGTTTTCACCTCCACAGTAACACAAAGTTAACATAAATACAACCATAAGAATAGAAACAACAGCTGTGCTCTCATTGGATGGTTGGTTTACTCAGCTCCTTCCTTCTCTGACCAGCTGTTAACCTCATAATTCCTGATGTGGACTGACAGATTCAGCTGGTTCCAGCTCCATGTGTAGATCTGACCTGATTAAACAGAGTTTCCTGCTCGCTGTCACTGAGCTCCACTAGAGGGAGGAGTTGCTTTGTGTTATTAGAAACACAGATACAGTCACTTACTGATACAGAGAGGACAGATTAACAGTTTAATAAGAAGTCATGTCTTTGCTTTTTATTATGTTCTGTGTTCAGATTACTTTTTCATTTTCATCTATGTTCATTACTTCCTTTCATATAGACATTTAAAAAGTCTAAACAGCATTGTTCTGCTCTGTCTGATCAGGTTTATGTTTAACCAACAAGCTGAGTTCATGTTTTTAAAGCTGATTCGTGTCTAATTCCTGGTTTCCTGGGTCTTGAGGAGGTCAGGTAAACAGTGGATGGATGTGTCTGTACAGAGGAGTTCTCTCATGTCGAACTGAGAGACTTGTGGTTGTCAGCAGATGTGGGAGACAGGTGTGTTTAATGTGGATTGATATTCCCTCTGCACAGTCACTGTACGAGCAATCTGCTGCTCATTCAGTGCCAAAAAAGACAGAGTGTCGCGGCTGGAATCAATTACCTGCTGCAGCGCCTCATTCGTTCTGATCTTTCCTGAGAGGTAGAGCCGGTCCTCAGCTTTATTTAGAGCAGCAGCGAGGGAGGCTGCTGTTTCACATGTCACTCATCTTAACTGAGAACAAACTGAGACATCAGGAAGTCTGCTCCACATCAGCTCAAAGTTTGACTTAATCTGTCTCAGACATGTTTTTAGAGATTAATGTCTGTCTGTCAGGATCAGTCAGGTCAGAGCGTCAGATTCCTCAACAAAGTCTTCAGTTTCAGTTAGAAGGATTTCTCCTGCCTGATGCAGACAATATTAGTGATAATTTCAGTTTTTAGGAAGCTCATCAACTCATTTTTATAAAGAATAACAAGTGATGAACTGATAATCCATCAGTTATCTGATGTTCATTGTTAGTTACAGATAAGACCTGAGGTCTGATCTGCTGCAGTGGTTCAGTCTGTTTGTGTTGGTTCTTTGTGGTTAATCACAGTGTGTAAAATCAGTCTGTAAAATCTGAGTCATATACAGGTAACATTTAATTAGCCTTTGCTCAGTTGAACCATTAAAAAGCCAAAGGATGTTTACAGAGGTGTAAAATGTAGATTTATTTTCAAGCTGAACGATACTTCATTATCAGTAAGTTTGTTTCTGAAATCAAATTAAATTGAATCCTCTCCCTGTACAAACTGTTAATGAAGGAATGTACTGCACTGTAACTCAGCATGATGAGTGAAGGATCTGGTGTTCAGAGACGATGGGTCTGTCACTCGTGGACAAACACCTGGACAGGTTTTGTGTGGTTTACTTTAGAACAGTGTGAATTAATGTAAAGAGTGTGCAGCATTGACTGAAGGTTAATTCCTCCTACAACAGGATTTCATCAGCAGGTGTCGTCTGTTGAAGGTTTTCCTCTTTGAACTAATTTCACTCTGACAGCTCCATTATGTTGTTGACCTTTTTCTAAACATCTCATCATGGTCTCTGAGCTCTGACAGGCTGAGACGAGCTCCTCAGAAAGTTTGTTTAGTCTGGTGGTGTTGTGATTCCTGCAGAGTTTAGCAGGTCATTAAATAGAGTGTTTCATGCAGAACAATCCTGACTAACCTCATTACTGACTCAGACATGGTGCCCATGATAAAGACCCCCCCCCCTGTTGTTTGTGACTCTGCCTTTGAGCTGGATGTGAGTTGTTATCAGTTCATTCAGAGGAAGAAGTGGAGGTGACTCTGAACTGAGAAGAAGAAGATTGTCCTGATTCAGAAATAGAAGCTTTTACAGACACAGAATATTCTTCATGCTCTCTCTGGGGAGGTCTGACTTTCTCTCCCAACGTCTAATGATTCAAACAGTCGGACTAAAATACTCTCTGCTCTGTGACTCAGGATCGTAGCTCTGATCAGAGCAGTTATCTCAGACTGATCAGACTCTGCAGGGCTGAGCTTGTTTCTCTGAAGGGAACATGTTGTTTGTGAAGGTTCGCCCTGGTCCCTCTTCTGATGGACAGAAGTATTGGACCACCTGCACATATCACCTACAGGAGCTTTCATGACTTTCATTCTAAATCCAAAGGCATTAATCTGGAGTTGTTCCCCTGTAACAGCCTCCATTCTTCTGTCTGTCCAGAAGAACATTTGTGAGGTCAGACACTGATGTTGGCTGAGAGGGCTGATCAGCATCTGCAGCTCAACAGGAGACTGTAAATCAGTCTGAGAGGAGCTGACAGGGTCCATCCAAGTCCTTCTGACCCCCAACAGTTCAACAAAGACCCTCAGACCTGCTGGGTCCTGCTGGTCCAGGTCTGGGGTTGAGGTCAGGTTCAGGAAGGAACTCGTCTCTACTGCTCCAGAGTCCGGTGGCGTTGTGGGTGGAGGTGTGAATGGAGGTTAAATCACCTGGATAAGGATCTCAGGACTGTGTTGTAGGTGGCCGATAGTTAAACCACCACCTCTGTTTAAAGGTGGTCAATCATCTCAGAGGTTAAACACGTGGGACTCTTCAGCCAGGTCTAGAACTGATGATCAGATGAGAAACGTCTTCAAGAAACTCAGAGAGGTCCAGTTGCTGTGGAAACCCACGCCACACAGCTTCAGTGTATAGTTTTTGTGCTGATGTTAAAGCCCGAGCAGGTTTGAAGCTCTATGGTCTGAGTCAGTCTTCACATGGTTCCTGAAGGTTTCCACTTAATAATCTCACTCACAGCTGATGGTGGAATATCCAGGAGGGAGGAAATGAACTGACTGAAATGATGATTGTAAAGGCAGACATGGTGCTGGGCTTTATTCACCTGTGGCCCAGTGCTTCTGTCCATACAGGAGTCTGTCCATGTGTGTGCCATCAGCTCATAGTGATGCTGCTGATGGTCTGTCTGTATAACACAGGACAGTTGTTACTGATGAACCAGACTTTAAAACGACTCATCTACCTTCATCTAACCAGGCCTGGATTAATCCCCATCATTCAGCTGTAAATCACTGAGACATTCGTCTTATCATGCTGTGTCATCTGCTGTTAACCAAGCTCCACCTCATTTATTGATCAGCTCAGTGATCAGTGTGATTGATCGTCAGCCAGAGCTCTTTCAATCTGCATGAAGTCAGTCCACCTGAGATCAGGGTTCATCAGCAGACGGTTTACAGGCTGTTTCTTTGAGGTCTGCTCTGTTTTCTGTTTGGTTTCACTGGTGTTTCTTTATTGAGCTGAAACAGTCAGTTTATTGATTAGTTGATAGAAACTATTGATTGATTTCTGGTTTTGAGCCATTGTTTAGCTGCTTAATGCAGCTGTTACTTCTGGACAGGGAACGCTGGAAAATGTGAGATTAATATTTTAAACTGAGTTTGTTGCTACAGGAGAGAAATGACCACAGGGTCACATGGTTTTTAAATGAAGGATCAGTTATTGGACAGAAGAACATTCTCCTGTGGTCACCTTTTAATAAGTGAACACATTAAAGGTTTTATTGGTAAATACTGTGAGAACAGTTTGTTCTTCTTGTTAAGATGGTAAATGAGTTTTTGATTTCCACACAGTGCAGCCAGGTTTTAATGAAAGTGTGGTTAAAGACAACTACAGAGAGCTGCATTAGTTACAGTCACCAGGAGGCGCTGTGACCAGAGAGGCTGAGACATTTGGTTTTCCTGTCACATCTGCCCCTGTTTCCGTCACTTTCATTCATTTCACAGATGTTTATTGACCATACAATATAAAGCACTGTCTGAATAAATTCCCATAAAACGTGTGTATGAAGCTCTAACAACACATTTCCCTTTTTCAGGGATTATTTTAAGACTTGAACTTAGTTTGCAGATAGAAAAGATGTTGATGTTTTATTGGAAGTATGAATTATGAATTAACAAAGAAATGGGGAAAATTTGGATAGAACCAAAGTAGAAATATTTTAAAATAAAAAGATTGAGATTAGTACTAATGAAAAATAAATAAGCAGATAAAATAAATCAGTATTTACTGTGGTGATCTACAGTCTGAAGTTTTTTCCTTTATTTTGGTCCAAAGAAACAGAAACAGGTTTTTACTCTGCTGATGTAAAATCTGTTTGTCACTGATGTCAGAGTGAATCTGATGGTTTCTGTCTCTTCTTCTGTTTTTCTGATGTTTAATGATGGATCAGGTTTCTTCTTTCACAGCTGAAATAAAACCTCTGAACCAAACTGAATATGTTCTCTCTGATTCACCAGATGACTTGGCCAGTAAGGCCAACATCATCATCGACCCTGCAGAGATCCAGGCCACGTCTATGGACGACCTGGACGAGGACGAGGAGAGCGGAGCAGCACAGGTTTGAATCCACACAGTCTGATTACGAGGATCAGAGGAAACAAGGTCGAAGTCGCCGTTCTTCCCTCCTGACCGTTTGTGCTTTGTCGTCGTCTTTCTCCTCAGAGGCCGTTCGGCGCAGCAGCGATGGGCGGAGCTCTGGCGAGGCCCAGCTGGTTGAGTTCTCCCACTCTGGGTCGAGCCAACCGGTTCCTGAGCACGGCCGCCGTCAGTCTGATGACCCCCAGACGACCCCTGACCCAGCCAGAGAAGGTGAAGATCCGAACCCTGACTGTGGAGCAGAGGACTGAGGAGGACAGTGAGTAATCTGACGTCTCCTTCCTGCTGTCAGTCCTCACGTCTCAGTGTGCTCACCTGATTCCTCTTCGTCTGTTTCTCCTCCGTCCCACCTCAAGTCGAGGGTAGCCACGGTAATGACGGCCTGTTGCTGGGGCGACCGCTGGAGGAGCCCGATCAGCCGATCGCAGACAAGTCTCTGCTGGAGATCATCGACGGGATCGTCATGATGTACAACCTGAGTGTTCATCAGCAGCTGGGGAAGGTGAGTTCACCTCTGCACAGGTGTTTCTACCTGTAAAGACCTGAGCACAGGACGAACAGGTGAGGAAGATAACTTACTCATGTAAACACTGTGGGGATCAGTGATTGGTCAGTTCATGTGCCTGGCTGCTGATTGGTCCAGAGGACCGGTGGTAACTCCACATCTGTCTCCAGCTGTTTTATTAAAGTAGCTAATGAGGTGTTAGATACTAACTGATCCAGAACCTGGACTGTAGATCAGGTAGAGACCTGAACCAGCAGGACCCAGCAGGTCTGAGGGTCTTTGTTGGACAGTGGGGGGCAGAGGGACCTGGATGGACTCTGTCTGCTCCTCTCTGATTTACAGATGCTCAGAGAGCAGGAAACACAGAAACTAAACCAGCTTCATAAACCTGACCTGGATCCTAAACTGGTCTCAGCTGGTCTGTCAGCTGAGGACTGAGGGATCTCTGTGCTGGTTTATTGTCTTTATTTCACTGGTTTAAATCACAGTTTGCAGCTGCCTGTCTGCCTGTCTCTCTCTCTGTCTCTCTCTCTACCTGTCTGTCTGTCTGTCTGTCTGTCTGTCTCTCTCTCTGCCTGCCTGTCTGTCTGTCTCTCTGCTGTCTCTCTGCCTGCTCTGTCTCTCTGTCTCTCTCTGTCTCTCTCTGTCTCTCTCTCTGTCTCTCTCTGCTGCTCTGTCTGTCTCTGTCTCTGTCTCTCTCTCTCTCTGCTGCTCTGTCTCTCTCTCTCTCTCTGCCTGCCTGCCTGTCTGTCTCTCTGCCCTGTCTCTCTGCCTGCCTGCCTGTCTGTCTGTCTGTCTGTGGGTAAATATAGAGGCCTGTGTTCCAGGTAAATGAAGCCTGAGTGTTTCCCTCCTCTGATAGTCTCATCTCCTCTCAGCTCGACCTCTCCACCTCTCTCTTATTGTCACGTTTCTTTTCTCATTAAAAACACAGCGACTGCTCAGAGTCTCCATCACTCCAGCTGATGATGCTGTCAGGTGGATGTGTTTTACAGTTCAGGTGATTTGTGTCGTCTGATTGGTCGTTACCTGTGCAGACTGCTGAGATGTTCATTTATTCAGTTTAATGTGTTTGTGGACAAACCTCAGTTTTAGAAGCAGCTTCGGCTCTGTCAGCGTTTTGGGTTTTAAAAGCTCTCTTTACAGTGACGGGTCGGGTTTCTCTCTAAAATCCAGTTTAAACCGTTTGAATGAATCTGGAGGAAACATGACTCAGCTGATTGTAACTTCAGCTGGTTCAGTGTGATGCTGCAGTTTATGGATGTCGTCATTATTCAGTTCAGTTCAGGTTCATTTTATTTGAACCAAATCACAGCAGACAGGTGACAGAGTGAGGTCCAGGTCTGAGGAGACGTAGGCCGACTACCAGGATCCTTTGACTCAGGTTGGTCTGTGATTGGTCGATGCTTCTACAGAAACCTGTCTCTGGATAAAAACGACGTAGCGTTCTCTCTGTGTTCTGTCAGCGCTTTGAATGTACTCTTAATCACATGAAAACAACGCTCCCAGCTGTCCTCCGTCTGACTGGTCAGCAGGACAGGTGTAGGTGAGTTTTCAGAGTGCCCTCTGCTGGAGTGCAGACTGAACTACAGACTGATGGAGCTGCTCTCTTTGACAGATGGTGGTGGTTTCAGACGACGTCCATGAGTACGCTGTGGCTCTGAAGGACACGGAGGAGAAGATCGCTCGATGTCCTGCCCGGGTGAGTTTCGTTTCTCTGCTGAGCTTCAGTCTGTTTCTCTTCACGTGAAGAGGAGCTGAGGAGGTGAAGTGTCTCCTCCTGTGTCGGCTGCTGTGAGCACACCTGTCAGAACAGATCAGGTGTAATAAACTGTTCACGTGAGCAGAGCTGGTTTAGTTTCAGAGCTGAGGTTTGATGGTAATAATGAAGTTTTCTTTCTTTCTTTCTTTCTTTAATTTCCCACAAATGTAATCACAATACAGAACTGAAAAATGAACAGGTGTGTTTTATCTAAACAGTTATTTAACATTTTAATCATGAACCTGAAGCTTAGTTATTTTAGACAGTGAAGCTTTTTATAACAGATTCCACAAACTGAAACACACCTGCTCTTCACATCTGTTCTTTTACCTGTTCAAACATACATTGAAATGATAATTATAATTAATTAATAATATTAATTAATTAATTATATTGTCTTCACACAAACAGGAAGGTCGTTTACAGCTTGATAAAAGTATTTCCACTGTTTTTAAATCAACTGTATTTACAGATTTTAAGCTGCTGGAACGTATAAAAATATCAAACCGTTTCTGTAAGATGATCGACTCTGTCTGCTGTTTAACAATCAGCAGCAGAGCAGAAATCACTGTGAATATTCATGTTGTGGTAGAAACATGAGGAGGTGAGGACACACTGACACCTGCTGCTGCAACAAGGCCAAACTGTGCAGGATCAACAGGCACATTCATCCATTGTTTACTACACATCGCACTCAGGTTTCACTTCAGTAGATTTATTTTTTAAAGAGTTTCTCTTCAGGAGAGTCAGGATTTATCAGCACAGACTGAGCTGAGGAGAGTTTACATCTGTTTCCTCTCAGAGACGCTGAATTAAAGGTAAAATATAAAGTTTACACAAGAGAAGCTTTACATGAAAACAGGAAGGGTCTGTCTGTCTGAACACAGCTGTCTGTCTGTCAGAGTCCGAGGTGTGAGGAGAGAGCGACAGGATGTTTCACAGGTTCAGAGCTCAGGTTTCAGACGTGTCCTGGGAAGATCCAGTCTCAGGACCTGAGAGCCAGATCTAGGAGAGGTGGAGCAGTTCAACAGAGACAAAGTTCATCAGCTTTACTCTCTGTCTCCTTCAGTAAACTCCTGACTCCATGTTTGACTGCTGCTCCAGACTCTCACCTGAGCTGTGTTCACCTGTCAGTGCTGCACTCAGGCGTCGTCTCAGTGAACGTCGTGTTCAGCTGTAGTCTCGTCATGTTGTTCGTCCTCTGACAGGCTGAGTAAACCTCCTCCTGCTTGTTTCCCTCAGAGAGCAGACATCCTGGAGGAGCTCCAGAAAAGCCAGAAGGTGTTTGCAGAGAAGCTGAACCACCTGAGCAGGAGACTGGCCTGGATCAATGCCACCATCTACTCCAAGGTGATCCAGGTCCTCAGGGCCTGGCTTTGGTTTCTGGGTTGTTGATTCCTGTCTTTCCAGGTCTCAGTGTGTCTGTCTGTGTGTCTGTGCAGGAGAAGATGCTGGACGTGTACTGGCTGCTGTGCGTCTGTATTCGGACCATCGAACACGCCGACAACACGGGCTCCCTGTTCGCCTTCGCTCCAGAGTTCTACCTCAATGTCGCCATGAACGCTTACAGCGCCCTCAAGAACTACTTCAGCCCCGCAAACAGCATGGAGGAGCTGCCAGGTGAGAGAGCTACCTGTCCCCAGCTCAGGAACAGGTCTCTGGGTGGTTTATTTAATTCCCCAGTGTTTTACATCAGTCTCAGCTTTATCCTGAAGCTCCTGTTTGTCCTACACCAACGTTCAAAGACTTAAGACCAAAATTCTGAAAATTTGAAGTTTGATTTTTTCAGTCTTAGCTTTAACGCAGTCTGAACTTCACAGAAGTTGAATATTTGTATAAAATATCAGATAAGATGAAATGTTGAGCAGAGGAGCTGTGAGTTACTGTACTTTGATCAAATGTCAGAGGGACTGAGATGAACAGACTATAGAGCAGAACGCTGAGAGTTTACAGATTCCAGCAACATTGAAACCATGTTTCTGGGCTGCATCACTGCAGATTAATGAAGAAAAACACTGTGAATGATGGAGAAGTCTGAGTCTCTGAAGTAGAAGGAGGAGAAATTAAAATCAGTTCTGAGTGAGAAAATGAATCTGAAGCAGAAAAAACACAAAGTTTTTAACTTCAGACTTTCAGCTGAACTGAACTGAGAACTGTTTAACTCACTGAGACCTGGGATGAATCTGAAGTGAAGACGAATCAGCAGCAGTTTGTGTGATTCTCAGACGTCAGGACAGTTTGAGCTCTTCAGCTTTAACACCTGGTGAAGAGGACCGGAGATCATCGCAGTCTGAGCTGATTACACCTGATTCTCTCTGCAGCAGCTGCAGGTTATCAGTTTATTAGGAACAGCAGCTGAAACTGAGTCAGTCCTGTAAGAAGGATCTGATGGAGCTGTGACCTGTCAGGGTTTGGATCAGGACCAGGTGAATGAAGGAGCCGAGGTTTCCGTGGATTAAAGTGTAAATCCAGCAGCTGTTTGTCGTGTTAAAGTCCTGCAGTGATCAGACTCTCAGTTAAAGGTTTATGGTTCATGTCCGTCCTCATCTGTGTGTGTGTGTGTGTGTGTGTGTGTGTGTTGCTGTCTCAGCTCCTCAGTGATGAACAGATTTCTTTCTCTTCGTCAGCAGAACGTCACACTCGTGTTTTATCTCCTCAGGATACGAAGAAACATTGACTCAGCTGGCTGCCATCCTCGCCAAGCACTTCGCTGACCCACGCATCGTCGGCACAGGTGACACACACACACACACACACACACACACACACACACACACGTATATACATGATGGAAACAGAGATTTACATGTTGACTGTGAACGTCTCACTGGGACTTAAATTAACTTAAAGACTTAAAGATTTAAAATTCACAGAGACAAAATGTAAAAGCAACAGAAGACAATAAAAAAGAAGTAAGACTTTAATGGAAAATAAAAATGAGACAAACAGGAACAGAAGAAGATAAAAACTCCAGCTCAGTGTAAAAAAGGAGGGATCATTATATAGTGCAGAGCAGAGTTGGATCAGACCTGCAGGTCTCTGAATAAAACCTCCAGGTTCAGTCCTGACTCTGGGGACGGGAATCAGACCAGGTCCCTGAAGACCTGAGGGTCTGGGCGGTCCAGAACCCAGCAGCAGATCAGAACCATTCAGGTCTTCATAAACCAGCAGCAGGGTTTGATGGGGGGAGTGGTGGTCTCTGTAGCGCCCCCTCTGGTTGGGATGACGACCTGTTTTGATTGATGTTGAACATCTGGAGTGAGAGAGTTTCCAGCTGCTGATCTTAACATGATGGTTGAGGAGGTTGTTACTGCAGCTCTGTGTTTACACTGAAGGACGATGGCTGAAAAGCTACAGGGAACATGTGTTTCTCCTGTTGTCTCTAAACAGATGTCAGATCAACCAGTCCTCTGTGTGTTCAGAGTGAACTTTGACCTTTGACCTCAGTCTTAAGACCTGCTGTGGAGGTTTGTTCTTCATCAGCTCTCTGTTCTGAAAGTCCTGTTCAGATCTTTATTTACAGGTTTCTACCACAGAGAGAACGTGGCTGAGCTGAGCTCTGTGGTAACAGATAACTGATGATAATAATATGGTTTTCCAGTGTCTGAGCTTTGACTGGAGCTCCTTTAATGACCTCTTCTTCTTCTGTGGTAGTTTAATGGCAGCGACTGTCACACAGGTTTGACTCTGGATGAACCTCAGTCTCTTTCTCTCAGCAGATATTTGTGTCTGAGCAGTGAAATCACTGGTGGAACTACAGTTCATTAAACCTTCCTTTGTCTATCAGATATCAAAGACTCTCTGATGCAGGCCCTGGCCAGCTACGTCTGCTACCCACAATCCCTCAGGGCAGTGGAGCGGATCCCAGAGGAGCAGTGAGTGGTTTTACTTACTTCATTAAAAACCCAACACTCGCTCTCACAGGAGGTCTGCAGGTGTCCTTGGTTCACCTGGAGGTCTGCAGGTGCCGCTGGTCACCTGGAGGTCTGCAGGTGTCCTTGGTTCACCTGGAGGTCTGCAGGTGTGCTGGTCACCTGGAGGTCTGCAGGTGTCCTTGGTTCACCTGGAGGTCTGCAGTGTGTCACCTGGAGGTCTGCAGGTGTCTTTTGTTCACCTGGAGGTCTGCAGGTGTCTGCTGGGTCACCTGGAGGTCTGCAGGTGTCCTTGGTTCACCTGGAGGTCTGCAGGTGTCTCAGCTGTGATCTGTGTTCTCAGACGTGTGGCCATGATGAGGAACCTGTTGGCTCCGTATGAACAGAGACCCTGGGCTCAGACCAACTGGATCCTGGTCAGACTCTGGAGGGTGAGGACACACACACACACACACACACACACACACACACACACACACACACACACACACACACACATACATAGTAAACTAACTCTACAGGTTCTTCAGATTGAAACAGGGATAAGAAACAGAACTAACGTAACATAAGATCTCCGTAAATACCTATTTGGTGACAGGTGTCAGGTGACATGTAACAGGTATCAGGTGACAGGTGACATGTAACAGGTATCAGGTATTAGGTGACAGGTAACCAGTATCAGGTGACAGGTGACAGGTGACAGGTGACATGTAACAGGTGACAGGTGACAGGTGACAGGTGACATGTAACAGGTGACAGGTAACCAGTATCAGGTGACAGGTGACAGGTGGTGCAGCAGAGTTATTTACTGAGCTGTCTCCCTGATGTTCTGTAGCTTTAAATAACAAACTGAGTTTCTGTTGAAGCAGCAGATGAAGCGGTGTGTGTGATGTTAGCCATGCTAAGCTAACAGCTTGGCTCAGTAACTCCAAAGATGAGTCCACATGAAGTGATGACAGGTGTGATGCAGCAGACAGGTGACCTGTGTCTCTGTTGTTTCAGGGCTGTGGGTTTGGATACAGATACACTCGCCTTCCTCACCTGCTGAAAACCAAACCTGAGGACGCCAACCTGCCCAGCCTGCAGAGTAGGTGCTCTGTCTGTCTCTGTCAGAGTGAGGGGGGGGGGGGGGGGGGGGCTCACCTGTCTGTCAGAGTGAGGGGGGGGGGGGCTCACCTGTCTGTGTTTCTCTCTGTCAGTTCTGATCTTTATTTTTAGTGTGTGTTTGTTCCTATAAATAAACGCACTTTATTTTCACACAGTGAATCTGATTCTGTCATCGTGAATATTTCAGAGCTCAGTGTTTCATCCTGCTCTCAGCAACATGTCATTATTATATCATCATCTACAACCATCAGCTCCTCTCTCTCTCTCCTGCATGATAACTGACTCTCACCTGTCTGCCTCTTCACCTGCATGCCTGTCAGGAGATCTGTCCATTGCTAGTTTCCAGAGTAAGTTCTTTTCTCTCTGTCTTCATTCAGTCCTGCTGCTGTTCAGAGTTCAGTGAATATCAGTGAACAGCTGAGGTGTGATGGGACCCTTCAGAGGGCCCTGACCCACTGGTTGGGAACCAGTGGAGCAGCAGCAGCACAGAGAGAGATCATTAGACTTAATGAAGACATGACTCTGCACAGCTCCCATCATGTCTCCTCCTCCTGCTCCTGCTCCTGCTCCTGTAGCGTCTCCTCTCTCTAGTTTCTGTTGTCTCTTACCTCAGTTTTCCTCTGACGTTGACTCTCCTCAGCTGTAAATCCTCCTCCCCCCTCCTCCCCCCTCTTCCCCCCTCCTGTATTTACCTGCCCAGTCTCCTCCCCCGTCCTCTCCTCGTCGCGTTTGGGTCAGAGCAGCTGTTTGTTGACCTGTGTCCTGTCGTCTGATTGGTTCAGAGCCGTGTCCGTCGTTGCTGCTGCAGAGACACATGGCGGAGCTGCTGAGCATGGACAAAGACATGGCCGCCTCCTTCCTCAACAGCGTCCTAAACCAGCTCAACTGGGCTTTCTCCGAGTTCATCGGCATGATCCAGGAGGTGAGGTTCAGATTCACAGACAGGAACATCTGCTCAGATAACCTGGGTCTGTCAAAGGTTCAGCTTCAGTTTCCATCAGGTCTTCAGATCAGAGCCGACACGGAACCACCTGAGTCACTGCAGTCGTCATCCTACAGGAGCCTGAGTTCACAGGAAAGGGACAGATAATAAAGATCAATAGATATCGATCAGCGATTGTTTTTTCTGTTCCAGTCCTCTTCTAACAGAGCGAGCGTTTCTCTCACTGACTGACTGTTAGATCTACACCTGAACTGTTGAACAGAAATGAACTCTCTCCTCTGAAACTCTCTGACTCTGAATTAACTCTGAATTAACTAACTCTGGGTTGAGTTAACCAGTTGATAACCAGTGTCTGGTTTAGTGAAGAGAGAGTTCAGGTCTCTGTCAGCACCTTCAGTTGTTTACCAGAACATACAGCCATGTACTAAATGTTCAGGTTCAGGTTCACGGCACTGAAGCTCTGTAGTCAGACGTTCACTTCAGCACCTGAATGCACCACCAGGAAGGACCACATTGTTTTTAATACGATTCATTAATGGTTCAGTTCAGTTCAGTTCAGTTTGGTTTGGTTCAGTTCGGTTCAGTTCGGTCTGGTCCGGTCCTGTAATCAGCTTCAGCAGCTGGTGTCAGAGTCACTGAGCAGAGCAGATTGAGGATGAAGCCCTCGTTTAGAAGCGGCTCTTTGTTTTCCTCTGATGAGATTATTTAGGCTTTCAGATAAATCCTCAGACTTCACAGCATCAGTCGTCTAATTGATCATGTTCCTGTGGGATTTCTGTTGTTTTCAGCAGCTCAGGTTACTGTTCCCTCACTGATGGACACACAGAAGCTTCAGTGGGATGTTAACATCTGAAATGTGATGAACTATGATCTGACCCCCCCCCCCCCCCCCCTCCAAAACTAATGTTAGCATGCTAGCAGGCTAAGCTAAGCTGGTGAGACATTACACCTGCTCAGTGTTTCAAATGTTGTTGTTGAAGCCACATCTTCCTGTTGGAAGGTAAAACGGTCGCCTGCAGGATTTGTTCGTCGTCACTGCGACTAATAAAGTTTTCAGCTTTAATGAGTCTGAAGCTGCTTCACTCAGTTTAAAGTCCTCAACACTGATCTCAGTTTAAACTGCAGGAGCTTTATTTGATGACAATATTCACACATTCAAACACCTTCAACACAATAACACTCAGAGATAAACTCCAGATATATATACATGTGTTGACTTCCTCTGTGTGTGTGTGTGTGTGTGTGTGTGTCAGATCCAACAGGCTGCAGAACGTCCAGAGAGAAACTTTGTGGACACTCGACAGCTGAAGGTAAAAACACACAGGTCTCTGTGTTTCAGTGTGAAGTGATGTCCCTGTATTTAATGTCAATCTGCTCACCTGATGGATAAATGTGCTGTTCTCAGATCAGTTTAATGACCCTGCCAAGTGTGTGTTCAGCTGTGTGTTCAGGTGTGTGTTTGGGCTCTGACTCACCTGCCTGTGTTGCAGGTGTGTGCGACCTGCTTCGACCTGTCCGTCAGTCTGCTGCGTGTCCTGGAGATGACCGTCACTCTGGTCCCTGAGATCTTCCTGGACTGGTCCAGACCCTCTGCAGAGCTGCTCCTCAGACGACTGGCTCAGGTAAACCACACCTGGGCTCATAGATCATCATCCTGGTCTGATGGGTCTGATGGGTTCACTGGTGGTGGTACTCAGGGGTAAAGGTGGACTCACATGTTCAGGTGCTCACAGGAAAACTGGATGAGGTCCTGAGACTAAACCGTCCTGGTTCTCTGTCGAGCACTAACACGGCTCAGACAGATGGTTTAAATATCACTGGAGTCTGTGAAGACTCTGCTCTGTGAGATCGCACGTCGTTCACTGAAGGCCAATGACGTAAAGAACACGAGCTTTAATGAGCTTTGAGCTGTCATTGTAGATGTGTTTAATGCTCTTATCTGCTGCTTTATTCATACACTCCACTTCCTCTCTGACTAAACATCATCCACCTGAGTGGAGGTGAGTTTTCACTAAAGATCAGACTTCATGTTTTCAGTGTTTGGGCTGAATTCTGTGTTTGCTCGTTGCTGTGGGACAAACAGGAGTCGGAGGACAGATGAAGCTGAGGTGTTAGTGTCTCATCTGTAAATATCCACAGGTATCAGCTGCAGTTTGATCCTCAAGCTTCAGACTTTACTCTTCTGTTGGACATTCAACATAAAGAGAAATAAATATTCTTCATCATCAGACACAGCTGGAGGCAGCTCTGTTTCATCTGAAACCAGAGTCAAAACTTTTAGTTAAAGAAGTTTGATAAACATGAAGAACGAGTGGTGATGTGTGTGTGTGTGTGTGGGGGGGGTTGTTGTTGTTGTTGTTGTTGTTGTTGTTGTTATCGTCAGCACTGACAGAATAAATCTGGTCTGTTTCTGTGCAGCTGTTGAACCAGGTGTTAAACCGAGTGACGGCAGAGAAGAACCTGTTCGACCGAGTCGTCAACTTAAGACTGCCAGGTACACACACACACACACACACACACACACACACACACACACACACACACAGAAGCAGTGATGTGTTCCTGCTCTGAGAGACAGGATCATGTCTGTTTCCTCATGTTTCTGTATTGATTGATGTGTCAGAGCAGAGGTCAGAGGTCAGCAGGAGCAGAAAGGACGATACATATTTATCAGTATTAAAGGTTCTGCGTCTGTGTTCTAGGTCTGGAGTCTGTAGACCACTACCCGATCCTGGTCGCTGTTACAGGGATCCTGGTTCGAATCCTGGTGGATGGAGACAGACAGGGGTGAGTCTGAGCTGCCTTTTTACCCACAATGCACCTGTTGGTTAGGTCCAGGTGTTACTGGATCTGTTGATTGTATCAGACCATTCAGCTTCAGGCTGGTTAGCCCTGCTGCTAACTGATGCTAACTGATGCTAACTGGATGCTAACTGGTGCTAACCCTGTCGTCTGGGCTTCAGATCCAAACAGCTGCTGTGAGCTGATGGATCAGTGTATTCAGGTGTGTGAGGAGTTGTTCAATCAGTTGACGTGTCTGTGGCTGAGACGTCGTCACAAGGGGCTGATGGGAAGGTTTTCTCTGCAGTTCACGGCTCCACTCGTCTCCCCCTGTGATTTACTCCTCCTTCAGTCTGCTGCTTGTTTTCTGTCTCACTCTTCATCAACAAACTGGTTTTACTGCAGCAGCCTAAACAGAGTTTCTTTATGATGTTTGATTTCTTTTTGAAGCGTCTGACTTAGTGTTCTGAGTCAACTTCATTAATGACAGGAAATCACTCAGTGGAATCACAGAGTGATTCTGCTTCATTTTCCCTCCTCCTGTAAAAGAAGACTGATATATTCCATCTGTCGTCCTGCTCCTGACCTCAGATCAGTGAACAGCAGGTGTAGAGGTGAGGGTGTAGTTGATGTGTGAGGACTGAGCAGTGTCTCTGCTCGTGTGGATCATCGTGTCACTGAGCTGCTCTGAGCTTTTCATCAGCGTCTGATTGAGCTTTAATTAACACGACCGCTCCTCCAATGACACGCTGCACAGACGAATCCAAACTCATTACGTCTCAATAACTCTCAGAGAGCCGCTGTGACAGCAGGAAATCAGCTGTGGTGAATTGTTGTTTTGGGAAAGTGTCCCTTCAGGCCTGCCGTAGCTCACACTGTGTGCTCTGTGTGTGTGTCCTGATATGGCTGAGGGCTGTTGTTGGCGTGGTTAATTGGATAATTGTGTTTCATCCAAACACACAGAGTGAAGTTCTAATCTCAGATTTTCCCCTCACTGCTCTGACTCAGAGGCACACAGGAGACATTTTGGTTTCTGTGCAGCTGGACTCTCTCTCTCAGTAAATCCTCTGACAACAGCTGGAGCCTGTTTTTACGTCAGGGACTGATAATACACTGTCCACAGCACTGACTCACCACAGTGTAACAGAAGTCAGGTTTTCACCGTTAACTCCTGACGTTTCTTCTCTGTCGTGCTCCTGATCCACGTTCAACACAACTCAACACTTCCTCTTGTTTTTTCACAGTAAAAGCCTCTGTAAGGAAGGCTGCTAGAACCTTTACTGTGGAGGGTCTGCTGAGTCCTGATGATGATCAGAGCTGTATCATCAGTATCAGCTGAATCTGAGACGTCCTGGTTTATTAACCTGAGGAGAGCGTAGAGCTCAGAGCTCTCTCCTCAGTGGGAGGATCTCAGGGTGTTGATGTGCTGCAGCGAGGAGGAAATTCAATTAACCGAAGATAAAACGCTGCGGCTGGTGCAACAGAAAACCACCGACTGACAGGAAACACAGGCAGAGAGGAACTGAAGCTCTCACATCAACATGTACTGCTGGTCCTGATCAGTTTATTAGGAACAGTCCTGCGATGAACTCTCCTTCATGATGTTCTGATTGATAATTATGCACATTTGTGAGTTTAATACAACTATCTGACCATGTGGGGGATTAATAGAGTGAATCAGCTGTTGTTACAAATCTAACTTAATGTTAGCGAGTTAATCAAGCTTCTTCCTCTCTCTCCCTGTCTCCTCAGTCGGGTATTACTATTGTCTCCACTTCCTGTGACAAATTAAAAGCCCTCTGCAGAGTTGTGTTATTGCAACTTCATAACATTTCAGTGGTGACAATAATCCTCCTGCAGCTGCAAACTATAAACATAACGTTGGGGTTCACAGCTCAGTTATTAAATCTAACCACACCACACTGTCAGTCAGTTTTAACTCGCTGTGACGAGCACGTAGCTCTCAGCAGGTAGAAGGTAGAGGAGGAGGTGGAGGTGGTTGTAGTTTCCTCTGGACCCTGTCCACACATCCTGGCCAGGACAGTATTCCCTGGTGTTTGTAGCTGCAGCAGTCTGTTTGTCGTCTCTGTAATCTCCAACCATTATCCTGCTCATCTTATTATTAGTATTCCACTGTTGTCCTCTGGCTGCTGCTTCAGGATGTTGATTGATGGTCTCTCTGTGTTCCCTGCTGGTTAATATGTGAGGCTCAGCACTTTATAATTCTCCTCCTTATCTTTGATAAAGCTCGTTCAGTCAGGCTGATCCTGGACGTCCGAGTGAAGCCACAGATTAATGACTGGGAGGAAGGGAACAGCCTGTACTGGGAAACAGACCCACTCTGCTGGACTCCTGTTCTAATGGAGGATGATGATGTGTATGAGTGAACCTTCAGTGGCTCAGAGCAGGTTAAACACGAAACTTGCTGTTAGCTTAGCTTAGCATAAAGACTGGAACAGGGGGAGGAGCAGAGGCCACAGGAGGACTCCCCGTGTGACCAGTAACATCATGAATTGATGGTGAGGAAACAGCAGCGCAGAGAGAGGAGTGTGTTCAGCAGCAGGAGATGACGACGTGTTAATAATGACATGTTTTTAATCTAAAATGAACAACGAGACTCATTAACTGCAGAGAAGCAACATCACCAGGTCCTCAGTGGATCCTCATTAAAGTGATCAGAGCTGCTCATGTTGTTGCTTCATGTAAAAACTACACACACTAATATTTATGCTGAATTTAACTGGGAGGAGACGTCTCTGCTCTCAGGAGACGATGGAGGAAACAGTTTGTCTTTAGTAATGTAGCATGCTAACGTTAGCATCTGTGTCTGTGGTTTGAGTCCTGACTCTGTCTAAGAACAAACTCACCTGTTCACCTGTAGTCATCCTCGTGTTCTGGTCCTGGTTGGTGAGCTCCGTCTGTGGAGGTTTTGGTCTCAGAACAGAATCTGGATCAGGTCAGTGGGTCTTGATGTCAGTGTCTGAGCTGAACAGATTAAACTGAGTGAAGCTGGAAGTGTCTCTGTCATCGTCTGCCAATGAACGACCTCCTCAGCCCACGACATGTTTTTCTCATATGTAAATTTGTTCTGTGCTTTTTTACTTTTCTCTAAAGTTTGACTGAAGGTAAAAACTTTCCCAAACTATCATCTGTTCTCTGCTGAAATAATCAGAGATAATCTCTGCTGATACCAGCAGCTGGTTATCTTAGCTTAGCATAAACCCAGTTATCTCGGCTTAGCATACAGATGGTTAACTTATTTTAGCATAAAGACAGTTATCTTAGCTTAAAGATGGTACACTTGACTTAGCATAAAGACAGTTAGCTTAGCTCAGCATAAACACAGTTAGCTTGTCTTAGCAGGAAGTCAGTTAGCTTAGCAGAAAGACATTTAGCTTCACTTAGCATAAAGACTGGAGCTTTAGAGGAGCTGGTAGGTGGATTTAGTTTGTAAAGATCAAGGCTAGCTGTTTTCACCTCTTTTCCAGTCTTTATGCTAAGCTAAGCTAATATCTGACCAGCTGGAAGGTCTTTAAATCACACCGGGTTGAAATGTTTCTAAAGAGACTGAATCTACCTGAGGACGTGTGAGTGCTCTCCCGATGCTGCAGGTATAAACCTGTATCCACAGCGGGTGACATTGTCGTATTGATTTGTTGTGTGTTTGACCTCAGATCCTCTCAGAGTGGACTCTTACTGAACATCAGGTCTAATCACTGCGGCCTGTCCTCCCATCATCCACCTCCATCAACGACTTCTCCTCAGTGTCTCCTGCCCCTCATGTTCCCATTAGTGTCCACTCATAATGGCATTTATTGACCAGCCACTGTAGAATCCATCAGCGCTGTGCTGATGGGATAAAACTCTGCTCCTCCTTAAAAACTGTGACTGTATTTCATTCTGCTGGGGACAGACTGGACCCTCGTACTGTTTATATCTGCTGTCACGCCTCAGTCTCAGGCTGCTGGAGCTGGTTTTAGTTGGTTTGTGTTGTTGGATTGAATCTGTTGTTTTTTACACCCTGACATCACTGCTGGGTGGAGTTATACTGGGGAGGCAGGCAGCTACAGCTCCCAGTAAAATCATGTTTTTATCAGTGGAGTCTGGTGGTGATATACAGTGATGTTTCTGTCAGTTTATTTACACTGCAGCAGCTGTTGGTGATGGTCCAAAAACACCAGATTTATCCTTTAACACTGAGTTTTCAGTTGTGTGTTTTCCTCTGTGTCTCACACTGAACCATGGCTTCACAGGCAAATTAATTGAAGTGGAGAGCAGCCGTCCAGTGAACAGCCTGGAGCTGTGTTCTGAACTCATTTCATGTCCTCCTGCTGCTCACATGCTGCCTGCTTCACTAATAACTATGGATGCTCCGATACCACTTTTTTTCGAACCGATACGATACTGATACTTGGATCTGAGTACTTGCCGATACGAGTACTTATTAATGCCATTACACTTCGTACATTTACTTGAAAATGTGTTTTATTTTCATCAGATATTGTTTCATTCTCTGGCTGTAAGAAATTGCTGTGACTGACATTTGAACATTCCATTTATATATGGCACTGCCACACATTTTACTCAAATAGAAGTACTGTTAAAGTACTGTTATTGACATTTTAGCATTCAACTGCATCTTTTTTTAACAAACAGAATATCTTCAAGGCAGGAGTGGGCTAAGGCGGAATGTTTAAAATGTCCAACTATTTTCCTGCCACAGCATCAGCCACGCTCCTCATTAACAGCCAGCTGGAGGGTGTGTGCGACGCACGGCAGGCTCGGGAGTCCAGCGTCACTCATGGCTTTGATCATGTTTTTCGCATTATCACGTAGCACAACATGAACAGAACTTTTAGGGACCCCCATGTCTGAAGCATGTCATCAAACACACCTGCGATGGCTTGGCTGGTGTGCGAACCTCTAAACTGTTTTGCATGCAGGACGACTCTTCGTGGAATAAAATCCTGGTCAGTCCTCTGTGCAGTTAAACTGAGGACGGGACACTGAGCTAACGCTGCTCGTCCAAATATCAGTGGTGAAGCTGAGGGCCGAAATGTCTTGCAACAGGCTGCGGATGTGCCTCTTTACAAAGTCGTGTAGCTTTGGCAACATTGTCAGTGATGTGGTGTCGGGTAGGGATCTCATACCTCGGCTCCAGTACGCTGAGAAGACGTCTAAATATTATCAACAACCGACGACGGCTGGTCATCAAGAGCAATGTACTGGGTCAGAGCCTCTGTTATTTTCACTGCTCAGGTTGTCTCTTAACATCTTCTCCCTCTTCTCCAGAGTTTGCTGCAAAGTTGGTTGTTGCTGTTTGCCATTATTAGCAAACGCTTTGAACTCGGCATCGTGTTGGTTTTTTAGATGTTTTATCAGAGCATAATTTGCATTCCGCTTTACTTTAGTCACCATCATCCACTTTGAAATACCTCCACACCGCTGACATTGCTCCTCCTTGCTCTCACTTAGCACCTGACCGCCCGAGTGAACGTCACACTGCTGTAAAGTGGTATCGGAACACTTTTACGAGTATGAGTACAGGAACAGGAACAGGGTATCATCCCTACTAATAACCTGTGGCCACTCGTGGGTGCTGAAGTGTTTGCATGTAATAAATCAGAGAGGCAGCAGTCCAGGTCTGTGGAGCTCCAGTAAAACCACCAGAGCCAGACTGTCTCCTGCAGCCTCTGTTCACCTGTGCACACCTGACAGCAGTGGGTCACACACAGTCCTGACAGATGCTGGTCTCTCAGACATAAAAATAAAATGTCTCACATGTAATGAACAGTAAAGAATCCTGTCACAGCTTTCGTCCTCTGGTGGAATATTCAGAGCTTTTCACTGCAGGTAAACTGCTGTTTTCCATCAGTGTGTGTGTGTCTGTGGTTCCACTGACCATGTAAATCTTTATAAACACTTCACAAATACATAGTTAATATTTACAAGCAGCAGGGTTCTCCAGAGTCCAAACACCTGAGGCAGGTGTAATGCTGCATTACAGTTTCCTCCTGAGGTTCAATTTCCAACTAAGTCAGACATAAGAATTCAAGCTGGCAGTAGCAGTGAACACCATGTGGAGCGTTGTTATCAGCAACACCAGCTCATCCAAGATCCGTCTTAGTTTAACGTTACATGTTTTTTTTTTCTCCAACAGTTAAATGTGAATGTTTTTTTTAAGACCTCCTCCCCCTCTCACCCCTCCTCCCCCTCTCACCCCTCCACACTGTAGAAAATCAATAGAGCTAATTATTGTCCATTACCTCAGACTGAAACACGTGAGAAGCAGCTCGCAGTCATCCACAGATTAGATTCAGACCGGGGCTAATTAGCTTAGCAGCTTTGGAGCATGAGCGGCCATGGATTCTGGGGACTTTGTTTATTTCCACCACATGATCGTCAGCCTGCTGTGATTTTTATTGTTCTGTGAGAACGCTGCTCTCACTGCTCAGCTCTCAGCTGGAACCATCGCTTTCCAACACATAGACACGTCCTGAGCCTGGGAGGTTTCATGGAGGTTTCAATGGAGGTCTTCCTCTGTGGACGTCGTTGACTCTGAGATAAAATGTGTGTTTATGAGGACTGCTCCAGTTATTTTCATTTCATTGATTCTTTATTTTCAGGTTCACTTAACAGGGTCAGTGAGGAAGAGTCAGTCCTGGTGAATGAAAACATTTATTCATTAATAAGGATGAAACCAGTGAAGTGTTGGTTAAAGAGCAGGAGCTGCAGAGAAACAGCAACATTAGGAGATAATACAGCAGCAGCTGATCTCACCTCGATATAACACAGTTATCAATCAGATCAAACATTAATAAGAACATATTTACAATATTAACATGTAACCTGTGTGAATCCAGAAGGGACGTGAACACAGTCCTCTGAGTCCAACAGCTGAACAGCTGCTCTGAAGGAGCGTGGTCAGAGTCCAGACTCTGGTTGGTGGTGGTGAATCTGTTAGTGTGTGGTGTGTGTGTGAGCCAGGGTTTTCACCACCTCAGCTCCACCATCATGTCTGTGATCAGGTGGAGGAACAATGAGCTTCCTCATCCTCCAGGTCACATGTGAACATCTGATCCCTGATTCACTGCAGACACAGAGGATTATCATCCCCTCGTTAAAACATGGTCTCTTCTGCTGACACATGAAAACACACTGAGCTCTGTGCTCATTTAAAACAGACTGATTAAACCTGCAGTCTCTCACACAGTGAACTGCTCAGTTAAACCAACATCATTTAACTTTAAACTCTCAGACTGTGATGCTTCAGTGGAACAGGGAGAACTGAGCCTCTGCCTGTTGTGTCTCTGTGTAACTGAGCAGGTTGGATCTCCCTCTAACTGAGCGACAGTCAGCAGCTTAAACTGCTGGAATCAGACCCAGAGAGTTCAGAGGAACACTGAACATTAGGAGAAGAGGAGGAGAAGAGGATCATGGGTAATATAGTTGGATCTGTGTCGTGTCTTCAGTGTTGAATCCTTCACAGAGCTGATGTGATGTGGAGGTTTGTTTACCTGCAGTCACAGTGTCAGTGTCAGTTGGCAGGTGTGGGACAGGTGTGTGTTGTGTGTCACCTGGAGACAGCAGCACTCATCATGTTGTGTCTTTGTTCCTGTCGCCTCTTCATCATGTCCTGTTCTCTCTGACACTCAGAGAAGCAGCTGAAGCTCCTCTACCCAGCATCCTCTCTGGTACTGGGGGGGGGGGTTCCTCTCCTCCTCTCATCAGCTCAGATCAGTTTAATGCTGCTGGTCAGTGATTTACACTCTGAACCTCCCTCTGGAAACAGAGTCTGTCTCATCACACTGAGCTGCTGTTAGAGCTGGAGACAGACAGGTGGATCATAGAGGCATCCACAGGTGTAAACTGATCTGTGGTCAGTGTGTGTGTTCAGTGTGTGTGTGTGATCAGTGTGTGTAACAGACTCTGCTCACTGATCTGAGATCTGTTTGTCTTGGTTCACAGGGTGAAGTCATGAGAGTAGACTGATCTGTGGTCAGATTTTACTGACTTTCATTCATCCTGTGACCTGATCATTTGTCTGTGTTAAATTGTTAAGTGTCAGACACCAAATGAACACAGGTGAACAGGTGAACAGGTAAAGGTCACAGTCGTCAGGTGACAGAGAAGAAGCTGCTGTCATCTGTCATGAGGCCAGTTAGCTTCTGTTAGCGTGTTGCTATGTTTGTGTGTTTGATGGACAGACTCAGTGGATTCACACACTGACGAGTGTTTGCATAACTGTGTGTGTGTGTGTGTGTCTGTACGTGTGTGTGTGTGTGTGTTGTTGGCTGTGGAGCAGATTTCCCATCATACCGGTGGTCTTCTGTTACCGTGGAAACGACAGAGCAGCATAAATGGCAGCGAGGGATGGGGGGTGGGAGACGCCTGAAGTTCTGAGGAAAATAAGACTGGAGAGAGGAGGAAAGATGGAGGCAGACGAGAGGGGTCAGAGGGATTTACAGAGGAATAAATGAAAGGTGGAGAGAGATGGAGGCTTACAGACAGGTGGAGGAGACGCTTAAGGTGGAAGGAGAGAGTAGAGGTTAGATGGAGAGATCTGAGGAGGAGGAGGAGGAGGAGGAGGAGGAGATGAGAAGGGCAGAAGAAGCAGAAATGAGTTAATTTATCTGCATGAAAATACTGAACACTGAACATAATTTAAAACAATTCCACCTTAATTATTTTCTTTCACAGTGAATCTACTGAAATGTAAATTTAACCTTCACTGGTTCCAACACTTCTGCTCTGTGGGAGCAACACAAACTGATCCAGAACCAGCACAGAGCTTCCAACTGGTCATTTCATTTAGCTCTGAGCTCTTCTACAAAAGCCTTTCTTCTTAGAAAGTTAGTGAGAGTTTGAAAGAGCGTGAGTAGAAACACAACGAGGCTGTAAAGGTGGACTGGTGAGTAGATGGGTTTTCATGTTAACGTCCCCGACAACCTCTGTAGTCTCATTTAGACACTCGTTAGCAACCGCCTTTTTTAAGACACGTAAAAGCTTCAAACATCAGGAGTGGGGGATTTACTGACCCATTTTATGTCCGGAGAATCAAAACCTGAAAATGTCTTGAGCTTGTGTTAAAACCACAGACCTTATTTCAGACATTTAACCAGAAACACACTGACAACAGGAAGATGCTAACATGCTAACTGACTTCCTGGTTTCAGGCTCAGTCCTGCAGGACTCTGTACTCAACAGAGTCTGAGGTGACAAACAAAGTGCACATATTTAACAAATGAATCCATCAGTAACTCAAACACATGAAGAAGCTTCTCTTCAGAAATGTCCTGCAGCCTGACTCAGCTGATCCTTGTTTACACTTGATCCAGGTTTTAAAGTCTGTGTTGGACATGCAGACCTGCAGGTGAAACCAGACTGAGTCTCTGTGTGTTAGCAGCCACCTGGATGTCAAACATACGTCATCAGACAGACTCTGAGGAAGAGTTTGGCTCCTCATCAACACTGTCTTGGCTCTGCAGTTGGTGCACAGATGGAGCCAGAAAACAAGCTAACATGCTAAATAAATGAACAGTGAGGTCTGATCACATCCACCCTCATTAATACTGTTTAATATAATTCACTTATTTATCTGTTTGACGTTGATGTGATTTACTGAGTGAGAGCAGCGTGACGACCTGCAGTAACCCTGCTCTGTTAGCTTCTGTTGGCTGAGCTGAAGCTGTGTGATGATAAAATCAGCTGTTACTGAGGTTTATTCTACATCAGTTCCTGTTTCCTGATCAATCCTTCTGATCAGGAGAAGTCAGTGAAAAACACCTTCTGACTTGAGGCTGTCAGACCCCAGGATCAGTTACTGCAGCTTTAATCACGTTCAGTGTTAGATGTTTGTGTGTGTGTGTGTGTGTGCAGCTGAATATTAACACCATCTGTAAACTTGTATAAACGCTCTCTGACGGATGAAGCTCACACATACACACACACAGATTTGCTCACATGGTGAATCTGTGGGAGATTGTATTTATCCTCAGCAGCTGGTGTTTCAGGTGAAATTTGTCTGTTCTCTCAGTTTGCTGTCTGCTTCTGCTGCTTCCTGTCTGTTTCCTGCTTCTGACTGCTTCCTGTCTGTCCTGGGTATCAGGTCTGATCTTCTGGTTTGATCAGAGCTAATTTTGGTTTGATTCCTGAAGAATCAGAAACAGTTTGAGTGACTTTATTCTGGGAAGTTGGATGATAATTGTGTTGTTGTCTCCTCTGTAACTGTGGTTTAACTTTCACCAACATCCTGTCAGTTTCCCAGAGCGTCTCTGTTCCACAGTGAGAGACAGAGCAGCAGTGAGATGGGATCTCTCCTCCTACGTTGCTTTTATTTACTCTGTGCTGGTGAATAATTGATGAGATGTGTTTTAGTGCAGAGACAGAGAGCAGCAGCATCAGATGGGGATTCCTTCTTAATGGAGGTTTGAAGGTTCAGTCGTGTAGAACAACATCTCCGACTCTGCAGGATCAGGACTCATTCGGGATTCAATCCAGAATTTAAACCAGCCACAAACAAACAGAGATCATCATCATCATCATCATCAGTCCTGGTCCTGAAGCTTCAGACTCTGAGAACGGTCTTTGATGCTGAGCCATTACTTCCTGTGTTTCCTCAGACCGTCATGGCGTCTGTGTTTGGTCACTTCCTGTTTGATTCAGTTGAAAACACAGTCTGTCTGCAGGTGTGTCTGACCTTTGACCTCTTACATGGCTGAACAGAAGAGGAGAGGAGGTGTTTTTGATGTTGTTGATGAGTCTGGACCCTGTTCTGAGTCTGGACCCTGTTCTGAGTCTGGACCCTGTCCTGAGTCTGGATCAGTTTTAAAGCACAGATGAGGCAGAGAAACCACTGAGTCTGTGTAGAGAAGCCATGGTGCCCCCCCCTCTGTGTCCTCAGCTTGAATTCTCTGTAGACATGAGGCTGTGACGTGCTGTATATAGTGTATAGTAGTATATAGTAGTATATAGTAGTGTATAGTAGTGTATAGTAGTATATAGTAGTGTATAGAAGTGTATAGTAGTATATAGTATTGTATAGTAGTGTATAGTAGTGTATAGAAGTGTATAGTAGTATATAGTAGTGTATAGTAGTGTATAGTAGTATATAGTATTGTATAGTAGTGTATAGTAGTGTATAGAAGTGTATAGTAGTGTATAGTAGTATATAGTAGTGTATAGTAGTGTATAGTGGTATATAGTAATATATAATAGTGTATAGTAGTGTATAGTAGTATATAGTATTGTATAGTAGTGTATAGTAGTGTATAGTAGTATATAGTAATATATAATAGTGTATAGTAGTGTATAGTAGTGTATAGTAGTATATAGTAGTATATAGTATTGTATAGTAGTGTATAGTAGTGTATAGTAGTATATAGTAATATATAATAGTGTATAGTAGTATATAGTATTGTATAGTAGTGTATAGTAGTGTATAGTAGTATATAGTAATATATAATAGTGTATAGTAGTGTATAGTAGTATATAGTAGTATATAGTATGTATAGTAGTGTATAGTAGTGTATAGTAGTATATAGTAATATATAATAGTGTATAGTAGTGTATAGTAGTGTATAGTAGTGTATAGTAGTATATAGTAGTATATAGTAGTGTATAGTAGTGTATAGTAGTAGTATATAGTAGTATATAGTAGTGTATAGTAGTGTATAGTAGTATATAGTAGTGTATAGTAGTGTATAGTAGTAGTATAGTAGTATAGTATAGTAGTAGTATATAGTAGTATAGTAGTGTAGTAGTATAGTAGTATAGTAGTATATAGTAGTAGTATAGTAGTGTATAGTAGTGTATAGTAGTGTATAGTAGTGTATAGTAGTGTATAGTAGTGTATAGTAGTATAGTAGTAGTATAGTAGTGTATAGTAGTATAGTAGTATATAGTAGTGTATAGTAGTGTAGTAGTAGTATATAGTAGTGTATAGTAGTGTATAGTAGTATAGTAGTATATAGTAGTGTATAGTAGTGTATAGTAGAGTGTGTGATGGAACAGTAACAGAGTAACAGTTCATTATATTAGAGAGGACCTGCAGGTGATTTCATGTCTGAGATGTTCTGATGGTTTCTACCTTCAGACGAGTTTCTTTTTTCTTTGTCAGGAGACAGAATCTGAAGCTGAAGCTCCAGTTTATTTACTGTGGTTTATGTTTCTCTGACTGGCTGATCACAGCTCTAATGATCAGTTCTGTGCCCCCCCCACCCCCATCCATCACTGACCACTGAGGGGGGTGGGGGGGTTGGTGGATAAATCAGCTCAGCTTCATTAACGTGTAAATTTCTTCTGCTCACATTTCATTTTCCCAGAAAAATGTTTATGTGTGTGTTTTCAGTCACACACACACACACACACACAGTTTTCATTAATGAAAAGCTGCTGTGGTGGCAGAGTGACTTTGATCTCCTGCTGCTTTTCATGGTGACAGTATTGACCCTGATGATAAATAACACACACACACACACACACACACACACACACACACACACACAGTGGATTACATGTGCAGTAACATTCAGAGTCATAATGATGTGTGTAAACCTGATCTGAAACCAGCTGTACTGATGTTTAACAGTCAGACCTGCACTGAGACTCTGTTTGAGTTAAACCTGATCAACAGCACAATCAATCAGAATCAGAATCAATCAGAATCAATCAGAATCAGAATTGATCAGAATCAATCAAACCTTTCAGCTGAGAGAGACGCTGTGTTCAGTCTGAGCCTCACAAACAGACACTGCTCTAAAAATAAAACAGAAGGAACGCAGTGAGAACATGTTTCATTCTTCACTTTACTGCTCACACTCAGCGGTGTGTGTGTGTGTGGTGTGTGTGTGTGTGTGTGTAGCTCCTGGTTTAGAGGTGAACTCCTCCTCAGCTTCAGCTCCATGTTTGTTGTCGTTGTGTCAGTACGTTACCACAGGAGGTCTGATTCTTATGGTGAGGAATTATTCTCCCTTCATCACAGAGTTAAACCTAATAAACAGCACAATCAAGTGTTGGTCACTAACACAGCTCCACCTGTCTGTCTGTCTGTGTGTCTGTCTGACTGACTGACTGACTGACTGACTGACTGACTGTCTCTCTGTCTGTCTGTCTGTCTGTCTCTCTGACTGGACTCCATCACCTGATGTAGACACGCTGAGTCTCTGTGAGTGTGATGTGCAGGTGTGTGGGTGATGGAGACAGGGGTGGAGGGTGGAGGGTGATGGGGGGAGTTAATGATGTGTCAGACTGATATCCTGACACTTAACAACACTACAGATACTCTGTTACAGGTAAAAGTCCTGCAGGAGTACTATCAGCAGAATGTAATCAGAGTATCAGGCTGAACAGCTTCAGTGTGTTAGCATCATGCTAATGTAGCTGGTTGAACCTGGTTTAACCTGCACAGGTGTTTCCTTAACTTCTCCTCTGTCAGTCCAACAGTTTATACTTCATCATGTTTTATCTTCTGTAGGATCAGAGTGTAACGGCCGTCTGATGCAGCAGAGTAGAGTATAAATACCTGAGTAGTGAAGTAACTGTAGTGACGGTCACTGAGCTAAAACTAAACTAAATATGTTTTTAATGGTTAAACTGAAAAGATTTTCCTTCAGGATCATCAGAGTTTTACTTTCCTCTGTCTCAGGTCGTTCAACTGTGGCGTTAATGAAGTTGTGTTGTAGTGGAGGAAACACACACACACACACACACACACACACACAGTGTGATCCACCAACACACACGTTTGTGTCTCAGTGACAATAACCAGGCAGACGTCCTCCTGCAGGGTCCACATACAGAGGTTTATTAACACACAGGCAGAGGGAGGACAGGAGACGGTGCAGGAGAGGAGGATGCAGATACACTGAAGAAAACAAAAAAACATGTCTGTCCTGATTGGCCTGCCCCTCCCCCCAGGTTTCACATTTACTGTCACAGACAAAGTGAGAAATAATTTAAAAATCCAACTAATAAACCTTTAAAAGTTCTCCTGCCTCAGCAGCATTAATCATTTCTACTGACGCTTATTTATTCATTTGTTTGATTCCCTTTTGTTTTCCTGATGCTCAGCTTCTGTTCTGACTGATGACAGGGGGGAGGAGAGGGGGAGGAGAGGGGAGGAGGAGGGGGGAGGGGTACAGGAGTCCACAATCAAACCTTATCCTTTAAAACAGTTTCTATTTTTGCTGCTAAAAGCTTTTCTTCTGTGGCCTGTCTACGCTACGACGTCTGACACTGACAGAGCTACACTACGTTTCTAATCAGAGAGAAACAGAGAGAAGCTGAGAAGCTACAAAAAGACTGGTTTTACTCTACATCTCTGTTTGAGACTAGAAGGCATCTGTAGCAAACGTTTATTAAAGGTACAAGCCGTGCTTAAAGGGACAGCCCTGCGAGGTCCATGCTCATGGCGTCTTCACCCCCCCACCCTCTGATCCCTGACGTTTGTGTTTCACCTCAGACTCTGACCCACATCTCTGTTCCCTACCCTGACCGTCCAAACCGTCCGGTCACAGTGCGTTGGTTCATGGCTGTGGGGCGCGGTGGGCGGGGCCCGGGCCGACGGTAACGTCTGCAGGTTTGGTTTACAGTGTTTCATCTCTAAGAATTGCACTTGATCTGTTTTGTCAGGCGGGTGAAGCCTCAGGCTTCGCAAAGGAAAAATGCGTCTGAGAAAAGCTCGTGGTCGGTGCTGGGTTACTGCTGTGCTCAGGTGGAGTGCTGGGTGGGAGGGGGAGGTGACTGGGAGGCGGGGGGGAGTGAAGGGTGATGGTGCCAGTCTGTGTCTATTTGTCCTGTTTCTATGGCAACATGATGGGCGTGTCTGAGAAGACGGACATGATGGAGTCCGTCTCCCCCGCCCTCTGCTGCGCCTGGAGCTTGGCGTGTTGCTCCGGCCCTAACAGTAACCCCGGCCCCAGGTGTCCGTGCACTGCCCCGGCTCCCGGCCCCGCCCTCAGTCTGCCGTTCTGCTGCTCTCTGATTGGCTCCAGAAATACCACATGCTTGTTGGTACTGACCTTGCGGCCGGGGCCCTCAGTGGTGGCTGGCGGGGTGGGGGTGAGGATGGAGGACTGGGCGCTCCCCGCCCCGGCCTCGGTACCGGCGGCGTTGGCGGCCGGGGTCGGGGGCTTGGGGCAGGGAGGGCAGCGGCAGGGTGTCAGGTACAGGTACATGAGGACCAGGACCAGGCTCACCACGCAGCCCAGCAGGGTGGTGAACCCTGTGTTGAAGGAATCGTGGGCCTGACCGTCAGCGTGCAGCACCACTGTCACGTTCACCTCGTGAGTTTCATTGAGTCTCTGCTGCTGGTCCAGAGCCATGCACCAGTACACGCCGGAGTCCTCCGCCTGCGCCGCCACGATCTCCAGGCTGCCGTTGGTGAACATCCTTAACGAGCCGTTGTTCCCCGGCGGAGCCACGTACTCCTGGTTGGGTGAGACCCAGAGAAAGGTGACGCTGCGTCCGGTGAGCGTGGTCACACAGTGCAGCAGTGCCGCCTTCCCCACCCCCACTGAAACGCTGCTCTCCTGCTCTCTGAGCGGCTGCGCTGTCAGGTTGCATTTTTCAAAGTAGCGTCCGTGCAGGAGGAAGCGGACCGAACCTTTCTGGATCCCGTACACCCAGCAGGTGTGCTCCTGCAGGAAGTGACTGACGGAGGTGTATCCTCTCTGCTTCCAGCGCCTGAACAGCCCGTACATGGAGCACTCGCACTCCAGGGAGTTGTTGTGAAGGTAGAGTCCCTCCTGGACAGGGAGGGGGAGGTTTGTTATGTCCTCCAGGGGCAGTTTGAGCAGGCGGTTTGACGACAGGTCCAGCATGGTCAGGTGGGGGTGGCTGTGCTCCTGGATGGAGAAGAAGGGGAAGTGGGTGAGGCGGTTGTGACTGAGGTAGGCCTTCCGGAGGTTTCCCAGTCCAGCCAGAGATCTGCCCTCCACCTGGACGATCCGGTTGTTAAACAGCAGCAGTTCCTCCAATCCCGACAGCTCCTGGAAGTAGTGCTGCTCCAGAACACGCAGCTGATTGGACGACAGGTCCAGGTGTCGGAGCAGGGCCCCTGAGGTGTTCTGAAACGCCCCCAGGTGAATGGTGGTCAGCTGGTTGTGTGCTAACCGTAACGTCTCCAGTCGAGAAAGTCCCTGAAAGGCGCCCCCCTTTAGCTGATTGATGTGGTTGTGGCTCAGATCCAGGGTGACAACGGAGACCGGCATGTCTCCGGGGACCTGGTCCAGACCCAGTGCAGTGCAGCTCAGGATGTCCGAGGCACAGAGGCAGGTGTTGGTCTGGGACGAACCCCAGACGGAGCTCAGACAAACGAACAGCACCACAGCAGTCCACCATGACGGTGATGGTGCCACCACACCCTGCAGGAAACCTCTGTTAGCCCCAACAGACAGCATGACGCCGGCAGCAGGCCCAGGACATCTGTTTACTCCCTCCTCTCTCTGACCCCCCTTATCTCTCTGTCACTTTTCCCCTTTAGCTCAGCTGCTGTAAACACTCTTTCACATCCTTCATGCTGTGTGATTCATCTCATTTTGCTGTAATGTGCTCTACACACAGACAGAGTCCGGACAGGCCGACACAGACTGGAGAGAGTTGTTTGTCATTTTTCTCTTGAAGTTCAGTCTCTGTTGCTGCTTCAGGCAGATCTGACACTGTTAATGTTTAAACCTCTCTCTCAGAGTGGAGACACAAACCTTATTTGTTTTCTTGTGTTGAAGCTGCAGGGCACAAACCAAATGTCAGAGTAAAGCTCGGTGGCGAGCTCCTGCTCGGCTGTGATTGTTTGGTTTGTCTAAGTCTCCCGGTTAATGTTGAATGAGGCGATTGCATCCACCTGCCAACATGGCAGCCATCTGGAGGGGAGAAAGAGAAGGTGACTGAGCTTCAGGGTCCAGGTGAGCTGCTGGAAACAAACAGTCCTGCTCTGAAACCTGTGGTTAAAACCAGCTGTTTCCTCAGGACAGCACAGACAGGAGGAGGAACAGAGATAAAAGAGTCAAAGAGAAGTGGCTTTAAAACTGATGCAGGTGTTTGGAGCAGTGGATCAAAGCGGAGGTGTTAAAATATTCTCTGTTTTATTCCACTGAGCAGGACTCGCTCTCAGCTCTCGGCTGTCTGTTTATCCCATAGCTCCAACACTCTGTGCTGTGTGACTCCTGCTCCGAGCTTCAGGTGGACATTGAACTCATCATCCTGAGCTGGAGATGTGTTTGTGTGTCTGCTGCTTCAAGTTTCAGCGTCTCCCCTCCAGCTCACTCTCGCTCTCTGCGCTCGGTCGTAGCATCTCTTTGTTTTCACGCCAGGCCGGGTTTTGTGAATCACGGCTCCGGCTGTCTGCTGCCCACAGCCCGCCCCAAGCCCACCATCAGATTTTCAAAGAAGTCAGCATCCTGTCCACTTCACTTCACAGGCAGGCAGCGGCAGCAGAAACCACTCTCACACTCTGAGCTCTCGCTGCCTTTTCCTCCTCCGGCTGATCTGTGCAGAGAATTCCTCTTTCCTGTTTATTCTGAGCAGTGGGAGGATTTTAAAAAGGCTGAGCTCTCTCTGTGAAACATCCAGTCTCCTCCTCGTCTCTGTCCGAGGAAAACAACGTGTAGATACTGAGGAAAGTTAGTCCGGTCCAGATGTGTGAGTCCAGATCCAGATGTGAGGGTGGAGGAGGCAGAGCTGCTGCCTCTCCTCTGTTTCCACTCGCTCTCAGCTCTCAGTGTCTGCCTCTTCTGGTGCTTTCCCAGCTCCACCTCCTCCTCCTCCTCCTCCACTCCGACTTAATCCCCCCCCCTCCCCTCTCAGCATCCTCCGCCCATCTCAGACCTCCTCCTCTTCTCTTTTCACTGCTCTACTCGCTTTTCTCTCTATTTCTGCTTCTGTTTCAGGCTCACGCTCGCACTCTGTGGTTTCCATCACCACCTCTCCCTCCCTCTCTCTCTCTCTCTCTGTCTCTCTCCCTCTCTCCCTCCCCCTCTCTCCTCCTCCCTCCCTCCCTGTGGTGGCTTATGTTGCCACAGGAGGAGCGTTATGAGGGAGAATCTGGAGGCAATGTGATTGGCCGGATGTTGATTTAAATGTAAATGGAATCTAAATAGTCTGAAGATTCATGATCTGTTTGTCTTTTCACAGACGTTCTGTTAAAAAGAGTTTAAACTAGTGCAAAATATCTAAATCCAATATAAAGCATGTGTTACTGCACCAGCTCTACCTCAGTGCTCATGACACAGAGTCCTGCAGAACTGATCCTAAACCAGGAAGTCAGTTAGCATGTTAGCATGTTAGCTCTTCCTGTTGTCAGTGTGTTTCTGGTTAAATGTCTGAAATAAGGTCTGTGGTTTTAACACAAGCTCAAGACATTTTCAGGTTTGATTCTCCGACATAAAATGGGTCAGTAAATCCCCCACTCCTGATGTTTGAAGCTTTTACGTGTCTTAAAAAAGGCGGTTGCTAACGAGTGTCTAAATGAGACTACAGAGGTTGTCGGGGACGTTAACATGAAAACCCATCTACTCACCAGTCCACCTTTACAGCCTCGTTGTGTTTCTACTCACGCTCTTTCAAACTCTCACTAACTTTCTAAGAAGAAAGGCTTTTGTAGAAGAGCTCAGAGCTAAATGAAATGACCAGTTGGAAGCCTAGTGGTGGAGACGTTGACGTCATGTGACCGTGGTGTAGTTGGTTTATAGTCTAAGGTGCACAAGTCACAGTCCGACCATAATGTTGGTTTGTTAGCTGATGAGGTAATTAGCAGGAGTTTGGATGAATTAGAACAAAGGTCCCTCCATGAATCAGATGCTGATGTTGGTCCAACTCATGTTTGGCCAAACAAGCTTCATGAGATCATCTTCTGGTTTTGGTTCTTGTGTGGACTTTGTGTCAGAGTATTTCTTGTCCGGGGGGGGTTGTTGTTTGGACTCCATCCTCCAACTAACGATAGAAGAGAGACTTTTATTGTGGCGGGGCAGTCAGGAGCGAACATCCTGCACCTGAGTACCTGGCTGTGGTTCAGGTGGAGTCAGGTGGACTCAGGTGGGTGGAGCAGTGAACTGATATGTGTCTGTAGTGAGGAATGATCTGTAGATGTGATTTTAGATCCTGTCCAGCAGTCAGTAAACACCAGGCAGTAACAGTCAGCGGTAATTCCTCTGTCAGCTCTCTGTCCTGTTTGCTTTTGGTTTCATCCTAAAGCAAATATTTATTCAGCTGTGACCCCCCACTCTGTCCTATCTCCTCTGTCCTCTGTCCTATCTCCTCTGTCCTATCTCCTCCCTCCTCCCTCCTGTGTCCTCCCTCCTCCTTCATGTTCCTCGTTGTTTGTCCTCCTGTCTGTCTCCGCTCTGTGTCCTCTGTTGGTTTCTAATTAAAGCTGGAGCTCAGAGGATCTGAGACACGTCTCTTTGACATTTTCCATCCTGAGCTTTTTTACAATCACTTCCACCACAACGCCTCACAGGACGCTGCTGTCCTCCTCGGCTTATTGTTGCTTAATGGGAAATGGAGGGAGGTGGGAGGAGGCGGGGGAGGCGGGGGAGGAGAGGAGTCTCTCAGTGTGAAGTGTCATGGCTGCTGTAGTGATAAGGTCAGAGGAGATTCAGAGAGAAAATGTCACCGTGTTTCCACATCGCTCGCTCTGGACTCATCCTGTGAAGCAGCTCCACCTGCTGAGCAGCTGATCAGCGCCTCCAACAGGTGGAGCTGACAGGTGAGATCTGACTGTATTTATTATTGGAGGATAAATGATCATTGATGATTGATTTATCGGTTTCTTAATATATGAAACCATGAAGAACCAGCTCGTCCCGATCCTGTGTGTGGACAGTTGTCCCTGAACACCTGAGGAGCTGTTTTACCTGTCAGACCACAGTCTGTCCTCAGTGTATTACCTGTGGTGAAGCATGTGACTGCGGTCTGATCGAACACCTGTCGGTCAGGTGTGTGTGGTTGAGGCTCAGTCAGGATATTTCTGCTCTGTGACACTGTCAGTGTGTAGGTGTGACACACCTGTGATGGTGGGAGGAGTTTGATTGGATTGTTCTCATCACGTGTGTTTCAGTCACAGTTTTTACCTGTCAGAGACTTTAGTCCAACATGCTGCTTCCACTCTGCCTTTTATTGTTGATATGACACTTCCTGCACAGCTGTTTCACATTAAAAGTCCTGCAGACACACGACCCATGTTTCTCCTGGTGGGAATTTTAGATTTACAAGCTGTTGATGAGTTTGACTGATGGCAGGTTAATATGTGAGTGGATAAAGCCATCATTAGTGTTTTAGAGGAGTGGTTCTGTTGTACTAATGTAGATGGAGGAGGGTCTGAGTCCGTATGAACTGAGGGAAAGTCTGACATCAGAGAATTCACAGGAAATGTAAAACTGATTTATTCAGATAAACTATATTTCACTGCTTCCTCATTCCTTTCATTACCTTAATATCTGAATGTGATCTGTCATAGAGAGGGGATTTGACAGTAAATAACAGTGGTTTCTGCTCAGATCTGTGAGAAGCTGTGGTGAGTCTGAAGCTTCCTCTGAGCCTTTGTTTGTGTGACTGAGGCCAGAAATAGTAAGAAAGAGCTGAGCAGAGAATCAGCCATAAGAAGAGTAAAACAGAGAGAGAGTGGGAGGGAGGGGGGAGGAGGGGAGGGAGGGGGGGAGGCCTGCTATAAAAGATTGATGCAGAGAGGTTGGATTGAGTGGCGCCGCAGGGGAGAACAGAACAGAGAGGAGAGGAGGGAGTTTGATTAGCACGAGGAGCAGTGATTGAACTGTTGGACAGACTGAACCACGACGATCACATGATCCTCAGAAACAACAGAGAGGAGGAGGAGGAGGAGGAGGAGGAGGAGTGACGGAGCAGAGGCTGAGAGTCAGAGTCAAACACACTGAGACGTGAAAACAGAAACGATTGGTTCAGTTCCAAGAAGAAATCCTGTGGAGAAGAAACAGAGTGAAGCTGCTGCTCAGACTTAATCAGCTCCGAGTTCAGCTTCAGGCCTTTTTCCTTTTTCCTGCAGGAAAACGCTGCGCTGCGCTACGCTAGACTACGCTATGCTATGCTAATCTATGCTACACTACACTAAGCCTATGCTAGCAGCTACATTACACTACACTATGCTATCACTATACTACGCTAATCTATACTACACTACACTAAGCTTCACTACGCTATGCTATGCTAATCTATGCTACACTACACTATGCTACGCTACACTATGCTACACTATGCTACACTATGCTACACTACACTACGCTACAGCTATGCTATGCTACACTACACTAAGCTACACTACACTATGCTAAGCTACGCTACATTATGCTACACTACATTATGCTATCCTACACTACACTACACTATGCTAAGCTACGTTACACTAACATCATCACATGTTCACTGACTGATGATGGGAAACATCTCTGACTCCATCACATCAGACTGACTCATGGTTGTAAAATGAATATGTCTCAGTAACTGTGACACAGTGGAGAGAGGAGTAGTTCAGTTCTAATTAGAATTCATGTGGATTAAGACGATGAGCTCAGGGTGTTTTATTCTAACAACCTATGACACCGCAGCATTAAGGTGAGAGCAGCCGATCAGGCAGCAGGTTTTAGCTGCATGTCAAAGCACAGACACATTTCCTGACCTACAGGAGGTAAAGAAGCTGTGGACCAGTCAGAAACATGAGTGGAACCAGAGAGAGAAGAGAAGAACTGACATTATCCTCTGAACAGGAAACTGTTGACAACAAAGTTGATTATATGGAAGTGGTTTGGTTCCTTAAAAGAGACGAAGCCCAGTTTAAGATGGTCTGAAGAACATGTCGCCGGTCGGAACCGCTGCAGCTAACATCTGTCCTGGATCTGTCCTTCTTCTCAGATAAAGACATGATGCCTCTGAGCTCAGCAGAGAAAGATGAGTTCAGGAAAGACAGGAACTGCTGACTGTCTAATCTGCTCCTAGATAGAAGATCACATTTTTTATTTACATTTTAAATCAGTTACAACAAGTTAACTTTGAATGTTAAGGCAGATAGAACATGTTCTGTTAAATTTACAGATTATATATTGTGATGATCAATATGGGGAAACAAATCATGATCATATTTTTGGCCGTATCACCCAGCTCTACCTGAGTGAAACGTTCCTCCACTGATAGTTGATAACGTAAGAACTGTAACCTGAGCATCACTGACACTCTGTCTCTCCTCTTCCTCCCTCTCTCCTCCCTCCCTCTCCTCTTCCTCCCCCCTCCCTCAGGATATCTCGAGCTGCCTCCGTCCTGCTCTCTGACCCTTGTTTCCAGCTCCACTCCATCCAGCACCTGTTAGGAGAGGGGGGGGACTCCTCCAGCTCCTCGGCAGCCGTCGCCCCCGCCGCCCGGCCCGTGGTCGGGTCGCTGGGGTCGTCGGTGGCCCCTCCCATCCCGTCAGCCGCTGGAACCGCAGGCTCTTCAGAGAGGAAACACTTCTCCCTGCACTCATGTGAGTAAAACTGGGTCACTGACAGACCAGGAGAAAACTGTTAAAGACCGACCTCAGACTGTCCATCAGGAGTCTGATCCATCATAAACCTCCTGTCAGCTGATCTGAGATGGCGTCCAGACTCAGGTCGGGGTCACAGGTCTGTGATATCAGCGTTATATGATCTGGTTTTCTTGGCGATGAGCAGCAGTTGGAAACACCTGAAGGAGACAGAGAGGATCTTATTTTATTAATGAAGGTGAAATCAAACAGGACTGAAGAACCTTCTTTACTTGGTCATTAAAACCAAAACCAGTCACATAAATCCTGCTGGTTTCCTCCTCTCTCTGACCTCACCTGGATTTACTTCAGGTCCATTCTGATCTTTGACTCAGTTGTTAGTCAAACGGTTTCATTAATGTGATGTACAGAGCACTGTCACTGGATCACTGGGACTGAAGAAAACCTTTTTATGGTTTATATGGTTCAGGAGCTGAGTTCTCCTCAGAGGTCTCCTCCTCTCCACAACAAACAGAGCAGCTGATTACAATCAGTAGAAACTCAGAATAAATCAGTTCCATGTTATAAATGGATGTTTCTCTGTGAGGATCAGCTGTTTGGAGAGCAGCTGTTTGTTCAGCTCGTTTCTCTGACTCCTGAAGATCCAGACGTCTGACGACTAAAATCCTTCATCTGGTCTCAGATCAGAGTCAGAACGTTAGAGAACGAGACAGAGACGTGAAACAGAGAGAAAGAAGTGGACTGAGGATCTCTCTGATGGAAGCTCAGAGCTGTGTATAGATGAATGTGAAGCTCGTTCAGGATCAGACAGAGCAGAGGATCCTCCATGTTCCAGCTTCAGCTCAGAGTGAAGCTGCACTGTGTCTGAGTGTGTTCTCTGGAAACAGTTATTATGTTCTTAATGTGGTTTAGACTGGACTTTAATACTGTTTACATCTGCAGAGGCATCAGACCACACACACACACACACACACACACACACACACACACACACACACACACACACACACACACACACACACACACACACAGACCGTCAGCTATAACAGAGCCTGGTCTCTAATCCTGATGAGGCTGTTGTTGACTGTGTGTGTGTGTGTGTGTGTCAGTAAAAGGCTAAAGAGCCTGGAGTTGAGCTGGAGCCACCACAGGGGGGCGGGGGTGGGGGGTGGTGATGGAGGTGGAGGTGATGGGGGTGGGAATGGCTGGGCCACACCGCGGCATCCTCTTCCTCCATTGCCGTGGCAACCCAGGCCGTTTCCATGAGCGCCTGGCGCAGCATCATGTGGGGGTTGTGTGTCTGTCTGTGGAGGTCACAGCCTCCATCTGGTTCATGTTTGACCTCACCTGTTCACGTCTGCTCACCTGTGAATGTCAGCCCGTCCTCCAGCCTCTCTCTGAGTTTGAGATGCTTCCTCTGAGAGGTTTTATGGTTTCATACGACGAGTCGACACCAAAGTTCCAAGTCGACAAAGTTTCATAATCGATGTCGTTGCTAATGATGACAGAAAGATGAAACCTGCTCTGAAGATGAAAGTTACCGCTGTGACTCTGTCAGACTGAATGAATCAGTTAGACCTAAGGAACACATCATCGACGTCCTGATGGACTCACATGTTGCTGACATGCGTCTGTTTGTGTGTCTGTTGTGTGACATGGTGCCAGAATAATGAGGCAGACACACATCCTGCTGATTGTCAGGGGGCTGCTGTGTAGTTTGTGTTAATGTGTGTGTTTTACTGATGAGGCTGTGAGGAGCATACAGACGCTACCTGTCCTCAGAGACATTAAACACAGCAACACACACACTGTGGATGTTTGCGCAGTGTGTGTCTGTGGACGACTGTCTACTGTAAACACACAGTAACCAGCTCAGACTGAATCTACACACAAACTGGTTCACTGAGAAAAAACAAGAAGCTCCTCAGACTGACCTGAGAGCAGCTGAGTGGGAGTTAGTGTTAATGAAGGATCGTCTGCAGCGTGGGAAAGCAGACGACCTTCACACACACACACACACACACACACACACGCAAGCTCCAACAATACCAGTGTAAAAACACACAAACCATATATTTGTTTGTTTGTTTGGAAGACACAGTGTGTGTGTGCAGATTAACAATGTATAAGTAGATATCAGTAGATTGTAATAGACACATCTACCCCCACACACACACCTGTTTTAAACATGCTAAACAGCTAAGTTCTCCCAGCTTAGTTTAGCGTGTTAGCATGCTACAGCTGAGTGTGTCTGTTTGGGATCAGTTTAAAAACTGAACCACGTCTCTGAACAGGAAGTTGTAGGAAAAAGCTGAAAGAAATGAAGTCCATCCAGAAAGATGAGAGGTCCAGTCTGAATGATGACGTCCAGTCGTCACATCAAACACCAGTAATTCTAAGCTGTGTGTTCAGACCATGATCAGACCTGAGCTCAGTCTCAGTCAGTTATTACAGCCACAGTCCTCAGCACAGATAAAACACTGACTGTTTCTACAGGAGCTAAAAACACAGCTGGCCTATTTAAAAATCATTTCGATGTGAGACAGTAGAAACACAGAGAGACGACCTGAGAGGAGCTGCAGAGTCAGAACTCAGAGAGCAGCTCCTCTTATTTCCCTGAGGACAGACAGGTAAGGAACTTACACACAACCACCTTGTTGTTTAATCAGAGCACTAACGCCCGCTCTCTGTCTGCAGTAAAAACTGTGTCCTGCTGTCAGTGAGTGGATTCACTGAGTCCACGTCACAGCGTCAGATGACGGCAGCCGTCGCTCTCTCTCTCTCTCCTCTGCTTCCTGTTGGTCTGTAAACTTTCTGCAGAGATAAATAGTCTGACGGAGAGAGGACAGAAAATCAACGGTTCGGTGAAGCAGCTGCAGGCCTGTTTCTGATGGAGCCATGACACTCTGAGGGAATATGGAGATCAGAGGCCTCCTCTCTGTTCTGGCCTGAATATTCACACACACAGCAGCTGTGTGCAGACACACACTGTTACACCACAGCCTCACAGACATTTAAATCAGTCACACTGATGTTTGTATTATTCAGTTTGAATTGAAGCAGATAAACACCTGGATGAGGAAGAATTTATATGAGACAAATCCAATAAAGAGGATCTTCCTGTTTGAACAGCTGAGCAGTCTCAGGCAGACTGTCATCCTGAAGCCTTTTAGACCTGGACCTGAGTGGACCTGGTGTCTCAGTCTGAGGCTGAGAGCTGCTCTGTCAGCAGGAAGCTCACGTCTTTCAAAATGGCCTCAGAGCCTCCAGCTGATTCTGCCTGATTCTCCTGAGCCTCGTTTTATCTCCAACGAGTCGTCGTCTTTATCGGTGGTTCATGTGTTTTCACCTGGAACGTTCAGAGTCACAGCTTCATCACTAACTTTCTAAGAAGAAAGGCTTTTGTAGAAGAGCTCAGAGCTAAATGAAATGACCAGTTGGAAGCTTAGTGGTGGAGACGTTGACGTCATGTGACCGTGGTGTAGTTGGTTTATAGTCTAACATTAGCTTTAGTTGGTCACAGTTTATTTTCTGGAGCCAGGCTGATGCTGACCTCAGGACTGGACTCTTGGTATTGTTCTCAGTAGTTGTAAAGGTGAAAACCTTCTCTCTCAGTCTTCAGTCGTGTTTCTCTGAAACATGTTCAGGCCTCAAACAGCTGAAGAAACTCTCTGTTCCTTTAACTCTCACCCTCTCTGCTCCATTTATTCATCTCCCTCCTTTCTCTCTCTACATTCTCCCTCTCACTTGATGGCTTTCGATTTGTCTTTCCATTTACTCCCCCTGTAACCCTCCCCCTCCCCCCTCCTCCCTCCTCCTCCCACCTCTCTCCTGCAATCAGACAGATCCTCTTTCAGCGGAGGAGTGGTAGCACCCCACTCTGAGCTGTGATATTGGCTTGTTGGATGGCTGCCATGTTGATCTGCACTGAGAGATTACAATCACTACACATGATATCTACAGGGGGACAGAGGGGGAGACAAAGAGGGAGGGAGGGAGACAGAAACAGACGTGTAGATGGATAAAAGCAGAGGAAACAGAGGGATGTTAGACTGTAAACTGACAGTACGCCGTCAGAAACAGGTGATAAAGGAGTGAAGAGACGGTGCGACTCTTTTCTCTGGATGCCAGGAAAAACCTTTTTAAATTCACAGAAATCCTCAGCTCCTCACAGTTACCAAGCTTAAGTAGATTGTGAGAGCCATTACTGAGAAGTCTGAAGGGTTCAGAGAGGCTGTAGTAATACAGGCTGCTTACACTTCTAATTATGAGATGTTTACAGTGTTATTAATTAATTTATGAGCTGTTAAAGTGTCTGATTGAAATCCTGACTCCTGAGGCTGAGACGTGTTTCTTGGCTGAACTGTAACAAAGGAGGAGAAACATGAAGCAGTTTTTACAGAGATCATGCAGAGTCAAGAATTTCCTCGAATCCTTTGGTTGTTTACTCAGAACCACGGTGTGTGGTTTTATACAGCACCTGCTGTTCTGACTCCTCAAACCTTCAGTTTTCAGAAGAGACAAACCTGAGCTCCTCTCCGCAGGACAGTCGTCAGTGTTTGAGGTGGAGCTTTCCCTCCACAGAAACTCCTCTGTAGCTGACGTAGACGTGACCGAGCCTCTGACTTTCTCTCTGACTGAAATCACAGCTCAGTCGTGTCTGGTCATTCTGTCACATCATGTCTCAGTTATTAAGTCAGGATTTTAGCAGAGACTGCTGGTTAACGAGTCGTCTGAATGAGCTGAGCTTCAGTCTCAGTGGTCCAACCATGTAAGCTTTGACCTTGTCCTGTCGTCACTGTTGAGTTTATCAGATCAGTTTGTCCAAAGTCACAGGTTCACTCCTTTCTGTTCAATCATTGTACAGCAAACTGGTAAAATTATATCTGAGCTGCCAAAGAATCAGTTGAAGAGCAGCTGTTTTCCTCTGAACTCTGCCTCCTGGTTTCTGATCCTGACTCTGTTGCACTGAAACAGACTCGTGTGGCCTTTAAAGTCAAGGGAAGATATTTCAGTCTGAGGCTGGAGTGAGCTCATGTTTAAATTCATGTTCAAACATCAGACTCATCCTGTAAAAGGCTTCAGCTCTTTGGTATCAGAGAGATTTTCCTCTAAAGGCCTGATGTGAGTTTATTAGAAAACAAATGTAAACTCCTCCCTGAATAATGTACAGACTGAAGTACAGCTCAGTCATAATAAGGCTGTTAAAGGGTAGAGAAGAGGTCCTGTTAGACATTTATTTATATGAAGATGTCATGATTTATTTTTATTACACAGCAAAGACAGTCAGGTTTATGTGTTGCTGTGTATTTCTGTCGTCTTCCTGCCTCACGCACTAAAACACTCAGATGTAATCTGAGTACATTCTGCAGAGTCATCAAGAGTGGAGAACACATGAGCTGGTTCTCAGCTGAAGAACACATGAAGCTCAGAGTCTGATTACAGGATCGTTGCATCATGAGTTAACTGGTGTGAATAAACAGAGCTATAGTTAGTTCAGAGAGTTCAAAAAGCTCTGAAGACGAGCAGCTGTGTTCTTCACTGGATGACTGACATCCTGCTCACAGTCTGTCTCATCATCCTCACTCTGTATTCTGACCTTTGCTGTAAACCCTGTCTCTTTTTCATTGGCCCCTGTTTCTTCTGACTGCTGGAGAAACCAGTGCAGATGAATGTTGTATCCTCTGTTACAGTTCTCAGCTGGTTATCTAACCGTCAGGCTGCAGAGCGGCTCAGATGTCCTTCACAGTCTCGCCCTCCAACCTGTCCTCAGGGATCCTGAGGCCATCCCTGGGTGGTGGGGATGTATCTGTTCAGCCTTGGGTCTCTTCTCTGTTAGACGTGACCAGAAAACCTCCACAGGGAGACATCAGACTCAATCAGCATGAAAGGGCACCAGCTCCTCTCCAGACTTCTCTGTCTCCTCACAGACCCACAACTAAAGACTTGGTTCTGTTTAATACCAGTGTCCTGTTTAAGGACGACTCCTTGAGATCAGCATGTTTTGCTTCAGGTCTCAGATCTCTCTGTTTATCCTCCCAAAATAAATGAAAAGTCTCAGTACAGGAGAGGAGATATGACAGCCGACCTTCAGACACGGTCCGGCAACATGCTGTATAAACATGTTTGTAGCATGACGTGACCTTTGCCCTCGTCCAGACGTCCTCCAGTGCTCATCTGGGCAAAGCTTCTGCAGATTCACCAGGTTCATGTTCAGTATCTGAATGGATGAAGTCTCTGGATCTTTTATCTGTTAGAGGAGTGAAGAGTGGATCCTGTGTTCCATCATCCCTCCATCAGTCAGGGAGGTTAAGTGGAGCTTTCTAACTCCAACACTGGCCAGTGTCCCGCTGTAAGACCAACAAGTCCTCCATTCCCACTTCTTCCATTGAGGCCATAAAGTGGGCACTTTCCACTTCCTGTCTTTATACCCAGCTGAGGTTAGCAGCAAGTTGGAAAACCAAACCCTGTAGAGGTTCTTAGACCAGGGGATCTCAACCTCTCTGGATCTAAAGACAAGTCTGGAGGACTTTTGGGAGAGTGGGTAAATCTACTGGTAATCAATAACTGAGTCAGATAATCAGAACCTGACTGTGTTTGGTCAGAATCTGGTGGATCAGAGTTATAGATATTGTTCCAGCACTGCAGGAGGAGGAGATGTCCTGTTTTTGTCTCAGTGCTGTTCTGAGCAGAATCAGATACTGGACGTGACATGAATAATGATTGTTGGATTATTGTTGTAACTGGAGAACAGTGACATACTTTCTTCCTTCACCTTTGCCTGTGTGGTTTATATTTGGTGTTTCAGTAACAGGATCTGTGAACTGCAGCACCGTGTTTCCCAGATGTCATTTGTAGTCTCTCTGTCTTACACAAGTCCAGTATCAGACCTCAGATCAGTTTACAGAGCAGTGACTGTACACTGGCTCAGCTTCCCAGATGCAGATCACACATTCCATTTTTATTGGCTTATTCATGTTTGGTTGATTTAGATGAACCCATCAGTTTAGAAGAGGAACAAGTTTTGTTTAAGACAGAAAATGTGTTGCTGTGTGTTGCTGCTGTATCAGATCTATGAACAGAATGAACGTATAAACTGAACGATGAAGTGTTGAATGAAAGGTGAGACTGGTGACCCCGACGTCAGAGCAGCTCAAAGAAAACCTGAAGCTGCTGCAAGTCTCTGCACTGATACGGTTCACTGTTCAACATGAGACACATCAACAACAAAAACAGCGTCATCTGCAAAAGGTGCATTTTGTTCAGTGTAACTGATTGGTGTGGTGAGGGTTGGTTATCAGTGCAGGACAGAACAGGAAGTGAAACTAAACCTCTGTTACAGTCCTGTATAATAACGTGTGTGTTTCCTGCCAACAGACACAGACTACATCAGTGAGGATGAGAAACAGAAGGTGGAGCTGATGTTGGCGTTTCTCACAGAAGAGTCCAAACAGGCCGCAGCCAGCACAGCTGTAAGTACGACTGCAGACACCAGCTCCTCCTGCTGCTGCTGTCTTATTATCAGAGCTGGTTTCAGTGTTGGGTCTCACTCAGCAGCGCCTCTGTGTATTATATCCTGAATGTGTTTTAAAATCCCAGTCAAACTGTGGCGGTTAAAGCAGGCTGGGTTTCACCTCATGTTTCAGACTGTTATTGTTTAGAGGAACCTCAGATTGGCAGTTACTGTGCTGTCAGGATAAAGCAGATTAATCTCAAACCCATCATTATCATAAAGTACCAAACAGAGCTGTTTTCAGAGGAGCTCAGGCAGTTTGCAGGATTTAACAGCCAGAGGCACAGAAATGACAAAGTAAAAGGATTTAAAATTCTCAGGCTGACTGGAAAACAGCTTCAAAACACTTGTAATGCCATTGTTTTTATACTTTTTTAGTTTCATTATTTTACCCTAAAAATCAGAGACAGAGCGCAGACTTCCAAACTATTCATTCTACAGTGAGACACTGAGCTCTGCCTTTGGTTCATCTTCATTCAATTCTTCCAGACCAACTGGACTTGGTTTAGACTCCAGTTGATGTAGCACCTCCACACACTGTATACTGTGACCTGCACCACTGAGAATCATGAGGCCTTATGTGGTCATTCAGATGATCAGAGTGAACCTGGTCTGACTGTGTGTTGGCTGCAGGATACAGCTTGTTTTATCAGACAGAAATGTGGAGAATCACCTGTGTTCAGGAACAAACCTCCACCTCCTCACAAATGTCTGGTTTTTGCTTCAGTTCGTGAATCTGACTTGAAACAAACAAACCTCAGAGAAGAAGGTCAGAAGTTTAGGAGAAGAAAAGTTGTATGATGAGACCAGGTTGACGTCAGCAGTGTGGATGAACTGATCCCGTTGCCCTTGAGGCTGAACCTGGTCAAGAGAAACCCATTTCCTCCTCCTGTCCATCCTGCTCTTCCTCTCTGCTGTGGAAACCTGATCCTTTACTCTCCCCTGTCGACTCCACCACAGAGCCAAACTGGCCAGAGAGGAGGATTTATTATTGATGGGGGGGGGGGTTGGAGGAGAGAGGAAAGACGTATAAATCACATTTCTGCTGCGTCACGCTTCAAGAAGCAGCATCTCAAACTTGTGTAAACAGTGTTAGTACAGGTTCAGTGATGGACGGCCGATTCTCTTCATCGTGAACTGGAGGTTTTATTGGACTGAGGAGATACTGTCAATGTGAAGAACGGAAAAGAAAGAGATTAAAGGAAAGAAAATAAAACACAGTCAGAGAGCCTGAGGTATATTTCCACAAAGCCACTAATGGTCCTGTGCAGAGAGGAGAAGCTCTCTGCTCTCTGCTCTAATGGAAGGCTTTGCCACATGATTGGAAAGTATTCTCCGGTCCACTCACTGAGAAGTGCTGCACGGCTTTCACTGTGCACTAATTCTATTCTTGGGTAGAGGCGGTGAATTTAAATTGTGTTTTTTCACTCACATCTATAATACACAGGAAAACTGTGGGTCTAATCCTGAGGGGGCTCTCAGTGTTATTTTACTGTTCTCTGGTGCGTCACTCAGATACAAACTCGTGTCCTGACAGGAGTCAAATCAACCAACCAGGTGTGCACCTACGGTTACCCATAACACCCCTCTCTGTGTAGGTCTGTGGAGACGTTTCTATATTTAGCTGTCAGACCACAGCGAGCTGCTTTGTGTGAGATGAACAGAAGAAGAGAACCACTTCCTGACCTGCAGCATTTACCCATCAGACATCACTCGATGACGTCAGGACCACTGCACCGGTGGACCTCCCTCCACAGACAGTCAAACCCTCACAGATGGTCCAGAATGCAGCGTCTGGTCTCTGATCAGCCTCAAAGGTCACATGACATGTCCACTGGTTAACATGTCCTCCTGAATCTAATCCAGGTCTCAGCTAACCCTAACCCTACAGAGAGACCTCTGGGTCTGAACTCAGTCCTTCAGGCGTCTGCTCCTTCTCAGACTCTGTGTTCCTCCAGGGATCATCATCTCCATCCCTGACCACAAGCTGTTCTCAGTCCAGACTGTTCTGGTCTGTGGTTCCCTGATGGTGGAACCAGCTCCCAGATCAGAGCAGGAGCGTCTCTCTCTATCTCCCTGGTCACCCTGCAGAACAAACAGTACAGTGACACTAACAGTCTCTAAAGTCCTTGAATGGTTCGACCCACCTGATTTTCTCTGTTCACACCCATAGTTTAACCTCTGACTGCACCACTCGGTTCTACGTCACAGTTGAAGTAGTTACTGGACCTTTTGGACAGGTGGAGACTGGAGCTTAGACAGCAGTTTATCTGAAACCATACAGCTGTGTTTGACCCAGAACCTTCTCCAGGTTTTATGTAACTCAAACTTTTTATCTAATTGTTAAACATTTATCAGGAGAACTACAGGAGTTCCTCTATTTTTTATCATGGAGGGGAAGATGGAGACGAACACTGTTACTGCTGCTCCGTCTTTGTATTTCTGACTGATCCTCCTGTCTTCAGACTGTTTGAAGGTTCACACTTGGTTTAAAGTTAAGGTTGGGATCAGGTCCAGGTCGGGGTTCAGGGGAATGGATTATATCAGTCAGGGTCTGTAATGGGTGACAAAGCCCTGGGGCACTACTCAGGTGGAGGTGGACGGCTTTATGTTCACTCTCAAAATATCAAATTTGATCTGATGAGGCAGCGGCTGCAGACAGTTTGAACAGGACGAGGAAACTGAACTGAACTCAGCGTTCTCTAAGACTTGTTAAGAGCTGCAGGTTCCCTGTCGTCCGGTCTCAGCTGGAAGGAGTGAGCAGTAGAAAGAGAGGTGGATCAGAGCTGGTCCTGGGTCAGTCCCTGTCCCCTCAGACAGGACTGGTTCCTGCAGATGCCACCGTCAGCCTCCGGTCTGTTCTTTAATCATGAGATAGTTTGAAAAGCTGTCAGGATGGTTGGGTCTTCTCTCTGGATGTTTCCACCATTAACACCTTCACACACACTCGTTCCCAAACACTCACTTCTCTGTTTGCTTATATTCACCAAGACGACAGTCGGGGTGTCAGGGCAACCAGATCCACAGCAAGCGGGCATTAAAGAGACAATGATTATCCTCTGAAGGGAGGTGGGGGAGGAGGGTGAGAAAGACGAGAGGAGAGACAATGAAGACGGCAGATGAACAGGAGCAGAGAGGGGGAGGTGTGAGGATGAACAGTGAGTTGACCTTTGTGTTAAACCTCAGGTGTACAGCTCATGTTCCACCTCATCTCTTCACTGACTCCTTTTATTTCTATGATTTCATCTGAAGAGTTTGAGAAACCAGGGTCTGAATGTTTCCTGTTTCCAGGTGTGAGATCCTGTGTTGGTCTGAGTCTTTAATGAAGCATCAGTTCAGCTCTCAGTGAAACTCTGACTCTGGGCTCAGAACACGTCTTTTCTTTCCCACAATCCTTCACTCTGACAGTGTCATGGCAGTTTAAGCTGTGGAGGTGTTTTCTCTGTCAGTCAGATGAATGGACACACACCTGTATTTCCACTGATCATTTAATAACTGAGACTGTAACACAAGCTGTATTTATCAGTTACAGTCAGCAGCTCAGTGAGGCTCAACAACAACAACGATCTGTGAATTCAGTGGCTTCACCCTCTGATCAGCAGCTGAGACGTTCCTGTGTTTAAATGTTGGGATTATTCTGACCAGTGAGACACTAACGTCCAGTAGCTGCAGTACTTACAGCAGAACACAGAAGCTGCTGGATCTGTGGGTCCTGTCTGATGTGTAGTTTCCTCCTCGTGCAGCTGAAGCAGCTCTGACCTGTTACAGACGCAGAGCTTCATCTTTTTTTAAATTCGCTGCATAAACAAGTCTGACGTCTTTCTGCAGCTGAGCTGCTGCGAGCGCTAACAGACCCCCCACCCTGACTTCCTGAATGTATTTCTATTTACATTCAAGCCGTGATGTGAGAAACAGGACGAGTCTGATGATTAAAGGAAGAGCAGAGAGACGACAGAGAGGAAAGGAATCTCCTCTCTCGTGCTCTCACCTCAGTGGCTCTGACTGAACCTCTGACTCTGACTCTCCTCATAATGACAAACTGTTCCAGCTTCACTTCACTGACTGCAGCTTCACCAACAGACATGTTGTAGAACATGTAGGAGCTGATCCCCATCATTCCTCTGATTTCCTTCTCTCTCTGTTAAAGGATCATTCCGCTGTATTTCACTCTGATGTATTTCACATGGACGTGGCTGTTGTGTCGTGATAACTTTACATTCTCCAGAGACACAGGGAAACAGGGACAGTCAGTGTACATGAAGCCTCCTACAGCTTCCAGATAAACCTGATTTTGACATGAATCATTTCAGTTTGTGGGTGTGACAGTAAACACAGACTGTAGCTGCTATGAACATCCAGGGCTCTGATGTCACTGCTGTGCACTGTCATGAGGAGGAGTCACTGTGGTGGTTGATGGTGTTTATCTGAAGCAGAGGAAAGAGAGACGACAGGACCTCAAACTGTCCCACCAACATCCTAACAAGTCCAGAGCTGGAGCTTCAGCCTGTGTGTGCTGTTTGTCCAGAGTCCAGACATGATAGTAATCCCATCAGTTTCCCTGTGTCTCTACACAGAGGTGGAGAATGTAAAGTTAACACGACTCAGAGAGACACAGCAGCCGTGTTGATGGGAAATACAGCTGGTTGAATATGAACTGCAGCTGCAGGAGACTAATGAATCACTCAGTCAAACTAAAGTAAATGAAACAGTCATTTCTCAGATTTCTGTTGTTCAGATAAAACAACATGTGAAGCCGTCGCTCTGAGAAGCTGAGGGACGTATTTTATATCCTGAACTAATAAAAACTAAGTGACAGATGAAGGGATTAGTTGCAGCCTGGTTCTGTTGCTGATCTTTGTTTGTTCCTCTGTCTCGTCCCTGGGTGTCTGTTTGTCCTTCACCCTCCTCTCCTTCAGCAGCCGCCACACTTCTGTATTTTTGGCATCCTTCGACTCACTTGAGACCAAACACCCCACCCCCCTCCCCCCGGCCTGCAGGGCGAGCACACACACTCACTGTAACCCTGACCTCTGCATGTGATGGTTATTTTACTCTCAGCTGTGACTGCTCTTTACTCTCCTCCCTCTGGGTTTATATTTCTTTGTGCATGGAGTCGGTGCTTTAACGGGAAACTGCAGCTTTCATCGTCTCTGCGTCTGTTTCCACCTGCTGTTAAACTCTGATCTGTATCCACATCACTTCTCCTGGTAATCAGCCATCTGACCTCACCTTTTAACGAGTCCTGGTTCTCCTCTCTGAGATCAGATCCTCTGTGAGTTCATGTGAGGTGGAGACGAGTCAGACGAGTCTTTAACTCAAACAGCTCTGTCACCACAAAACACCAACAAACCTCTGGACTCCTGAAGCTGCAGAGACGAGAATCAAACATTTCTGTCAGTCACTGGAGCTTCTGTCTTTCCATCTTCACCAGGTCAGAGGTCAGAGGTCAGAGCAGGGGCGATGACGTCGTGTAGTTATGGATGTCGACATGTTGTACACCAAAGATGTGAACTCAGTGGTTCACAGCTCTACATCTCCCCTCAGACTGTTCCTACAGGACTGACCAGCTGTTTCTCACCTGCAACATCTGGGTGGTTTAATCTGACTGGACACAGTTAAAGACTTCACAGCTGCAGGAGGACTGACTCCAGCTCCATGAAATGATCCAACGCAGCAGATTTGTTGTGATGCTCTAAAGGAAGGAGTTTATTGGACCTGACGATGAGTCTGGTCCTTGGTCCTGCTGAGTCTGTATCAGTCTGTCGTCCATCATCCTCACAGCTGTTTACTGCTTCATCACCTTCACACTCTGCTGCTCTGTACTAACACACACACACACAGAAAGTAAAATAAAACACACATGCATGTTTTGTAAATGAGACGTTCCCACAGGCTCCCAGACTCACACAAAGGTCACTTATCATGAGCTGACAAGGCCACACACACACCACACACACACACACACACACACCACACACAGTGTTAGCATTGTGATATATGCTGTGGCCTCAGGTCTGCAGGTTGACTCTGTTTCCTGTAGAAACCAGTTTAAAGGTTAATGAATGAATATCTCAGCTCTCTGCTGAGGAAGGAGAGGACGTCTGATTTTTCTAACAACACTAACAGCTTTAAGATGTGAGGATGAGGAGGGAGGAAGAGAGGAGACGGTGGTTTAACGTTTCTGTTGGAACAGAAAGACTCTGTGACGGAGACTGAGGACGGAACAGAGCTCCGTCCTCAGTCTCTCAATCATAATCAACTTACAGTCAAAATGAGGTGATTCTGTGTGAGACTGTCGCCCTGTAAAAGGTTGATGTTTCTTGTCTGACTGATTCAGCTCCTCTGATGCTGATTGTTGCAGTTCAGGTGTGAGAGCAGCTCGTGTTAAATAATCTGATGTTCAAACCTTTAAACTGACACGGAGCTGCAGATTTTAAATCTCAGTTTTCACTCTGTGATGATGAATCAGGCTCAGCAGCGTTTTACCCTCCTACACGTTTTTATAGATGCATCTAATATTAATGTGATGGAGACATTTTCACAGATCTTTATCTTCTAGAAGTGAAAAACTAACTGACAGAGTCACAGAGGACTACAAACAACAACAACTTCTTATAACATGTTAGCAATGGAGCAGAGGACAGATGTGAGGTTTAGGTCTGTGTGTTTGACAGCTCCAATATAAATGTGTTCCTAACAGGAATATAATGTCCTCTTAATGTTGGTTCTGATATTCTAACTAAAAGAAATAAAAAACAAACAGAGCTGTTCTCCTGCTGCAGACGCTGTTTTATCATCAGAATATCAGTTTAAATTGAACTGTATCAGCAGGTGATTTCCTCTCAGCGCCGTCACCTCAGTGCTTCATCTCACTTTAATTCAGGCTGATTTTAGGGGACAGGAACAAACAGGAACAAACTGTAAATTAACTCTGTCTAAATAATGACTGTCCAGTGTCACAGCAAAATGAAAATGACACACAGTCACTGGAGTCAGCTCTGCTTTAAAAACAGATTTAATCGACTGTAGATTCAGAAAAACATTTGAGGACGATGCTAAATAAACTTTTAACCCTTTAATCACAGGAGACATCTGACTGCTGGTCACTTCATGGTGACTGTTGAGGTTTATTCCTCGACATTAGTCTGATTCTAGTTTCTTGTTTAACATGGCTGCTCCTCAGTTTTCTCTGTGTTTGATGGTGACGATGCTGAAGCAGCAGCGAACACTACGAACCATTTCAGTGTTTAGATATAATCCAGATACTTCAGATGGTGTTTGTACAGCTGCAGGTGTGCTGAGGACACATGGAGGAAACATGGAGTAGACATGGAGGAACATGGAGGAAACATGGAGTAGACATGGAGGAGAGATGGAGGAGACTTGTACAAGACATGGGAAACATGGAGGAGACATGGAGGAGACTTGTACAAGACATGGAGGAGAGATGGAGGAAACATGGAGGAGAGATGGAGGAACATGGAGACAGATTGATTAACAGGACAGACTCTCAGTGTGTTAACATGTAAATCTTAATGTGGTAAACACCTTTAATGCTTCAGATTCAGAGACGTTATATTATTGCAGCTCAGGTGTTTGGACTCTGGACTGAACAATTTGTCCAAACCACAGGAGAGAAGAAGGGATGAGATGGAGGAGAAGTCACTGAGTTGACTTGGTGAAAAACAAAGATGGCATCGACTCTGGCAGCAGATAATCTCTTCATCAATAGTCTCTGACTGAAACGAAGGACGTCTGTGGTTCAAACTGAAAACTGAAGATGTGAAATGAAGCAGCTGAAGAAAAACTAATGACAAAGACTGAGTCCAGTGAACATGGTGTCAAAGGTCAAACTGTTCAGACTTAAATGACTAATCAGCAGAGAGGAGGAGGAGGAGGGGGAGGGGGATTGATTTTTTTTGATTGCAGGGCATTAACAGAGGTGAGGAGAGAGAAAAGAAATGAGAATTGATGGAGGAGCAGAGGGTTCAGCTGATGACAGGAAGACAATGGACTCCAGCTGAGGAGGAGACACCAGAGGAGACATCAGAGGAGACATCAGAGGAGAGGAGGAGACACCAGAGGAGACATGAGAGGAGAGGAGGAGACATCAGAGGAGACATCAGAGGAGAGGAGGAGGGAGCAGAGCAGCACATTTCCACAGATGGATCCTCCACCATCTTGGATCAGGTTCTGTTCTGGTTCCTGTTCAGAACATTTCAACCAGAAATAAACTGGTTCTGATCCTGAAAGTCAACACAGAAAGAGGTGTGAGCTGTGATGTCATCAGCGGGCGTGTCCTATACAGAGCTGCATGAATGAGTTAGCATGTTAGCATGTTAGCACTTCCTGTTCCCTCGTCCCAGAGTCAGTGTGTTTCTGGTTAAATATCTGAAATAAGGTCTGAGACATTTTCAGGTTTTATTCTCGGACATAAAATGGGTCAGTAAATCCCCCACTCCTGATGTTTGAAGCTTTTACGTGTCTTAAAAAAGGCGGTTGCTAACGAGTGTCTAAATGAGACTACAGAGGTTGTCGGGGACGTTAACATGAAAACCCATCTACTCACCAGTCCACCTTTACAGCCTCGTTGTGCAGTGATGCTAACTTCATCCCTGCAGGACTCTGCTCTGTTGTACGGTTTAACAACATCTGGACACAGTTTTAATGATGATGATTGTTTGAGTCTGAAACTGAGAGAAGAAGATGCTTCAGCTCTGAGAAAAGACAGAGTGAAGAATCATCACAGTTTATTCAGAGAATTCACCGACAGCAGAAGATGTTTCTGGATCCATTTTAAGAAGGAGCAGCTGAGATTTTATTCTTTGGATTGTTTAGCTCCTGTTTTTTCTTGTAACCTGGTTTTTAATGAGACGTTCATTCACAGGAGAACTTCTCCTCCATCAGTGTGAACTCCTGTTCTCTCCCTGTGAGGTGCTGCAGCTCTGCAGCAGGCTGACAGGCAGTGAACTGTGGGTGGAGGAAGGTGACAGAGGAGGAGAGGTGGTGCTTTATATGCAGGAGCTGGAGGAGGGGGAGATCCAGGTGTTGATGGGTTGAAGGCAGAGAGGAGGAGACAGAGTGTGGGATGTGAGGAGGAACAGGAGGCTTCAGTTTTCAGACTCTGAACTGCTTCAAAGAGAAATCTCTCAGTGACTGAAGAATGAAGAAAGAGAGGAGGAGGAGAAGAGAGAGGAGAGGGGAGGAGAGGAGAGGAAAGAAGAGGAGGAGGTTCTGTTTTCAAAGTCCCTTTATTAAACCACTTCGCTAAACAACACTGGCAAAGTTAAAAAACCATGAACAAACAAAAAAAACACAACATTTTTCAACTGTGAACAAAGGATCTCAACCAACTCAAACAATCAACCATCAACTCATAGCTTCATACTCAGCTCCCATCTCCTTCCACAGAGCACAACACCACACACACACACACAGCCCACACCCGTATGAAGTCCTGTAACTTGTCCATTGTTTTATAAAAAATATATTCCACCCTGAGTCGAGACTTTAACAGTCCCTCAAAGACTGGCACCAGGTCCAAGCACCCAAAACTCTGGGTCTTGTTCCTGCGTGTCAGCCAGATAGCCAGCTTTGCCGACCCAGATAAAAAGTTCAACAAAGTACAAACAGATTTCTCCTTTGCACAATATTTAGGACCAAAAATAAATAAATCAAAGGAAAAGCACACCCCGAATCCCTGAAACAACCTTTTTAACAGTTCAAACAGTGATTCTAGTCTACGACACTGAACAAACAAATGCTCAAGGGTTCAGTCTGTGAACAGAATACACACTCCTCTCCCACCCCAGGATCCATGTGCGCTCTGTATCTGTTCGTAGCTATTGCACCGTGTACAACCCTCCACTGGAGGTCTGCTGTCCGCTTCTCAACGGGCAGCTTGTACAGGGACCGCCAGCTGCCCTTCGGGGAAGCGTCTGGGCCAAAGAACTCAGTTCACCCCTGACTCCCTAACTTCAGAGAGGGACCGGAGATGGAGGACTTTTACACAGATCAGGTACAGATCCTTCTTCCCTACATCCTTGAACTGTCAGGTGTGTTGTGAGACAGCCGTCTCCCTCCACTCCCCCACTGCAGGGGAAACAGACAGAGTGGGGAAACTGTACTCACTGCCTTCGTTCCATTGTTCGCACAGGGTTCGGTCTCTTACAAAGGGTCTTAGATGGGGTGGAAAAGCCTCACAGACTTCTGCCACCACCCTGTTAAACAAACGAATGGAAGTAATTTTACTCCTCTCTCTCCGGACGTTAACCGGCACAGCAGTCAGCTTCATCAAATGGCCAACTTTGGTGCAACCAGCACCTCTGAGGCTGGTCCGCAGGCTGGCAGATTGCAGGGCTAGAGTCTTCAAGAAGCCATTACAAAACAATGGCTCTTCAAAAACCCACATACCCGGAGTCTGATTGCCTGCACGCTGGAACTTGAACCCCTGCCAGGCCTGCAGTACGGAACTGTAGAATGATGTAAGTCCAGACAGATCAAGATCTGCACTCTCTACCAGGAACAGTTGTTTGTCATAGTCCAAACGCCCAGCTCTTCTCAAGAGCAGCCGAGCTGTGTCTAGCCAGCTTGGACCACTGTTGTAAAGGATCCGCTGCGCTGTCTGTAGTCTAAAAGCAGCAACTTTGGACTGGATGTCAACAAGTCCTTGCCCACCCTCAGCTACAGGTAAGCACAAGGCTGCTGCCCAGATCCAGTGCTTACCAGACCAGAAAAAGTCCAGGATTGTCCTTTGAATGTCCTCTATGAAGCCCCTCGGCGGTGTCAGAGGGATGAGTTTGTGCCAGAGAGTCGAGGCAACCAAGTTATTAGCAACCAGAACTCTTCCCCTATATGACAGCTGGGGCAGCAACCATTTCCATCTAGACAACCGAGCGCACACTTCCTCCCTGATTCCTTCCCAGTTCCTTAACTCGTACCCCTCAGTGCCCAAAAAAACTCCCAACACCTTCAGCCCCTCCCTCTCCCATTTGAGACCTCCAGGCAGAAAAGGAGGATACGGTGATCCGTGTTGAGGGAGCTGGAGAAGAGAAGAGAGAGGAGAGGAGGAGGAGAGGAGGAGGAGAAGAGAGAGGAGAGGGAGGAGGAGGAGGAGGAGGAAAGAGGAGGAGGAGAGAGGAGAGGAAAGAGGTGGAGAGGAGGAGGAGAGGGGAGGAGGAGGAGGAGGAGGAAAAGAGAGGAGAGGAGAGGAAAGAGGTGGAGAGGAGGAGGAGAGGAGGAGAGGGGAGGAGGAGGAGGTGGAGAAGCATATGAAGAGAACAGATTGGCTGAGAGATACAGGCGAACAGGAAAGAGGCAGCAGGTGTGAGGAGCAGGTGTGAGGAGCAGGTGTGAGGGTGATGTTGACATCCTCAGGCGAAGTGTCTGCCTCAGCACCTGAGGTGTCAACACACACGTCCCATGATGCACTGGGGTTAAAGATGCAAAGAGGGAAGTCAGAGGTGGTTACTCTAAGGGTAAAGAAGGATGGAGACATTTCAATAACATGAGACAGGCTAAGCTAAGGTAAAATAAGATAAGCTAGGCTAAGCTAAGCTAAGCTAAGTAGCTGCTGTAGCTTCCTGTTTACAGAGTGGGATCAGTGTGATCATGTGACTCAGGGGTGAGGCAGGTGAGTTTAAGTCACCTGTTTTCTGTGTTTCAGCCAACCAGTGAAGAAGACCTCTGCCCCATCTGCTACGCTCACTCCATCTCTGCCATCTTCAAACCCTGCTCACACAAGTCCTGCAAGTGAGTCCACACCACACACACACACACACTGTATGTTATAAATGATTTATACACACCTGTACTGTACATGTAGGTGTGTGAGTGTGAGTGTGTGAGTCAGCTGTTTGCTGTTTGCTGACTGCAGCAGTCCTCGGTCCACCTCATCTCAGTCCTGGAGGTACCTGATGAATCACTGAGCACCTGTCACCTGACCTGAGCTCACACTCCTCACCTCTGAGGCCAAACCCAGATCTGTCTGTCTGTGTCTGTCTCTCTGTCTGTCTCTCTCTCTCTCTGTCTCTCTGTGTGTGTCTCTCTCTCTCTCTGTCCTGTCTGTTCTCTGTCTCTCTGTCTGTGTGTCTGTCTGTCTGTCTCTGTCTCTGTCTGTCTGTCTCTCTGTGTGTGTCTCTCTCTCTGTCTCTCTGGTCTCTGTCTGTCTCTCTGTGTGTGTCTCTGTCTCTCTCTCTGTCTGTCTGTCTCTCTCTGTCTCTGTCTGTGTCTCTCTCTCTCTGTCTGTCTGTCTGTCTGTCTGTCTGTCTGTCTGTCTGTCTGTCTGTCTCTCTGTGTCTCTGTCTGTCTCTCTGTCTGTCTGTCAGAGTTTAGACCTGGAGCAGCTGGAGAACAGGAGCGTACCACTGTGTAAAGAATGGGGGTCCTGGTGGAAGGTACCAAGCAGAGTGAAGTTAGAGGGGTGCTGACCACTGCTGTTAGTTGAGTGTGTTTAGGACAGAATATTCAGGATCATTTAACACAGTTTAACTTCTTCTTGTTCCTGAGCAGAGAGTTTTATTTCCAGCCGTTCAGGACGAAAGTGGAAGAGACAGATTTTTCTCTTTTAACTTTGCTGTTGTGAATCCAGGTAAAGACGTGAGGGGAGAAGTTCTCAGTGATTGTTTCAGCAGCTGCACACCTCAGTTTACCTGTGTTGTTTTATTCAGACTAATCAGAGGTCTCTGAACAGTTAATACAGCACAAACTATCCAGGAACAGTGTCATCTCATCAGTGTGTTAGTTGGACTCTGCAGGTGTGAAGCAGGAGGCTGGAGCTCCTGGTGTTCAGGTGTGTTCTCACCTTGACCAGAGTCGAGCAGGTGAAGAGTTAAAGAGTTAAAGATTCTGGGTTCAGGGTTTTAGTTCTGTTTCTGTTGTGAACATGTTGCTGCACGGGGATGTTGCTCACCACCAGGTATGACAGGTGTCACAGGTGTGGGGGCTGCGTCCCCACATCATTTATTTACCCAGAATCCTGTGGTGCGGTGTAAAGTCCCTGTGCTTTAAGCAGACGTTTCTGTGTCTCTCTGCAGAGCCTGTATCAACCAGCACCTGATGAACAACAAGGACTGTTTCTTCTGCAAAGCCACCATCACCGGGGTCGAAGACTACAGCAAGCCCGCCTCCTCCTAACACACACACCTCACACACCTCACACACCTCACACACACCTGACCCATGTTAGCTGTAAAGATCACAAGAATAGTTTAAAGAGTGTGAGACTGACTCAGACTCAGACCTTCATCCTCAGACATCAGTGAACCCAAAGATTCCTCTCAGTCCTGTCCTCAGCAGCTCGCTGAAATCCACTTCCTGTTTCTACTGGAACAGTTTGACATCCTGGTCTCTGGATATCGACCTGTGTTGTGTTAGACCCTGAAGACGTCCTGTCTCCACCTGTCTGACACAGCAGACGTTAACCTGCAGCTGAGACTGACTCTGACTCACCTGGATGCAGGTGAACGAGCCTCGTCTCACCTGTTCAGCAGAGCAGAAGTTCAGTTATCTGTTTCACATTTTACTAAACGCTTCAGAGCTCAGGAGAAAAAGACAAAAACAGAAACGCCTACGTTCACTTCCCGATCATCAGTCTCCGTGTTACCTTCACCTAATTGGTCACGTTCTGATCATGTGACTTGTTTCAGCCTCGACTCTCAGAGGTGAATGTAACATGGAGGATGAGTCTGAGCTCAGTGTTAGCTTGTGTTTCTACTTCCTGTTCACACCTGTCATGTGATGTGTGTTCTCAGGTGTGTTAGTGTGGACAGGCTGCGTCACTGACAGGTTTTACAGCTCATCATGTGTCTGAGTTTAAACCTGAAGCAGCAGCTCTGATGAAGATGAAGATGATTCCACAGCTTCCTCTGCAGGTTCAGACCCAGGCTGACTTTATCCTCTGCAGTGGAAACACACACACACACACACACACACAGGTCTGCTGAGGGCTGAACAACAAAAAATATCATGATGTAGACAGATGGCAGGAGACTCAGTGTTCTCTGTACAACACACACACACACACACAACACACACACAGAGAACAGAGTAGTGGTTGGGAGGACAGCAGCGTCCTTGGCTGTGAGAACTCACTGTCATATTAACACAACAACTCACCTCTACCTGTCAGCACAGGTACACCACACACACAAACACACACAGACGGGTCCTTACAGAGGAACAGGATGGTGGGTGTATACATCACCTTTACCTCTGTGCAGACACACACACACACACACACACACACACACACACACACACACACTGTACAGAGCAGTCACTCAGGCTGTCACATAGAGAACTGATGGACTCTGGTGTTTCTGAGACACAGATGTGAAACTGTTCCTTTAAGGGACTCGGACTCTGCTGATCCTCCTCCCGTCAGGTCCAGATTAAACCTCAATCCAACCTCTGGTGCTGGACTTTGTTACTGTTGAAACCTCAAACTGAACCTGAGTCATGTGACAGAGTGGTTTTTACCTGTGTGTCGCTCCCTGACGTCGGCCTCCTCTCTGAGCTGGAATCATTTTCTACCAACTTAGATAGTTTGCTCTAACAGAGACCATGTTAATGTCCAGGATCTGAGCTGACTGTGATCAGTAGGAATGTGTTTCTGTGTTAACGTCAGGACTCAGAGCAGAGGATTCACTTCATTTCTTTTCCTGTTGTCGTCAGTTTGTTCAGAGTCCATCAGCTGCACGAGTCAAATCAATGGAAAATAGAAATGTTTAAAACATAAAGAGGAATATTTGAACAAGTCAGTGAATTATTCAGTTAGCTGTTTTTCCATTTTTCTCCTCTGTTTTTGCATTTGCACTTTTCAGTTTAACAGTTTTACATTTAATTTTCCAACCAGTTCAGAATCCCATGTATTTATTCTTTGTTTCCCTTTTCTCTCTAACATGAACTCCTGACCTGATAAAACAAATATTTTCATTTGACTTCTGGCTCTAATGAGAGTGAATGTATTTTAAACTCAGCTGCCAGTTTCATTTTTATGGTTCTTATTATCTTTGGAGATGAAAACAAGTAATAATAATAATAATGATACTAAGAGCTGAGGCCCTGTGAGTTTTCAGTGTGTTGATGATGGACTGAGCGTTGACAGACGTGTGTTTTCCTCTATATGAAGTGGTAGTGGTACTTCCTGCAGTATTTAAAGCATGTGTGATGAGTGCAGGTTTCCACAGAGCAGAGCCTCAGTGCTGCTGCTGCTCTGAGCAATATCACCGTTTGTGTTTGAACCATTTATCTTGTTTCTGGGACGAGGGAGGGAACAGAGGACGTCTGCGATGGACGGACTTATTGCTTTCCATTTCTCCTTTGTGAGTGAGAGTGCACATATATTGACGATGTAACTGCATTAAATTATTTATCCTAAACCAACAAATCTGCTCAGTGTGCTGCTCTGTTCTGTTTGTGGGAAAAAACAGAGAGATTAAAGAGAGAAGGAATGAAAGAAAGTATGTTTATTTATTCATTAGTCTGTGTTGGTGGATGTATGTTGTCTTTCTTTCTGATTTCTGTCTGTTTGATGTAGTTTTCTCGATTCAGACCTGGACTTTTCCTCTGAGATTAACTTCACAGCTGAGAGGGTTCAGACCTGACCTGGATCAGTGAGTAACAAACCTACTTTATGAATACAACCAGGTGTTTTACTCTGAGAGCACACAGATTCTCACAGTAGTTTCTTCCTGTGGGAGGAGGAGCCATGTTGCTAACGCTAACACTAGCAGACACAAACAGATGATTCATTGTCTGTTTCCTGGTGGTGACCTTTACAAAAAGAACTGTGGAGAAACTCACTGTATTTTTGCAGAAGAAGTGGTTCATGCATTTATTGCTTGTGGTTCTGATTCAGTATCATCAGACTCCTCTGCTGTGGAGGCACAAACACCCTGTGTACTTTAAAGACAAGACTTCAAACTTTCCTCTTTGATGAAGTTTATAGTTCCAGCCGGATCAGACCTGAACCTGAACCTACTTATCTCTCCATGATGCACTGAGCCTCTCTCTCTCTGCAGGTGTTTCTGTCTCTGGATCTGCAGAATCACAAATCACCTCCTGCCTCCCTGATCCTGCTCAACACTCGCTGCCTCCCTGAGTCCAGTTCTGTTCGAGGTTTCTGCCTCCAGAGGGTTTTTTTTTTTTTTGGAGGGGAGGGGGGGTCTTTGTGAATATATAAGTGCCCTGACATTACTCCTGTATAAATTAAACTGACTTCTCTGTGACAGCAGAGCCAACAGTAATGCCACTGTGAACATAGATGGATAGAAATTAAAGGTCCATTTCCGGGGATCTGTTGGCAGAAATGTAATATAGAATACAAAAGTATCTTATTAGTGTGTAATCACCTAAACTAATAATCGTTGTCTCTGCTCATTCAGAATGAGCAGTTTATATCTACACAGAGAGCAGTGGCTCAATATAAAGTCTCTCACATTTTTTACATTGACGTCACACGTATATGGAAGATGAGGAAGATGAGAGGTAGAAAGGAGCGAGTGGTTGTTGGCTAACTGTCGCGATAAGTTTGAGAAATAATATTTTCACAGTTATTATGAAGCACAAGACAAAGCAGCAGAGTCTGAACCCTCGTCATCAAAGAGGTGAAAACATGAAGAAGCCAAACAAAAGCAGGAAAGGTGGCGGCAGTCATTCAGAGAAGCTGCAGGTGGGAAAAATATGTACACAGGAAATACTATCTCTTCATATTCAGTTGGTTAGACTCTGGATTCCACCGTCTTACAGACTGTGCAGATCTTCAGTTCTGTTTAATAACGACAATAAAGCTGAACCTTGAAATAGAAAAGAGGACAGAGTGAATGTTGTCGTGACATTCACTCTGTCGTCGTGTTAAATGTTGACCTCAGCAGGTTTAACAGCAGCTGACAGATATCCAACATGTCACTGCCTGTATGTGTTTGTGTGTGTGTCACCTGTCGGTCTGTCCAGCAACCTGACACCAGGCTGAGTGGACAGAGTTTATAGATTGAGACAGAAATAACTGGAGAAAGCAGAGGAGGTGGAGGAGGAGGAGGTGGAGGAGGAGGGGGTGAAGATGGAGGAGAACAGCACAAGGGCACTGATAGCACTGCGTGTATTTATAGTGGAACAGGAGCTTCTCTTTTTTCCCCTGATCGATGGAGAAGCAGAAAAGCACATGACCTGTCCACTAATGGCAGCCTGCTGTGTGTGTGTGTGTGTGTGTGTGTGTGTGTGTGTGTGTGTGTGTGTGTGGAATAAATGGGTCACTGAGAAAGACAGAGCAAAGACAGAAAGTTGCCATCGTCCACAGAAGCTTGAAGCTGTAAACACGTTCAGACCACATGTTTAACTGTGTTAGCAGCAACGTCAATTAAGCAGACTGTGTGTGTGTGTGTGTGTGTGTGTGTGTGTGTGTGTCTGTCTCAGTCCTCTCACACTCACTGAGCTGCTTTTACTCAAACACTCTGACATTATCTGTGTTTAGCTTCAGGTGTCAGTTCTGCTGTTTCCCACATATTTAAAGCTTTCGTCTCTATGCAGACGACACTCTGATCTACCTTCCTGCTGCAGCTCCTGCACCTGAACACTCAGAGGACTGAACTGTGGCTCAGCACTGACACTGTGAATGTACAGTTTAAACTACAGTTTGTCTGTGAGGAGAAAAACAGTCGAGGAGTTTTGTTTTTTACCTGCAGAGTAAAGAGTTTTAGCTCAGAGCAGAAATTCAGTCTGTCTTCGTCTCTGCTTCCTGAACAGTTGACAGGACGTTTCACTGCTGCAGGAGCTGAAAACCACTTTACATCTGTTCTGATTAATACGCTGCTGCTCTTCTGCTTGTTAACAGTTGAAGTCTTCTCTCTGTCTGTGCAGGTCCACTGTAGCTGGGATCAGGTCTAATGATCCTACCTGGATCAGACTACTGATAGAAACCAGGGCTGATTTCAGAAGGCCTCAGATGGATCAGATCCTGCAACATCTCCAATCTTATGGCTCTCTAGATTACAGCTTTCTAGATTTAATAAAAACTAGACACTGCTGAGGTTTCCAGGTTCAGGCTCACAGCCCTCTCTCCTCTGTGTCCTCCTGGTTTTATGTTCAACTGATTTCTACCGCCTCAGTTCTCAGGTCTGATGTTTACATGTTACTATGTTTGCAGAGACTCTTTAGATGATGCTGAGTTTGAAATTCCTGACACTAACTTTAAAGCTGTAGCTGCCTCTTATTAATTTAGTTTCTGAAACAGTCGGTTTCTTCAGGGCTGAAAGTCCAGTCTCTGATTCATTGGATTTCCAGAAACTCATTTGTCTCAGGTGTCATTCAGTAACAGTGTTTTATATTCTGCAGAATCAGGGAGAAGATGTATGCTGAATAATCATTTAAAGAGGTTTCTTACTCCCTCATGAACCTCAGAGGAAACTGATGAATGAAACCTTCAGAGGTCTCCACTTAATTATTAAACATTTATTAAAAACTTCATTTCATTTCTTTATGTTTGATTTATTGTTTATTATCTTTTTTGTTCACAGTTGAACAAAATGAAATTCTTCTTCTAACTCAGAGATTTGACTTTGATCGAACAGGAGCTGTGAGTGTTGGTTTGTGTGATATAACAGGACTGTGTCGCCCCCTGGTGTCCTGAAGCTGCTCTCACACCATCAGCTGACTCCAGCTCATCTCCAGTTTAATCACAGTCTGACAGAGAGCTGCTGCCCCCTGCAGGACTGTAACTGAATAACACCTGGGCTGGATGACTGATCTGAGACCTGCTGAACTGACCGGTTTATTATACCTGCTGATGTGACTGAGGATTACAGGTTAGTGAGAATGTGAAGTTTAATTGATTCACAAACACCTGACTGTCTCATGTCTCTACTCACACACTGTTTATTCTGTTTTAAACTCCAGTTCAGGAGGAGTTTATCTGCTCCACATTTACCTGACAGGTTCCTCTCCTCCATCTCCGGCCTCCATCACCTCCATCACCTCCTCCTCTGTGTCGCAGAGCTGAGGTGAAGCAGCCTCTGATTGGTCACATGTTACAGCTCTGACCCTGAGACCTCGTCACACACAGATGTTTTCCTCCAGCCTCCGTCCTGTCCTCCACTGTACACCTTCATGTTTCCTCCTCCTCACTGACGTGGTTTTCTCAGCTGCTGACGAACGCAGTCGTTCTTCACACTGTATTTAACTGTGTAAATCAACAGTAGAAAAGATATGAACTGAACACACACACAAAACAACACCAACAAACTAACAACCACTGCTGTTCTCTGCTCTGACACCAGGGGGGGCTGTGGTGCTGCACTGAGGCAGAAAACCTTTATTCTGAAGGATTTATCACAGTCACTTTGAGTGTGTGTGTGTGTGTGTGTGTGTGTGTGTGTGTGTGTGTGTGTCAGCATGTACATGTGTGTCTGCAGGTGTGAAGAGTATGGATTGTTTTGTTTTCATGTGTGTTTGTGTCCAATCAACACATCTGTCACCTGATGATCCTGATCAGGTGGATCACACTCTATGTGTGTGTGTGTGTGTGTGTGTGTGTGTGTGTGTCACTGAGGTTTATGTGTTTTCATTTTTGCATTCCTTCCTCCTCTGAGCACCTTAAAATGACATATTGACAGTTCATTTCATTCTGTTTAGAAGACGACACACACACACAGTGACAGGATTAAGTGTGTGTGTTGTTTGTGTTTGTATGTCTGTGTGTGTTTGTGATTCATTTTCAGCTCTGAATCCTGATTAGGTTCTCCAAGGCCACTGATGTAATGAGGTAGATAGAAACACACACACACACACACACACACACACACACACACACTGGATTGGCTGCAGGCGTGACCTTGGTGTGTTAAACTCTGCAGCAAATCAGAGCTCAAAAAGCCAACCAATCATCCTGCAGCTACAGGAGAAGGAGTGTGTGTGTGTGTGTGTGTGTGTGTGTGTGTGTGTGTGTGTGTGTGTGTCTGTCTGTGTGTGTCTGTCTGTCTGTCTGAGATTGTGTGTCTGCTCCTTCACTTTTATTGATTATTTCAATTTTTCCATCTCTGTGACACACTCTGATGTAGATCTGGTCTGATGTAGTCTGGTCTGATGTAGGTCTGGTCTGATGTAGATCTGCTCTGATGTAGATCTAGATCTGTATATAGATCTGCTCTGATGTAGGTCTGGTCTGACTGGGCCAGTGAACTGGGGCCCTGTGAGTTCAGCCCATAAACATGTTAGTGGACATCAATTAGATCTGTGTTTATTAAAGAGTCAGATCCTTTCAGTTTAACCAGAAACAGCTCTATATATCTGTACCAGACTCCATTGACAAAAACAGGGATTTAACAGGGGCTGCTGGAATACCACTGTTAGTGTGTTTGACAGTAACCAGGCTGATAGCAGCAGCCATGTTGCTAATGCTAATGCTAGCAGAGACAAACAGATGATTCAGTGTTTGATGAAATATGTTTCCTGGTGGTGATCTTTCAGTGGTGAAACTCTCTGTTCCTCTCTGACAGTGACACCAACATGGATCTGTTTCACCGAGTTAAACTGCTCTCAGATCAGCTTTAAAGGAGTGAGATGGATCCGTCTGTGGAGGAAACTGAGGTGAAATGATCCTGACAAACACAATCAAACCAGCAGATTCATCTAATGTAGGATCTGACAGTGATTTATACTGAACCACCAGCAGGGGGCGCTGCATCCGTTTACATACAGTCTGTGTGAAGGTCCGAGCACCGAGTCAGAACAAATGACCGCAGGTAACACGAACTAACGTTACTGTCAGTTACTGAACGTACAGAGTGTTGGGTCAGTTACACTGACATCACCTGAATGTTTGTTACGTTATGATGCTGTTACCGGTGAATTAGGCTAACATTAGCCAGCTAGCATTAGCCAGCTAACATTAGCTCTGTAGCTAACACGAAGTAGCTCCGGTGTGTGAGCGCAGAGCTGCAGTTTACTACAGTTTTACTTTGACCACAGCCCATAACGAACAATTCATGTCAATTAGAATTGATTTAATTTGTCAGTAAATCAGTCTTGTCATTTGCCGCAGCCTGTTGTATTTATTTTCCTTTACTTTTACAGGAAAACCTGATGATTTAAAATCACCTGAAGATTCTGTTTTTCACAATAAAACACGAGTCCTCTGTGTGACGCAGTAAAATATAATTGAAGTGGCTTCAGTGAGTTTCAGAGTTTCAGGATTATCACGACAATATAATCCTATAATATCACAGTTATTTTGACCAGAATAATCATGACATGATATTTTCATCTGGTCTCAGTGTGGACTACACTGTACTCACAGGTGTTCCTAATATTCTGACTCATGTATGGAACCAGGGTGGACAGAAAAATAGAAACACCTCTCAGTGTAACATCACCACCTCTGAACTAATATTTCAGTTTACACTGAACGCAACTGAATGAACTGATCTGCATTAGACTGAACATGTGGTCACTGAGTGTGTATCCAACAACATGCAGTCTGGTGTAATTAGATCTTTATCCTCCAGAGGCAGTAAGACACCCAGAGGAGCCTGAGCTGTCACAATGAAGAAGAAGAAGAAGAAGAAGAAGAAGAAGGAGAAGGAGAATGAGTTTGCTGACGAGGAGGATCAGGATCAGGATCAGGATCAGTTGTTGCCTGTTGATGTGAGACTGGAACAAACAGAGACGAGTTTCCAGATGAATCAGCGATGAAGTCACATGACTTTAAATGACTGAGAACAGGAAGTGAACTGGACCAGGACCTGGAGGACTGAGGACCTCAACCTCTGCAGGTGAGTCCAACACACCTGAGTGTTGCTGGTTGTCTTTCTGGTTGTGTTGCTGGTTGTGTTGTTGGTGCTGATCTCAGGTGTATCAGGAGGTTCGTGATGTGCAGACAGGAACTCAGAGACGTCCTGTAGTTTCTCACCTGATACCTGTGAACTGATCCTCGTCCTGTTTTAGGTTGAGTCACGTTTCCTCCGTCGTCTGTGTGTGTCCAGTGTTTGTGCTGCCATCAGTCACTCACCTCAGCCTTGGACGTGGCAGCATCATAATTACATACTCTGTGTGTGTGTGTGTGAGTGTGTGTGAGTGTAGCAGGCTGTGATTAACCTCTCAGTCTGATGAAGGAGCACTCAACACAACACACACTGAGTGTCCTGCAGAGGAGGGAAACATAGACTGAGACAGAGGAGAGGGAGGAGAGGGAGGAGAGGTGCATTGTGGGTCATCAGCTGGTCAGGGTCAGCAGAGAGTGAGAACAGAGACAGAGACGGTTTAATTTGTTTGCTTTGTTTGTTTTTCTGCAGCTGGAATGTTTTTATTCCATCAGTCTCATCAGTAGACTGAGTCTTGGCTGTGTCAGTTGTATAATATAATAATATTGATATGAACAGAAACGTTGAGGTCCAACATTCAACAGGTAACGACAAAGACGTTTTCTGAGCGAGAGGTCTCACTCTGACTCTGTTTGGAGGAGCTGAAACCTTTGTGCATACAAACTGAGACTCTGGTTGTGGGAGCAGGTGATGACTCTGTGAATACTGTGTCAGGGTCGGTTGTTTGTGTGTGTCCTTTTCTGTTTTGGTTGTCAAAGGTCAAAGGTCACTGTGACCTCACACATTACAATTTAACCCCTAACTGAAGAATTCACAGGTTAATAACCTGCAGCTGATTGGCTGAGACATCTGACCACTGGCAGGTCTGATCCTCCTGATCACATGACAGGTCTGTGAGTCCAGGTGGAGTCAGTCGTGAGTCAGGTCTGTGATCAGTCTGACTGAGTCCAGTCTGACTGAGTCCAGGTCTGTGAGTCCAGGTCAGCTGGTCTGTGAGTCCAGGTCTGACTGAGTCCAGGTCAGCTGGTCTGTGAGTCCAGGTCAATGAGTCCAGGTCTGACTGAGTCCAGGTCTGACTGAGTCCAGGTCTGTGAGTCCAGGTCAGTCTGGTCTGTGAGTCCAGGTCTGTGAGTCCAGGTCAGTGAGTCCAGGTCTGACTGAGTCCAGGTCTGTGAGTCCAGGTCTGTGAGTCCAGGTCTGAGGTCTGTGAGTCCAGGTCTGACTGAGTCCAGGTCAGTGAGTCCAGGTCTGTGAGTCCAGGTCTGACTGAGTCCAGGTCTGTGAGTCGGTCAGGTCTGTGAGTCCAGGTCTGTGACTGTAACGTTGTGTCTCAGTGTTTCTCAGTGTGTTCACACTCATTCTCCTTCTGTTAATGAATCTGTGATGTTTCACTGATGTTTTCATGTTGACGAGGCGACGCTGTTGATGACAAATCAAACTTCCTGCTCACACACACACACACACACACACACACACACACACACACACACACACATTCTTCAAGTCAGTAAGAAATAAGAGCAGTGATTGAGTGTTCCCAGGAGGTCCACTCAATCTTCACTGCAATCAACTTTCTCTGCAGTGTTTTCACATCAGACTGAATCAGTAACATGTTCTCTCACTATTTTTCTTATGTAAGGGATGTGGGTAATTATGGGATGTTTGAAAGCGCCGTGCATCATCGTCTGACTCAGACCTCAGTGCTTATTCTCTGTTTCGGGCGCTGATAGAATAAAAGTCTACAACATGTTCTGTGACGATGCGACGCTTCGAGCGTCTGGTGCTCAGAGTCACACTGTGATTCTACAGAGGGTAGGAGCTCGTTCAGTGTGATGCAGCAGTGGATTGATCTGTACTGTGAAGCCGCTGTGAAGGTCTCAGCTCTGACAGTGAATCTGATGATTAAAGAACAGAGAGAAAACCAGAGGTAATCATGGAGAAGAGGAGGACTGAGCTTTTCAGACTGTGGTTTTAAAAACAGCCTTTGTCTTCATCTTGAGTTTATTCTCAGTATCAGGTGGAAAATGTTCATGAACCTCCTGATCAGCTGCAGCGATCTGACCAGAGACCTGCGTTTAAGAAGAACCTGGTTTTAAGACCAGACGTCTGTCACTGTGTGTTTACAGCTGTTTAATGAACTGTGTGAACATCTGTAGATCTGACCCAGTGTGACCTCAGTTCCTGAGGATATCATGATCTCTGACGTCCTTTCAGAATAAAAGCTCAGAGGAAACAGAGGCTGCAGAGCTTCCTCCTGTTGTGAACTTCCCTTCAGTGTCACAGTGAAACACTGACACCAGGAGCTGATCAGAGTTCAGCTGCTGGTATCGGCCCGCTCTTCTTCTTGTTGTAAACAGTGACGATGTGTTGTTTGTGGGTGGAGATGAACAGGTGACATTTACAACATAACATTATCTAACTATTTGAATGGCAGAAGACGAGTTAGATAAGTATCTGAGTGAACAAGTCCTGACTGGTGTGGTTAGAAAAGTGCTGTACGTTACCATTTAACTCACTCCAGTTATGAGTTTGTGTTTATATCACAGATTTAAGAGTTATAATACTGAGATAAGGGTTAGATACTGAGTCATGTTACAGTCTGTGTTTACATGCTACTTCTGCTCACATGCTAACGTTGCTAACGTTGGTCATTGGTGTTTACCTGTATGAAAGTCCATCATTGGTTCTGTGTGTGATCAGTCCAGTCTGTCTGTTCAATGAAACCAGGTCTGTGGAGACAGTTTGACTACACACAGTCTGCAGTGTTACTGAACATGGATTCCCTGTGTGTGTGTGTGTGTGTGTGTGTGTGTGTGTGTGTGAGAAAACTGAAAACAGCAGATTTTAGAAGCAAACATAACAATAGAAACAATAGAACAGATAACAGGTTGTCTCCAGTAGAAGATATGCTGCACTGGTTTCTATGTTCTGATGCTCATCGTGCCCTCGGGTCAGAAACATCACCACACACACACACACACACACACACACACACACACACACACACACACACACACACACAGTAGAGACCTGGAGGTTTCTTTAATGGGATCCAGGTACGTTCCACAGGTGTGATCGATTTCAGATATGATCCTGTGGCTGTTATTGAGAAGCCCTCTGTTCCACCTCAAATCACTGACGCCCCCTGAGTGTTTTCTCAGCAGAACACGAAGCTGAGACTTCATTTTCATCTCATCTTACAGAGCAGCAGAGCCCACAGGGGGCCTGTATTGACTGGTAGCTGGGTGGTCAGTTTGTCAATCATCCTGATTGATCTGAACTGTGAGCTTGATGAATAAAGATTCCTCATATACTGGTTTTACCTTGAGGTTTATTCTGCACACGTTACAGACTGAGTGTGTGTGTGTGTGTGTGTGTGTGTGTGTGTGTGTGTGTGTGTGTGTGGCCATCTCTCCCTCACTGTACACAAACACACAGACTCTGTAGATGACTAAACTGTAAATCATATATTACTAAATAATATCTGACTAAACTATATGTTACTGTTCTATTTATTATTAAACTACTTATTACTAATCACATATTATTAAACTCTTTGTTACTAAATGAAGTTGTAATGAAAAACAAAATGATATTTTTATCCAAATAATAAAATTCAGCTGTCATTTATTTAGTTTCTCTTCTTCTTCTCTTATAAAGCCGTGTACCACGTCCAACAAGTCCCACTCAAATTTACCATCAGAATAATGAATTTATCTGTCTCCTCTACAACATCTGGATGTGATGAAATATAGTTTTAAAGGAGGTGTGGTGAAGGACGGCGGCCACATGTTAATGAACACATCATCATGTTTCTGTTACTGTGAGAATCTGAGTTTAATCATAATAATTATCCTCCACCAGCAGACATGATACAGCAACATGTTTCAGTGGACATCAGTGAACATTTCACTGATTGGTTCAGTTTCAGATTCATTAATGAACCAACATATTTCCTGCTGCAGATTAGAAACATTAACAGACTTTCTGGGAGACAGACTTGAATGAAATACTCATTAGAGCTGAAATAATTAGGTGATTGATTAATGAATCTATTAAAGGGATCAGTTTATCATTTTTTTTACCTGGTTCTAGTTTTTCATTTTGTCTGAGTTTGATGATCACAGTGAGTAAATATCTGTGACCTGAAGACGTCACTTTGAGCTGCCCTTCACTGTTTTCTGACATTTTACAATCAGTGAAAGAACCAGCAGATGAATCAGTGCTCTAACACACGATGAGGTCTGTCGATTGTCTCAGATGGAAGCTGTGCTGATAACTGTGGATGTGGTTTTATCTGAACCTCTCATGACAAAACTCACGTTACAAAACTATAAACTATATTTATTCTGAAGAAATCAGTGTTCACACAGTAAGTAAAACTGTAGTTCAACAGCAGCTCTCAGTGTGAGAGTGAAGTTCACAGAGCAGAATGACTCATTGTGGTCTGAACGGTCCAGTTTCACACGAACAGAGCGTCCAGATAAAACCACCATCCTTAGGATAAGGTTGGTTTGTGGAATAAGCTGCTTAGTTAGTCTCAGGTGAACCAGGCAGATGTGATTTGAACTGTGACTATAACAGGTGTGACCGCCCTCCTCTCAGTCAGTCAGTCAGTCAGTCAGTCAGTCAGTCAGTCAGTCAGTCCTGATGCTCAGCCTGGAGCCTCGGCTGCAGCTCTGGCTCGAGGCGACTCACTCTTCACATCGACCGGTCTCTTAGCGAAGCCTCCCACCATCAGTGGACGGATCATTAGCTCTCTCTCTATAAAACCCAGCTCCCCCAGGACTCCACCCTCCCCTGACATCTGTGATGAGCCGTCCCAGTACTGAAGCGGTTAAAAAGAACCACGGGTCAGTTAAAGGAGATAAATACGCCTGCTGCCCTGTGGACAATAACTGTATTTCTTTTCTCACCGTAAATACCTCTGGAAGAGGAATCGATATGAGGAGGACTTGATAACTATCCGTCTGTGGATGCTGGGTGATTGGTGCCAACATGGCCGTGAGAGTGTGTGTCTGTTAGTGTGTGTGTGTGTTGGCTGATGCTTCTCCCTTTGGTGCCTATTATGGAGGATTCTTGTTCAGGACCGCTGTGAGGCACTGCAGACCTGATCGACCGAAACATCTATCTGAAGTGATTCTGTCTCATTCAACACAGGATCCTGAGTCTCTCTCTTCATCTCTCCATCCTCACACTGTATCTTCTCTTTGTCACTCTCCCTCTGCAGTTCCCTCGTTCTTCTTTTAATGTCTCTCTTGTTGAGATTTGTAATAGGCAGGAGAAAGTTCAACAAAACGGACTGATAGAAGCAGGAATAAAGAATAAAAAGATTGTGTTCCGGTGTTGACTGTCCTCCAAGACAAACCACAGTCATGGTAGTTATAACAGGAGCAGAGGAGGAGGTCTGCTGATGGAGTATCAAATGGACGTCCCAGTCTTTTCCTTGGATCTCAGTTTGTCCCAGTGGAGAATCACACCTGGATCACAGCTGGATCACAGCTGTCAGATCCTGCAGCTCTGTGGTGACCTTTGTTGGTCTTATTTTGATCAGCAGGACAGTGGATGACACTGCAGCAGCTGATGGTGGTTGGGTTCACTGTTCTTGATCAATACTGAACTGATCCCAGAGATTTTTGTCTCTGTCAGTCATTTACACCCAGAGACATGAAAATCAGAGCCAGGTTCAGAGAGTCCTCCCTAAAGACTGGTGAAACATCACGGTCCTGGTTTCGTGTTTAAAGAGTCACAGATTTAGTTTTTAACATTGAACTGAAACATCATCTTTCCCTAACATGACCCAAAGTGCATCTGTGGCCTGAATCGAACAGTTCTCCAGACTCACAGACGTCTGACGTCCAGGCAGTGAGTATATTTCCCATGAGCACCTGGGACATCAGTCGTATATACACATCATCTCTAACAGGCAGAGCTGCAGGTTCGGCTTTAAAATGTAGGAAAAGAAAGTAAACTGAAGTGAGAAAGAAATGCACACAACTACCACTTTTCTAGTTGTCCTTTACTTCTCCTTCCTCCTCCCCTCCATCCCTCCTTCACCTCCCTGTTGCTCCCTCTCTCCTCCCTCCTGCAGGCTGTCCTTGGCCTGTAGTTGAGATTAAGAGTCTTTCCTGAAAACCTCTTCTGTCTTTGTCTGCCTCTGCTCTGTTTCTCTCCTCCAAGTCATTGATCCACTGAGACTGTCCCATTACTGTGTCTGGGCAACACACTGAGAGGACGGGGGAGGAGGGGGGAGGAGGGGGAGGGTAAGAGAGCGACAAGAAGGACTGAAAAAGGAAAAAGGAAAAAAGATGTGGAGAAATAAAGAGCTGGAGACAGGAGATGGAGGGAGAGGAAGGAGAAGAATGACAGACGGATGAAGTCGAAGGACACGTGGACGTTTAATAAATAAAAAACAACAAACCCAGTGTTTACATTTTAAATCCTCGGAGCAGCCAAAGGAAAACAGTCCAGTCCACAGGATCATTCTGCCTTTAATAACTAACCGCTGCCTGAAGCAGCGTGGAGTCCAGTCTTCACCATGCTAATTCCTCAGGAAACTGAGCTAACAACAACAACAACAACTACTACTGAGGAGTGTGCATGAAAAATGGAGCCAGAGAAGCCCTGCTGGAGCTGAGTGTTTACACTCCTCTGCCATTTTCAGGACTTCTTCCTGACCCTGGTACTTGTCTAAACCACTGGCTCGTGGGTCGTCTCTGAGGGGCAGGAACAAAGCGACCTGTGTGGTTGTTTAGGTTGGAGGACTTGTTGGGTTTATTCCTGTCATTGTTGCTGTCAGTGTTATGATTCTAATTGTTACTGTGACTGTACATGGTCCACTTGTTGTATATTTACGGTGTGATACGCTGGTTCAGCCTCGTGCTGGATCCACTGACGTCATCATCTGTAAAACTAAAGCAGGACAGGTCATGTTTCTAAACCTGGTGTCAGCTGTTTGTAGCAGTAACAGCAGCTCTGGAGATGAAGGTGAGGAGATGTCACCTGAGCGTGTCAGGCTTGTTAGAATGATTCTGATAAGACAAACAGCTGTTTTCTCTCCACTCATTCCCTTCATGAAGAGTCGCTGAAACACATCCTGTAGATTGAAATGAAGGAGTGTTTCCACTGAGTCCTGGTGGAGCAGCAGTGGTTGTGAGGTCTTTCTTTGAGCTGTGGTTCGTCATCAGTGCTTCAGGCTGTTTTCTGAATGTCAGCAGCACAGTTTGGTGTCGCTCTGAAAATGCTAGTTTCAGACCTCAGGAGGCTGCGTGGTAAATACCGTGACCCAATCAACCTTGAGCAACATTTAGCAGAGTGCTGGAGGAGGTGATTCCATCTCCTTTCTGCCTAAATTATCAGCAGAGTAATGAAAACCTGAAGCTGTCACACCTCTGAGTGTGAGAGACTCAGCGGGGTTCAGGGATGTGAGCAGGGTATAAGAGGAAGGCAGCGGGTCACATACAGGTTTCAGACTTTAAAGAGAGAAACTCTTTTTTGAACCTGGGCCTTATTTTCTCATGTTTTAGGTGTAAATGATTGTGTGGTACTTTCACTGTATATGATCTGATTACTTCTTCCACCACACTAACAGATGGAGGCAGTGGTATTCCAGCAGCTCCTGTGTTAAATCCCTGTTTTTATCAATGGAGTCTGGTAGAGATATATTGATATAGATATAGAGATGTTTCTGGTTAAACTTCCTCTTTAGTAAAAAGCTCTGTCTCTGTAGGAATCCTATCATGATGTTGACACTCAATACTGCACCGATTCCAAAGAGTTTTGTCCATATCAATCATTGACACCCAAAAACATGGGAAATAAGACCCAGGTTAAAAACTACAGGAGTTATCCTTTCGTTCATCTGTTTATCAGAAGACTGAGTCATTTCCAACGGGGCGTCTCAGTGGTGCAGTGTTTGGCACCGTCACATCGCAGCACGAAGGTTCTGGGCTCGATGATGAGTTTTAAAACTGTTGGTGTGGATGGAGCTGGAGACCAGTATTTGCTTTGACAGTACTTCAGTGTTTGTGAATCAGGACAGAGCTCAGCGCAGAGTCAGACATCTGACATGTGTTTGAATGTGAATATACTGTGTGTGGAAGGTTTTATCAGTCAAACAAGAGTCCAGCTCAGTGACTCAGGTTCCCTCTCCTGATGCCTGAGCCTCATTAACGATCAAATCAATTTCTTTAAAGTTAAGTTCAGATTACCCAGAGATTCATGCCTGGACTGAAAAGGCTTCAGTTGTAATGTTCCCTATCAACATGTGACTTTAGAGACAAACAGAAAAAAGAAGTGAAGCTGTGTGTTTTCTCTAAAGGAAGAAATCAATGCCTCTGTTGTAGCCAACAATTACTGCAGCTGCTGACTGGGATGATTAGAAAACACAGGGAACTACAACAAGATTACCTCTGAGCGTCTGCACACTGAGCTGCTCACAGTGTTTCTGTATGATAATACTGATGTAACCAGTTGATCAAAGACTGATTCATTACTTTAGAGCTGAAACGATCAGCAGATTGATTAGTTAGTGATTGATAATAATCAGATAATGGTTGGTGGCTCCAGTTTTTCCAGGCACTGCTTGGCTTTGTTGGTCCGACAATACGAAACATCTCAGACTTTTTTAACATTTTATCCACAAAACAGTTAATTGATTAATTGATTAATGAATGAATGAGCCGCAGCCCTAATTCACTTTGCTTTATCAGACAGTTCAGATGTGTGATGTTCCACTCTGTGTTTTCAAGTGTAGAAGTAAATGACGAAGCAGGAAATGTTACCATGGAGTCAGTGAATTAGCTCTGAGCTGGACCCGTTCTGAACAGCCAGTCTCCTTCATCGGCAGCTGAAAGTTAAAAACAGCAGGATTCTGGATGAAGTTCTGCAGCCTCTGTTTTCTTTGACCTTTCTTTTCCAGACTGAAGTACCTGCATGCACCTCTCTTGTTTCTCTGGTGTCTGGCTGCTGTGGAGGTCAGAGGGAGGCTGGAGGCTCCTGTTGGTTTGTGGTCTGAGATTTTTCCAGCATCTGATGGTCAGTCAGGTTCTTCGCTTTGGATCAGCCTCTGCACAGAGAGCTGACAGAATCCACAAAGATGATGAGTGACTTGACTTTACTTGACTTTTTGGCTTCAGTTATTTCAGCCGCCTCTTTTTAAACAAACAGATTTCAAAGTCAGCTGCATTAAAACAAGAGAAACTGAGGCGTGAAGTGAGTTTAACGAAGGTGGATTGAGACAGAAAGAGGAGGTGATTATGTGAGAACACTGTGGGGATCTGACAGGAGACCAGCGTGGTTTAAAAATAGTTCACCTGCAGAGAAAAGCTGGAGACTAACATCCCTCAGTTCTCTCTCAGATCAGTTACAGAACATATTGTTATTCTGAAAATAAACTGCTCCTGGGACAGAGCTTCACCCTCTGTCTCCTGTTCTACACAGATAAGCTGCAACAGCAAAGATGGTTCAGAAGAAACTTCATCTCTGGGCTTTTAATGACAGAAGATACATTTATTAAAGGAAGCAGAGGCACCAGGAGGAGGATGATCCAGAGACCAGGTTCACATCCAGAGTCCAGGTTCACATCCAGAGACCAGGTTCACATCCAGAGACCACATCCAGAGTCCAGGTTCACATCCATCCAGAGACCCAGGTTCACATCCAGAGTCCAGGTTCACATCCAGACCAGATCCAGGTTCACATCCAGAGACCAGGTTCACATCCAGAGTCCAGGTTCACATCCAGGTTCACATCCAGAGTCCAGGTTCACATCCAGGTTCACATCCAGAGACCAGGTTTACATCCAGAGTCCAGGTTCACATCCAGGTTCACATCCAGAGACCAGGTTCACATCCAGAGACATCCAGAGTCCAGGTTCACATCCAGAGTTCACATCCAGAGACCAGGTTCACATCCAGTCCAGGTTCACATCCAGAGAGGTTCACATCCAGAGACCAGGTTCACATCCAGAGTCCAGGTTCACATCCAGAGACCAGGTTTACATCCAGGTTCACATCCAGAGACCAGGTTCACATCCAGAGACCAGGTTCACATCCAGTTCATCCATCCAGGTTCACATCCAGAGTCCAGGTTCACATCCAGGTTCACATCCATCCAGGTTCACATCCAGAGACCAGGTTCACATCCAGGTTCACATCCAGAGACCAGGTTCACATCCAGAGACCAGGTTACATCCAGAGTCCAGGTTCACATCCAGGTTCACATCCAGAGACCAGGTTCACATCCAGAGTCCAGGTTCACATCCAGAGTCCAGGTTCACATCCAGAGTCCAGGTTCACCACCACCACCTGTTGTTACACTGATTTCCACGTTGACTTTCTCTACATTAACAGATAGCAGTCCAGCTGTTAATCAGTCCAGCTGTTAATCAGTCCAGCTGTTAATCAGTCCAGCTGTAACCTCCTCTCTCAGTGTGACGTGCAGTAACTTCAGGAACCACAGCTCATTATTTTTAATTATTTCAGGTACTGCTGGTTTTAGCAGTGACGTCAGTCTGTCAGCATCCTGTGGTATATGATGAGAATATTTCTGACTGTAGGCGTCTTTATCACAAGAACGCTCTTTAAATTCCTGACTGAAATCCATTTGAAGTAGCCTCCCCAGTAGCTTGTGAACAGCAGAGCTATAAACACAGACTGGGATTAATTCTCCTCCAGTCTCACAGAGATCAGGCCCTCAGGCAGCTGAGCACAGCTTGTGCTCTCGCTGCACTCAAAGATAATTTCAAACTTGTGTTTCTTTTCTTTGTCGTTTATTTTTCTGACAGGTACATCAAGCTTTCCTGTATTACTACCGGCGAGACGTATTAATCCCAGGGAACAGCGACTGTTTCATTTGAAATGTATGGATTTCAGTGGCCTGTCTGTGCCACAGCTTTTCAGAAAGTGTTGAGGGGAAGATTGGTGGCCAGCTGGGATCAAGGTGGCAATCATTTATTTCTTGACTTGCTTTTTCCCCTCGTTTTCCCTCCAGCTAAGGTGAACTTGTTGTGACAAATGGCTTTCACTACCATTACTAGCAACAGAGGAAATGCAGCTGACCAGCCTGTTCAATAAGTCATGAAGGAAAATATGGTGGAAAGGTTCAGAGGCGGTGCTGTGAGGGACAGACCGACACATCAGGACTCATCTGTGTTTGTAGAGCAGAAGAAAACATCAGTGTTTCACAGAGAACACGTTTAGAGAAACTGACACCGACACATGGAGCAAGGAGGTTTTAGCTTTATTAACTGAACTCTAACATTAATAAGAACACAGCAGATGACAGAGAGCACGGTGACATGTTTTCCTTCATGTTCAGAGATACGTTCAGTTTAAGATCAGAATGAGGCGATGGTGACTGAATGAAAACACCACATTTCAGAAATGTGATCAAACATGAATCACTGTTAATGTCTGGAAACTTTATAATCTGGAGGACAGGTTGTGAATAGTATCGTGGTTCCTCAGAGAGCTCCGTCTCCCTCGTCACTAGAATCCATGTAATTGTTGAAGTGAATGGCTGCACCTTAATAACTTTAACTAATGAGCGCTGTGTATTAAGACGTGTGGTCAGTGTCTCTCTGGTGGAGGAGCAGAGGCTGAATGTTTGGGATCTGGGCTGCACTGAATAGTTTGGATGAGAGTTTGGAGAGATCTTACATCAGGACCAACACAGAGAAACCTTCATTAACTGATTTGAAATGTTTGATTGAGTTCACCTCAGTGAAAAGGTTGGATGTGTTTGTTTCTGAGCAGCTGTCATGGCCGTTACTTAGAGGTTTGTTATCACTCATCAAACTGAGCCTGAACATGTGAGGCTTCAAAATCAACATGGCTCCAGGTTTTCAGATGAAGTCTCACATCCTGCAGAGCTTCATTCAGAATTCTCCTGTTGAACTTTTTAACCCTCTGTCTGGTTTACAGCACCACAGTGTGTTGTTCACTCCCTCCACCTTTATTCTTTTTTCTCAGTGATGCTCTGTAGAATTAGAATCAGCAGCCTTCAGGTCAGAGTCACTGTAACCTTCAGCCTCCTGTTTCTCCTCTTCTGTTTTTGTCACAGAAACAAATTAAACCCTTTATGAACTGCAGGCCTGACTGCCTGCTCACTGCACAAATGTGAGAAATGTTAGACCTTGGCATTTCCAAAGAAAATGTTAACACACTCTGACTTCTTTACATCCCCTGGTCCCGTGGAGGCAGATTTAACAGGCTGTCGGCCTGTCAGCCATTTTGCACTTGGACTTATGTTGTTTTTTTTTTTTACATAATTTGTTCACTGTGTGTGTGAGGACATGAATACAGAATATGGCTGCACTCTGGGCTGTGTGTGTTTCTGTGTGTGTGTGTGTGTGTGTGTGTGTAACTCCTCATACTGTAGCAGTCAAACGGAGGCTGATATATCTGCAGTGACAGGCCTTAAACAACAGGCCAGGAAGATAAGTGAGGTCGGCGTGAAATATGATTAAAGCACAGCCTTCCCCTCGCCTTTGATTTAAAGGAGCATGGCACAAACAACTCATCTCCTTCACCCACACACACACACGCACACACACACACATCACAAAGTCAGCCACTTTAGAGGAAAAGCATGGAAAACCCAAAAAGCAGAAGAGAAGAGGGAGGAAGAAGCCGATGGAGGAAAACAGCCTCCTCAGCAGTCTGAGTGAAAGTTTGAGTTTCAGGTCAGATTCTATCTCCAAGTTCTGCAGTCGCCTCGGAAACTGAAAGAAAACGTCCTGCAGGAATCAGCAGCTCGGACAAATCCACTGTGTCACAATGAGTATGAGCTGTGAGGAGAATCAGAGCGTCTGCACAGTGTGAGCCAGCAGCACGACAACACACCAACCTGCAGAAATCATGTTTATATACAGCTGATCTCACAGAGACGGACGCTGGACTTCAACATTAAACTTTGTCAACATCGGCCATGACAGAGAAACAGGACGTTTTAGCAGCAGCTCGGCTCTTACTGACACTTTCCTCTGTTTTTCCACATCTTGCTGCCATAGCTGGAAGTTTTAGACCTGTCACATGGTCACATGATCCCAGAGTCACATGACAAAGCTGTCAGCTGTGATTAAATGTCTGCGTCTGGAATGACTGAATTATCTCTCCCTTCATAAGTGATGACTGTGCACGTTCTGTTCACACAGCTGCAGTGGAGAAGACGACAGGAGAATGTTCAGACATCGCAGACGTCTCTGCTCTGCATACAAGTTGGTTTTTCTCACTGTTTCTGGAGGCAGGTTGGCACACGATGAAGCAAAATGTAAAAACGCCCTGAGCAATAAACAGCTACCATCACAAATACTGCAGATTCTCAGCTTAGCTTTATTCACAGATACTCATCTGTTTTCTTCCTGAGATGTTTCCATCACTGTCTTGTTCTGTGAATATTGGTATTTACAGTAAGTACGTCGTTTTAATTTTCCTTGTTTTTCCTCCACAGACACATTCAGTAAATATTTCATCAGGAGATCTCCCTGCTCCGCCTGCTGCACCTCTTACAACTCCTCTAAAACCCAGAGTCAGCAGAAACAGGTTCACCGTACAGGACTCAGGCGAGTCTGCCTCCGTACACTTTAACTAACTGTGTCTTTGTGTCTCTTTCACCTGAGTCGTTTCTTAATGATCCCTGAATCTCTGTGTTAGCTTCACTTCTGTTAATAGATGAGCTGTTGTTCAAGGAGAGCACAAAGCTGCACAACAGCTCTTAAATTATAGTTTAGCTGAGAGACTTTTTACAACCTCTGCACATTATCCAGCAGAGCTCAGATACTGTATATATTATGTAGGGTTTTCTCCCTATATGTCTTTATTCCTGTGTCCGCAGAGTTTTTGTTTTTTGCCTGACTCAGCAGGACACCATGGAGCCGTATGGATCTTTGTTATTTAATGAACGACAGAAACAGTCGGCTCTTAGAGACCAAACAACTTTTACAGGTTTCTGCCTGGTGAATCCTCAGGAAGGATCAGCTGAGACTCTCCTCACCTCTGCTGGGGGATTATAGATCCACAGTCTCATCTAACTCAATAATCCATCCACTTCTCCCCACATTCATGAATCACACACTGAGAACAAGATCTGTCTTTTGACTCTTTAATTACACTAAAAGGTTTGTTTCCCAGTCGTCCACCTGTAGATACCCAGAGAGTAATCTGTATTTTATTGGTACCATTGTATTCATTGTATTCATACAATGAAATGTATTCTTTATTAGAATGTGTTTCAGATTCATTTCCTCAGTTTGTTTGGTTGTTTTCAGAGACACAGCTGTAAAGAGTGTCAGTCAAACACAGAGCTGAGAGGGAATCATCAGGAGACAAACAGGAACTGACAAACTGTCTTCTGTTCTTTAGGTGTGAGGACTTATTGGTTGTGTTGGAGTTGCAGTGAAAGAGTGATGGAGTGGTAGAGAGAAGTGAAATGAGGCTGACCTCTGAGTTTGTCATTGCCAGGGTTAAAATGGAGATTCTGTCCCAGCAGACAGAGACTGATGTCCCATCTTCTCCCTCTCTCTTCTCATGTTTCTCTTTCCTTTGTCACTCACATATTTCCAACCCTCCTCTTCCTGTCTGCATCACTCTCTCCCCCTGCCTCCCCCTGCCTCCCCCCGCCTCCCTGTGTCCTGTGGGGATGTTCCCAGGGAGCCAGTGGAGGGTGAGGATGATTGAGATGGATGTCCCGCTGGCTGGCTGAAGGACAGGGACACAGATAGAGCCTGCTGGGGTCTCTACAGCAGCAGCTCCGAGTCACTGCTCTGCTGGGCAGCGTTTTCTCACATCAGCCGCTGATTGATGATGTTTGACAAAAGTGTGAAAAGGTTTGAAGACGGCGGGCAGGTTTGTTGTCCAACACGAGACACAGACAGCTGCCACGCGCTCAGTGCTGACACATCACTTCATTAAGACTCTACAGAACCACTGTTTCAGCACAGGTCGTCTTGTTAACCCTGATAAAGTAAACGTGGACTCCTACAGTAGAGGCCATAAATCTGAGCATCAGAGAAACGAGAGACAGAACAGGTGTGTTGTTGTTCTCCTGAAGTCCAGAACGAGGCTCTGTCACAGGAGGAGGTCACTAAATGAAAGATGTGTCATTCTAACAACTCAGCAAATGCTCCTGTTGTCTCTGTCATTTCCTCTGATGCCGCTGCTGAGTCCTGAAAGATCCTGTTTATTGAATTCAGACGTTTTTAGAATTAAGGAAGAACTGTGTACAAGTGAAAGGAAAGTGGTCAGAGTACACCAGAGACCAGGGTTCAGACATCTGAAGGTGTCGTCGTCGTGTGTAGTTTCAGTTAATTATTGATACTAACTGTAACCAAAGAGCTGTGAGCATCTAAACATGAACAGGCACAATCACGACTTGATGCTACAGGTGGTGGAAGATAAAGGAACGTATTGTACCTTGGTAGATTTGTTAGTTAACAACATATCCTCATCACATGTAATTAGCAGCTACATCTATAAATGTAGTAGAAGAAGAGAGCAGCAGAAAATGTCTGTCCTGTGTGAAGCGGCTCATGTTCACATGAACAACATGACTGTGACCTGAAGCATCTGATTCAGCTTCAGGTTAATGTTTTGCTTTGTGTTGTAGTGATGAGACTCTGATGGAGGAGAGAGAGACGATCCCTCTGCTTTAGGTAAGAGACGTTTTCACAAGTTATTCATGAGATAGAAACTTGAATTCAGTTGTCAGAGTGAATTACCACTGTTGGCTGCAGAGGGCGCTACAGGTAAAAAACTCAGGAGTTACCTTCAGACTGAACTTTTCTTTGACCAAGTTAAATCTGTGAACTACACAAACAGATTTAAATCAACGTGCAGAGCAGGTAGTTAATTATTCAAACAGGAACTGCACTGCATCATAACCAAATGATTTTAGTTGCTGTGGTAAACGTTCAGCTTTCAGGCTTACTTAGCCACCTAACAAAGCAGTGAGCAGCAGATGCAGACTATTTCACTCCTCAGTGGCTTTTAGTTGCTGCTGTTCATTGTGTTCGCTCCCTCATAATCACTTTTTAATGATTTTTGGTGCCGTCTCAGCCGTGAGGCCGAGCTGAGGTCCTGCACTCTCCTACACCTGCATGTTGTCCATATGGGAGGCCGATTAAGAGCAACAGCAGGGTCTGAGAATTACAACGATACAGGTCAAACAGTTACTGCAGAGCTGAGACAGAGCCAGAAAACAGGCTTCACCATGGAGTTACTGCAAGTTGACCTCACATCTAATAAATGTTATCTTTGTTAGAGAGGGAATCCTCGTGGGTCTTTACTATATATTTGATAGCAAAATAAAGAAGTTAACAAAGATAGATGTTCTCTCAGTCATTTAGGATGGGACAGTTGTACAGATGTGTGGGCCCAGGCTCGTCACACCCACCCACAAATCCAGCCCTGCTCTGTCTGTGAACGTTGGTCCTGAAACAGTTTATTTAGCTCAGTTCAACCAGTTTCTGATGGTTTGTGTTGCTGTCACAGATGTAACCCTGGTTCTATTAAAAGTGCAGAAAACAGGTATTAAAATAGGAGCCTAATTCAAGAGCTTAAGAAGCAGGAAATAATAAACAGTGATTGTAGTATGTGCAGAAGTTGTGACCCACGTTCACTGAAACGTAATGAAGCAATCTGCTGTTTGCAGAGACTTGAAATGTGGTTACAAAACTGGGCTGAATGTAAGGTTTCTTAACACTGTCATGTTACAAGGTGCAAAATGATCAGAGCTGATCAGAAGAATATCCAGTTCCTGAGAAAGAACACAGACATTAATTTTTTCAAGTTGACTTTTGATTCCATCATCATTGCCTCCTCCTCTCACCACCTTCTGACACAGCTCATTTTTACTTCTCTTCTTACTTTTCTCCTTCTGTTGTTTGGTCCACAAAGTCTGAACTGTCTAAAAAAGTGTTTTCACACTGCAAACAAGCCAAACCTTGGTTCAGTTTGATCTGGACCAAGACCACCTATTTTGTGTGGAGCAGATTTTCATCCTTTGGTCCAGACTGTGGTCCAAGGCACCATTCACACCTGTTATTTTGGTCTGGACCAAACAACGAAGGTGTGAAAACACCCTAAGCATCTGCAGTGCCCTTTAAGAAATAAACTACATTATAAATATGCTCTTTATCTCCGCCTGCTCTGTTCCACTGTCACTGAGACCTTCAGTGGTAACATCGTCACTGGGAGATCATCCCTGCTAAAAATGAATGGAAACAGCTTCTCAGTGAAAGTGTGTGTGAAGGTGTGTATGTGTGTGTTAGTATCAGGATCAGAGAACGACAGTTTTCCTCTGGTCCAGTCCAGATTCACTCTGATCCTCTGGATCTTCTTCTGCAGTCGGATATTAATGACTGAAGCTGGTGGTGAACCTGCTGAGTATTTTCCTTCATAGAACCATATTCTCCAGAATCCACACCGTATATTCTCCTTCCTCTGGACAGACTCTGCTAACACACCCAGTATCCAACCTGTACTGTCTCCAACCTCGACGTCCCAGCTGTGAATCCCTGAGTTAAAACCCTCAGAGCCCAGAACAATGAGGTCAGTGAACCTCTCTTGGATTGTCAGGAAGCTGCTGTTCCTCTCCTCGTCTCAGACTGGTCAGATCTTCAGACAGGATCAGTTCTGGACCAGCAGTGTTTGGGTCCAGAACCACAGGACTGTAGGAGACCATGTCCTTCATCTTGTTCCAGATGTTGAAGGTCAGGTTGCCCAGGTGTTTGGCCTGGTCTATCAGAGCTCCTGGAGAGCAGCTGGTGATCCTCCAGCAGGGGGCGCTGCTGGACTCTTTCCACTGCAGCCTTGTAGTTGTTGAGGAATGAGACGTCTTCAGCTCTCAGCTCGTCCTCTGTGGCTCTGACTGTGTGTGAAAGAGCTGCTATCTTCTCTGCTCAGAGCTTCCATCTTCTCCTTCATCATCTGACTCTTCTGCTCCTCTTCCTCCCTCAGTGCAGCCATCCTGGCCTCCTCTTCCTCTTCTAGAAACTGGCGAAGCTTCTTAAACTGCTCCTTAATCTGCCTCTCTGTGTGTCGGGCCTGGACCTTAATGTGTTCTGCTGTTTGATCAAACTCCACTTTAACTTCTTCTAAACTCTTTAACTTCTTCTTTAAGGGCTCCAGAGTTTCCTGAAGTTCCTTCTTGTGTTGTTGTGCAGCTTCATCGATGGGTCTGAATCTGTGGTTGGAGTGTTTTTCTGAATCTCTGCAGACCGAGACACACTGGCTGCTGATGGTCCAGACAGAAGAGTTTGAGTTTCTCAGAGTGCAGACTGCAGAGAGCCTCTGAAGATCTCTGATCTCTCTCCTGTAAGAAGGACTCACACAGCTTCTTTAAGACCCGGTTTAAAGGTGGTTCTACTCTTGAAGATCGTCTCTTACAAACTGGACACTGTGGTGTTGGTTTCTCTCTCCACCATCTCTTCAGACAGTCTTTACAGAAGCTGTGGCTACATGACAGAACAACAGGATCTCTAAAGACCTCCTGACAGACCGGACAGCAGAGATCCTCCTCTAATCTGGAAGCCATTTAGTCTGAGTGAAGCTGAAAACACAGCAGACAGAAAGTTAAAACAGGAAGTCAGCTGTATTTCCTACTGCTGAAAGTTTCTTTCACTGTTTTCAGTCAGAAGCAGGTTGCATTCGAAGTACTTTACTGCTCCAGTCTTTCAATCCTCCCTCCTGTTACTGCCTCTCTCTCTCTCTTAGTTTAACAGCTCTGTAATGAAGGTAAATCTTACCGTCTGTCGTCTGCACCAGCGTCTCTTCTCAGTGAGATTTCAACACTTGCTTCCTGCTTTGTCTCCATTGAACTACTGTTTGTGGTGGAGCTTTGTCAAACCACTGCATGCATTACTTTTAAGGAAACAGATATGACTGATCACATTGCTTTAAGATCATGTCAACTTAAGTTTCAAGAGCACTAAGAAAGCATGAACATTTTCACTGTTTTCTGTAGTTTTCAATTGTGTTTGTTTTAAATAAAGTAGAAGAGAAATGAGAAACAATAGCACTACTACTACAGCTGCAACTACCTATTCTACCAGCAGAGGTAGAACAGTGAAAAACTTTCAAAGGGGTGACCTGATGTCCGAATGGTTAGGACACATACCACAGGGCGGGCTGGACATTTTTCTGTTTGTCATTCCCTTTACTCTGTCCCCCATGCTTCCTGTCTGCCTCTTCACTGTCATCTATGAAATAAAGGCAATAAAATAATCTTTTAAAACGAGCTAGAGGGCGACCAGTCAGACAGATGACATAGGTGTGGCATCTCTGGAGGCCAACAATGAAGCTGGAGGTCTAAAAAAGGCAGGTGGCACCAGAAGATATAGCTGCAGGTCAGTCCAGGCAGCAGGACAGGGAGAGTGCCGAGGCAGTCTGCTGGGGATCTGGCTGGCTGTTCGCAAAGACAGATAACTGATGATCTTGGAGGTCTGGAATTTTGTCAGCAGTAACAGGGAGATCAGAACTGATGGGACATCAGCTGGGACCCCCGATTCAGGAACAGGCACATCAGCTTGAAGCCCAGTTGGGGATCATTCAGAGATTCAGGGTCTCTGGGCAGCAGGATCTGTGGAGCTGGACAGCTGAAGGCAGGAGCAGGAGGTTAACAGGCAGGAGGCCAGCCAACTGGACTGCAGGCTGGAGGATACCTGACCACTGTGTCTATGTTTGAACAGATCATTCAGTCAAAGCTGAAGCCAGGAACCGAGTGGAGATTCACAGGCAGATTCAGAGAAGATAGTTGGATAAGGCAAATAAAGGCTACAGTCAGAAGGTTGGACAAGATGGCAGCAGGTTTGCAGGCAACAGGAAAATACAGAAAGGTAGCAACGACACAGATGATCTGACTGTGAATAAAGGAGTAAAATGGTTTCTATGCAGGGAGGCTGATGAGGGAAATGGAAACAAACATGTAGGTAGGTGAGTCTTCACAGAGAAATCTAGTTGAGTTTCAGACCTGCAGACCTCCAGCTACTATAACCCTCCTCTCCCACCTCTCAGCCAAGTGTGACAACCTCTTTGTTCTTTATCCTGTGGAAGTGTCTGAATCCATCTCCCCCCTCACACTGCAGGCTTCCACAGATAACATGACACCCTCACCACTCAGCTCTTCATATGTAATTCTAAAGGTTTAACACAAAAGCGAGTGATTGGAGCAGGTGAAACAGAGATAATGTGTTTCTGAGATATGAGGGAAATGACAGGAAGGAGAGCGCCTCACTGTATCAGTGTCTGACAGATGTGTGTTTTCATGTGGGAATGAAAAAATCCAGTGTGAGGATGTTATCCCAGAATCATCATAAGTTACCCTGAGAGTTACAGTTTGAAGTATGTTTCTGACAGTGTTTCAGTTTGTCTTAATATCAAAGACAGATTCTTCTACCACTGAAACTTCATCTGTTTTGAAATTTTTAAATAATCTGCTCCATAGTTTGCTTGTGCAGCAGCTCAAACACGACATCTAGTGGCCATAGTAATTATGACAGGAATAAAGTAGATGACATTATACGACAAGCTGCTGCTTCTGTGGGTCGAACCTGACGGAGGAACAATAGACCTGTGTGGCTGTTTAGGTTTGAGAACTTATTAAACCACCACCGCTGCTATCACCTGTTCTACTATCAATAAAAATAATAATTCCATTTACTTTCCAAAACTAAAGTAAAACAGCTGCTAAAAGTGTAGTAGATAAAAATAAATGAGAAACCAACTAAACTAAAAAAAAAAAAAAAAACTCAGTCCAATACGTATTTCACTAATATTTTATCACCGTTGAGGTTGATCTGTGGTTTTGAGTGAAAAATCTCAACAACTGTTGGACGAATTGTGGTTTAATTTGTTTCAGACATTCATGGTCCACAGAGGATGAACTGTAATACCTCTGATGATGACCCCTCCTTCAGCTCTGTCAGGTTGTTGGAGTCTGTGTTTCTGTCTTCCTGTAACAAATAGACATTACATGTATCGTCCAGACTTCACAGAACCATAGTTACACATGTAACTGTCACTTTAACATCTGTAACTTCTCCTGAGTGACAGGATAGTAGATTTGTTTTTACTCTCAGTTGCACCCTGTCAGTTTGTTTATGTCTTTGGAGAACACAGCTCCATATTCTGACTGTGGGATTTATATGCTGAGGGTGGGGGGTTTGGCGGGGGGGTGGACATGATGTTGTCTCGTAGTTTGGGGATGTTGCATTCCCGGGTTCATCGTGGACAGAAACCCTGGATTTCCTCTGGAAGAAGGAAAATAACTTCCATTGTAAGAACTGGACCAGGATCAGTTAATGTTGTCATGTTGGGTTAAGATGCAGCTTTAACTTTCCTCCTACAGGCTCCACACATGATGCAACCTGGACTTCATCCCTCTGCAGCCTCACAGAGTCTGTCCAGAGATTCAGCTCCTGTTCTCCTCTCCGGCTCGGCCTTTAACACCATCCACCTAGAGCTCCTACAGACCGAGTCCTCCCAGCTGACTGTGTCTGACCTGATGTGTCTGTGGATCACTGACGCTCTGACAGACAGGAAGCAGCAGGAGAGGCTGAGCGAGGCTGAGCTTCCTCTTCTGAATCTGACCCTCACATCTGCCGACACAGTCGAGGTATGAAAACATCCACCGGAACACAGCGAGACTCGTGCAAAGAACAGTTTCATAGTCTTATGTTAAATCTCTGTTTTTTTTCTTTTTCTTTTTGAATTCTCTTTTCCAAAGCTAAATCTAAAGATTAAATAATTAATATTAAATTTCCTCAGCAGCAGTGAAGGAGAAGTTCCTGTCTTAAATATTTCAGATGATTGCATCAGTTTATCACCAGCACTCTGCCAATCTAAGCTTTCTCATCTACCAGCTTACATCTCATACGTCTTCTCTGTTTGTGCAACTAATTATTATTATTAATTATTGAAGCCTGAACCTCTCTTATTGTCTCCTGTGAGGTTTGTTTCAGATCAGACTGATGATTCACTATGAAGTTTGTTTTATTGGTTTCATATTTAAACTCCAGACTGATGCAGATGAAGGTTTTATATTTCCTCTTTGTCAAAAAGTTTCCAAAGCTGAAGCTTCCAGCTTCATTTCATGAGGAGGTGCAGATGAATTTTCCAATTAATTTTCTGTCGACCAACAATCACTCAGCTCATGTTGTGCGTGATCCTGTTGGGCAGAGAGCTCTGATAATTATATTTAGTAATCTAGTAATTTCCATTTAGTAAATAGCAGTGAAGCTGTTTTTATTTTAACTCGTCTTCTCCTGTTTTATTCAGGATGTAATCAGATCAGACAGAAGGTTCAGTTCACTCCTCCGTCCTACAGGAGGCGTCACAGTCTATCTGTTTTTACACTATTAAAACTAGAGCTAGAGATTCAGGTGATTGTCCAAAAAAAATCATATTTTGAAAATTGAAAACAATTATTTGTTTTTAAAGCAAAAACTGAAAATGTAACTGGTTCCACCTCCTCAGGGATTCATAGCTTTTTATTTCAGAGGAACCTGAACATCTTCAGTCTGTTGGTTTGGACAGTTCATCACTGATTAATCTGCAGATTCATCAACATGAATGATTTTTACATCAAGGCACTAAATTCTAACCTCGACCTGTTTGTTTCTGCTCGTCCTCTTCTCTCTCAGTGAAACCTCCACAGTGCGTTTCCTGTTTGACTGGAGAGAAAACAACCTTACACCTGATGTGTCTTCTATATCCTCAAAGAAAAATCAGGTGGAGTCAGAGAGCAGCAGTTTGTGGGGATCACAGCGGTGCTTTTTGTCGAGGAAGAAAGTGCTGTATTTTCTGTGCAGGCGGGTTTGTGGAAGAGAACTTTTATGAATAGATAAATAGAAAGAAATGATTTCAGTGGCCCTGACCTTCTTTCTCTCCGTTACAACAAACCTGCACTTTACAGGGAAAAGAGTTTGTGTCTGAGTTCAGGGACTCAGGGGCGTGGATATGCATTTGCTCGGTAAAATAACAGTGAGTTAGCAGAATGTGTAGACTGCAGCATTAAGAGAAAACACCCTGCAGTGACCTTTACCTCCCTGTGTTAAATGAAAACGCTCTGTTCTTCCTTCATCTCCATCGTTTCATCTTCACTCTGTTTTTCATTGTTTGATTTTGTTCTTCATGATCTCCGTCTCTCCTCTCCTCTCTCCACGCTGGAGTTTCTTTTATCATGAAAAACCTTTTGTGATACATAAACAAGTCTTCTAAACACTCAGGGCGACAGCAGTTTCAAAACAAAACCCATGTGAAATTAAAGATGCAACACTCCCTCAACCATGAAATTGTATCTGAGGGAGCTGAATTAAACACCTTTCAGGCAACAGTCTGCTGTGGCTGCTGAATCCTGCTGAACACAGTGGAATGAACAGGTTTCAGTAACTGTTATGGTTAACTGGAAAATATTTCATTTCTGCTGCATTTGCAGCAATAAAAGAAAATGTTGGTGTTTTAGTTTCATGGGCAAATTATGTCACTTCAAACTAAATCTCTGTAGACAAACAGTGGGAAACAGAATTAAAACCCTGAATTGGATAAATCCATCAGGGAATATACCAGACACAGGTTTAATTAACGAACAACACTGTTTTACATGTGTGTGTTTTAGAAAATGTGGTCGGACATTTCTTCTCCATGAATCTGTTTCTGAAGGAGCTGAAAATCTTTCAGACTTGTTTCCAGCAGGCAGAGAGCGGCCGCCTCATCAGGACCCCGCTCTGCAGTCAGGACCCCGCTCTGCAGTCAGGATGCGTGGATGCAGGAGATCAAAGCCTGAACACATCGGCTGCTGTCCCCTGCACCGAGGCTCGGCGTGGGGCCTCATCTGAGCCGAGCGGGGAGAAGTCGTTTCCGCCTCATGAACTGCAGCCTGAGCTCTGCAGGAGAATACAGCAGAGTTTATCAGGAGATGTTCAGCAGCTCACACTGGTGAGCCGAGACCAAACTCGTGCACTGAGCTGTACAGTGTGTTGAGCAGAGTGGATGAACTATACAGCCAGCAGACAGGAAGAGAGGAAACATACATGTTGAAGTTTTGGTGAGAAATCACTGAAAATAAAAGACGTGTGACGCCGGCCGTCTCACAGCGAGGCTCAGTCTGTTGTGTGTTTATCTGGAGGAAGGTCAGAGCGTCACGTGGAAACACCGTCCTCATCTCCTCATTGTCCTTCTGTCCTCATGCTGGATGAAATCAGAGACAGTGGATGTCCCAGTGTTCTTACCTGTAGGGTGGTGTTGTATTCACAGGTGTATTACAGGTGTGTATCAGCCTGTATGAAGAGACAAATGTGTTGAACTCACTGATGTGGCTGTGGAAGGTTTTTCATACTGAGGGTCCTGATTCAAAACCAAAGAGTGACTCCTGAAACAGAAACGCTCACCTTCACCTCCTGATTGGTTCGTATCAGCCACGACCGCCAGTGACTGAAACACACAGAGTAGACGGTCATGACCGGTCATGTGATCTGTGTCTTCAGTCGTGTTGGTCTGGATGGAGCCACAGTCCACTCTGATGGTACAGTGGTGATACAGAGTGGAGCGTCTTCCTTCACAAAGGATCTTTGGCTGAGTTTAGACAAACCAACACCTTGTATCATGAAGCAGTTTCTGGTTTTAACTGCTGATGGTGATGTGAAGCTGCTGCCTGATGGTTTCTACACTCAGCTTCCTCTGTGTATGTTTCCAACATGTCTCAGTGTGAGGTCCTTTATGTTTGTATTACCTGTGCAGGTGGGGGCGGAGCTCCTCTGACTGAACCCTGCAGGTGAAACTGGAGGCAAAAACCTGAGAGAACAAATTCTCCTCCGTCTCCAACAGCTGCTGACAGAGAGTGTTATTTCTGTCACTGACAGCTCTGTAAATCAGCTTTATAATGTTATTCCCTCGTCCTGTAAATCTGCTTTTAATGCAGCCGCCAAAAATCCCTGCACATCGCAAAGCTACGAGCAAAAGTCTTATCAAACTTCTGAGCTGCTCAGACCATCGCTCCCAGAAATAACTGCAGCAGCCTCGGCCTGTCACAGCACTCCTCACTGAAGTTATTTACCCAGAGAGAGAGGAGAGGGAGGGAGGGAGAGAGAGAGGGAGGGAGAGAGAGGGAGGGAGGGAGAGAGGGAGGGAGAGAGGGAGAGAGAGGGAGGGAGAGAGAGGGAGGGAGAGAGGGAGGGAGAGAGGGAGGAGGGAGAGAGGAGAGGGAGGAGAGAGGGAGGGAGGGAGAGAGGGAGGGAGAGAGGAGAGGAGGGAGGGAGAGAGGGAGGAGAGAGGGAGAGAGAGGAGGAGGGAGAGAGGGAGGAGAGAGAGAGGGAGGGAGGAGAGAGGGAGGGAGAGAGAGAGGGAGAGAGGGAGAGAGGGAGGGAGAGAGGGAGAGGGAGGGAGAGAGAGAGGAGGGAGAGAGGGAGAGAGAGAGGGAGGGAGAGAGGGAGGGAGACACTTCGTTGGATGGATGGATGGATGGATGGATGGGTGGGTGGGCACAGGGAGTCGGGGGGATGATGAAAGACAGAGGAAGGACTCAGGGTTGATGCTGCTGTAGTTTTAGTTTTAGGTCAGACTGGACTCACTGTCTGTGGAGGACTCAGTGACAGATCAGGGGTCGTATTCAGAAAACATCCTGAGGCTAAAAGAAGCTCTGAACTGGCTGAGGTCTAAGAATAAGCAGCGGCTCAGTCCTAACTTCTGGTGTGAGAGTGACTCTCAAAGTGTCTTAGCTCTAAAAGCAGGTCATGAATCATTGAGACGTGCTGACAGTCAGTCAGTGCTGCAGGAAGCTCATCACGTCACTGTTGAGGAAAAATACAAAGAGTCAGAACTTTGAATTCAATTTAATTTGATGAAAACATGTTGAAACTTAGTTTTCTGTTTTAATTCTTTAATAACTTTACAGATGGATTTTTATTATAAACGGTTGTGTTTGCCCACAGAGGTTTTTATTTGTATTAACATCCATAACTGTAACTGTGACTGTTACAGTCAGTTAAACAGTTAAACAGTCAGTTAAACAGTTAAACAGTCAGTTAAACAGTTAAACAGTCAGTTAAACAGGTCAGCTGGGAAAAGAGAACTTGTCCTTTTCTTGTCTGATTCACTGAAAAAGCTTCACCTCAGAACTTTTTCCCTTCAGAAAATGTCCATGCTTTTCCTCCTCTTTGTCCTTATCAGCTGCTGAATATCAGAGCGGAGCTTGGCAGTAAATTGAGTGAGGCCTCTGCATGTTGTTGAAGTGAGTTGAGAAGTTTTTTTAGTGTGTAAAGGGGAAGTCAGGACAAAGTGAAAAGCCATTAGTATTCCAGCTCTCGCTGCAGCCAGACTCCTGTGGGAGTGGAGGAAAACCCACAGCACGCTGGTAACAACACAACACACACACAGCAGGGGTCAGTGTTTGGACTACAAACATGGAGCTGACGTGACAATGTATGAGACATTGTAAACGTCAGCCTTTATTAGAGTCCAGACAGTAAATGAGTGGTCATGGTGTAAACTGAGCAGAGAGTGAATCTGAAGCTTTAATAAGATCTAAGATGAATTCATTCATTTAATGTTTGTGTTTTTGTTCTGTGTTTAAAAGTACAGACTCTTCTTCTTCTGAAGGAGCCGGGAGCTTCACCTGAACCTGAACCTGCTGCAGCTCTGAGTACAGACCTACCCGCACCTTTTGTCCCTCCTCTCTCTCCGTACTTTGTCTCAGCACCTGTCGGGTGTTCGCAGTCGTTTGTTTCTGGTAAACTCTTCTCTTAGCTCACAGAACATTTGTCTGTAAGTACGAAGTGATAACAGTTGAAACTTTACTCAACTACTGAACCTCTGAAGTACTTTACTTATATTTTCATTTTCTTCTGTTTCATCCTTTCACTTCACGATATTTAACTTTCGTTACGTTGCAAACTTCTGTCACTAATGCAGATATAATAAAGTCTGACCTATATTATAAAGTTAGATCAAATTCAGGAATCGATCATCTCCACCTTCATCAGCTGCAACATTAAACTGATGAACACATGAACGCAGCAGCACAGTGATATATGACTCTGAATGGGCCATAATGAGTTTTTTATTCATGAAGAATCATTTTTATGAATGAATCAACTCATTGTTTGAGCTGTAAACTAACCTGTTATCTGTCATCAGCAGCAGTTAATAAATATAGAAATGAATGGGTTATAAAATACATGAATAAATGAAGTCTGTTGGCAGTTCAATGTATAAGTAGTTAAACATAACTAAATTAATGTTTAAATATTTCTTTCTCTTTATTTGTTTCAGGATGAGATCTGTTCCTCAGTCAGTCCCCTGAACGCCTCGTCAGGAAACACAGGGATGACGCCATGTTGGTGACTTCACCAGCTCAGCACCACGATCCACAGGACCAGGACCAGGATCAGGACTAAGCCCAGGGTTAGGACTCCAGTTCAGGGTGAGACAGGTTCAGAGTGATTGTGTAGATTTGTGTAGTCCAGTCTGTGTCTGTGTGTTGGTCTTTAGATAAACCCCATGTTGGACTATGAGTAGTGTCACTTCATGCTGCACTCACAGCAGCTGGATTCAGAGTATTTACAGTCAGTAATAGTCCCTCTAACCCCCTGAGCCTGTCTGAGGAGACATCAGAGTCTCTAAGCCAGTTAGCTGCAGACAGCCAGAGACCTGAGAGTCTGTCTCACTGATCCAACCCTGTGCTCATGTTTAATAAAAAGGTAGAGGCTTGATTCTACTGTAACATTAAAGCTGTGTCTTCAGAAGTAAAGAAGTGACCAGCTGTGAAACAGATGTTCTCCTGGAGCTTCACAGCCTCCTGTGTTGCTGCTGTTGGTCTGTACCTGCAGCAGCTTCATACGAACACTGTGTTACCAGGCTGAGATGAGTGTGAGTTCTCAGGCTGGAGCTGCAGCAGAGATCACATGGGCAGAAGAAGAGCTGTGATTGGTCAGTGTGGTTTGTTTGATGATGGAGGAGGTCGGGGGTGAACGTGAAACTGTTTGAACCTCTGCGTCAGGAAGAGTTTTTATGTGATTCATGAATACGACGTGAAGTTTTCACTAAGACTGTTTAAAGCTTAGACGGCCATTTTGGCTCCTTTGACCCAGGAGCTGCTGCTCCCTGCATGTTGGTGACTCTGATTCACATCCTGCAGCCTCCTGTCTGTCCTGTATATACTGTAGATATACTGTAGATATGAGAGCCAGGTCCTCAGGTGTTACAGGAGCACACCTGCACTGCTCTTAGCGTGTGTTGCCATGGTAACGGCAGCTCTGACACACCTGAGTGTTTCCATGAGTGAAGCCTGAGTCCTCAGGGTTCAGTCTGTTACATCAGTCACAGTGACTCTTTCTCACTGTGTAACTCTGTCCATTGTTCCCAACATAGGGTCAGGACCCTCCAGAGGTCACCAGATAATCTGAGGGGTCGTCACATGACTCATGGGACTCAGCTCAGTTTCTCTGATTTTTGGTGAAATATTGAATCATAAACTGAAATGAAAACGCTCAGTGAGGAAGCACTGCTCCAGTCTTTCATTAGTTTAGAAGCTTGTCGTTGTGTTCTTCATGTGAAACCCTGAGATGAACAGTAACAGTAGCTGTAGCTGTCAGATAACGGAGTGCAGTAGAAGCAGGTCTGTTTTACAGCTGTGTGTTGAAGCACTTCCTGGTTCACTCAGGGTGAACAGACTGAGTCTTTGGAGGATGGAGCGTCGCTCTGACGAGGGTCTGCTCTAACATCAGCCTCATGGACACGTCGACAGATTTATCAGACGCATCGTGACCCAGGTCCAGACCTCAGCGACCTCTCAGCTACTCCTGAGTAGAGGTTTTACCCGGAGTACTCAGGTAAATGTACTCAGTTACTCTCAGCTCAGCTCCTCCTGGTGTTGAGCAGAGCGGCCTCAGTGACAGTCGTTTGGCGTCGCTCCTCCTCAGCTCCTGGAACAATCCCGCTCTCTCTGTTCGCTGTGCGGTCGCCATCCATCACCGGCGGCCGGTGGGTGCCCGGGCGACATTGTGTTTATGCAACTTAAAGAGCTTTTCTCTGCCCCGCCACAGTGATGTATCGCCCAGGAGCCCAGAACAGATGATGTGTGCAGTGGGAGGAGAGGAGAATGGATGAGGCGAGCTGGATGCACCTCGCTGGGAGAATGTGTCGATATTCATGTTAATAACAACAGAGAGTGGAGGGCTGCGATGAAACGGCTGAGGCTGTGGTTTGTGGAAGATTTAGAGGCTGTTACAGGAACTGTGTCAGTGTTAATGCTGATGACAGAGAGCAGAGGTGCGCAGGTGTTTCACAGGTCTGAGGCTGATTCCAGCTGGTTCAGGTTAAACAGGTAAAGTGTCTCTAAATGAACTCAGTTACCTGAGCTGCAGAGAGGACACAGAACATTTAGATGATGACACGGTGTGATGGTGATGTTCCTTATCTACACTCACCTGGATCTACACTCACCTGGTTCGACAGCCTTTTGGCTGAGAGCCTCTGAGCTTCTCCTTCAGTCTCTACTAATTACTACTGACTGACTGACTGACTGACTGACTGGGCAGCAGGTCGTCTCACATTTTCATATGCACACAGTTCATCTGTAAGTCATTAATACTAATAGGTTCAACATCCTCTTCCTCCTCCTCCTCCTCTTCTTCTGTCTCCTCCTCCTCCTCCTCCTCTTCTTGTCTCCCTCCTCCTCCTCCTCTGAGAACCTTTCAGTTTTTAACTCGAGTATTAACAAAAGCAGAATGTCAGTCGACTAATCTGCTCAGTCTTCCTCTGCTCTCTCTCTCTCTTCCAGTCTTCCTCCTAAAATACAGAGCTGGGGGGGTGGTGGGGGTGGTGGTGGTGGTTAATAACTTGCTTTGCTCTGGATGCTTTAAATTGGTTTCCACTGACACCTGCTATCTCTCAGCTGATAGCAGAGAGGACCTCATCAAGTGTAAAGACACTGATGGTGTGGAGCTGAACCCCCCCACACGTACGCAGATTTTATTGTTGTCGTGTCAAAGCCCAGAGTTTTGTTCCTGGTCCGGTGGCGATGTCGCCTTTCAGCTCTGCAGCTCTGTCACTTTTCAGCCGCCCTTGATGCCTTGTTAAGATAACCCATTCAGCTCTATTCAGGCTGTTTAATTGCTTCGCCACGAGGTCGGCTTATCTCAAATTAGACGCTCAAATATTGAAATATTTGTCATTACCAGGTTTCTTTTTTAGGCAGAAAGGGAAGATAATCCAGCGCAGGGCAGCAGAGGAAATGATGGACGTCCAACAAAAGGAGACAGAGTTAAAGGTGCAGGACACTGAAAATCATTTCTTCAGGCTTAACGTACTCAGCATGTGTGTCCTCTGGTTTACTGTTGATGCTTTAAAGCTTTCTCAGGTTTAAACCAGGTCTACATATGAACACTGTTCCTCTCTAATGTGATGTTAACAGAAAGTCCCAGTTTCTCTGTGATGAGTTCACTTTCCAGGAAATATGTCGACAAAACCCAGAAATATTCTGATGATCAGAAAGAGAAATGACTAAATCCATTTGTCTTTACAGCTCAGAAACATGTGGTTCATCATGTGCTTTGTTGTTTGTGAGGTGACACAGGAAAAACGTGAGAAGAGAGGAAATGAAATGTAACTGTTAGCATCTGCATTTATTGATGATCAGTTTGTACATTGATTATATGATCAGAATGTCTTATTATTAACAGCCTTTATTTATTGTTCAACAGCCCTGTGTGATTCCTGTTTGGTCAGAGTCCACAGACAGTGGTTCTAACATCCTGGGTAGTAAAGTTATTTAATGGAAATGATTGTATAGTTAAACTGTGTGATTCCTCCACATGTCACAAAGCAGGCTGCACAGGAGGACGACGAATTTTAGGAACAATCCTGGAGAACTGGAACAAGGTTGCCCTCATTTGCACTGGTGATATCAGTTTGAAATGACTGCGTGTGCCACAGCTGTTCTGAACAAACTCATGTCTTTTATGAGTGAAAATGTTTTCAGACACTAATCTGTACAAAAGAAACTGTCAGTGTGTAAATCGTCGTCATGTCGAAGATCACAGATGGAGCTGGACCTGCAGCACCTCCACCTGACACTCCATCAGTGATCATCTTCTGTGGACTGTTTAATAAAATAAATACATGGATGAATAATAATTACATGTATTTATCCTGAATGTAGCTGTGGAAAACGGTGAACACAACACTGCACATATGAAGATGCCTTATGAATATTAAAAAAAAAAAAAGATTTGTAAAGTCTTAGTAATAACTTTACCTGCCAACTCATAGTTACAGGACATACAATTAATGAATTAATGTTCAACATGAATTAACCACGTTACCGTTTCACACTGTCTTATTTTTGAAACGTAATCTGATGGTTGCTGTTGTCATATGTATAAATACATCCATGGTTTAAAGCCAGGCTAAGCTCCAAATACATGATGGATATATTTTAAGACCAATCAGGGGCGGTTGCTAGGCGGAAGAATCGACCGGCCAATCAGCGTTTTTCTGCCAGCTGGCTTACGTAAGTCGTCATTGACCGGGACGTATCTCCTCATTGGTCCTGACCTTCTGGGAGGAGCTCAGAGGGGCGGAGAAAGGAAGTGGGAAACAGATTTAAACCAGCCCTCGAACCGTCGCCTCTGTTTGCCAGTGCTGTTAGAAAACGTCGTTACCCGAGAGTCTGGATGCTACAACAAACTCTAGTGCTGCTTTGTATCGAACATGAGTGAGACTGGAGCTGAAAACAACTGCGGCGCGAAGGTAAGGCAGACAGTTTAGCGGCTAGCGTTAGCATGAGCCTTATCGGAGGGCATTAGCGGCTAGTGTTAGTATTAACGTTGTCGCAGAGCGTTAGCGGCTAGTGTTAGCATGAGCCTTGTCGGAGGGCATTAGCGGCTAGTGTTAGCATTAACGTTGTTGGAGAGCGTTAGCATTAGCATCGAGCGTTAGCATTAGCCTTATCTTTTAAATGTCTTTGGGGCTTTTCTCCTTCTGGTCGTCGTGTTATTTCGTGGGATAAAGTGTGTTTGTTTGTGTTTGTGTGTGAGCTGTGGAGGGAGGTAACTGTAACTGTAACTGTTCGGTCTGTTTGTCTGTTACACCTCCGTTAGCATCTCGTTACTCTGCAGACACGTTACTGCTTGTGTGTCTGTAGCTTTGTGGTAGTAATCTGTCTGTAGCCATCCCCTTCTGTATATTGATTAGAAATTAGAAATATAGACTTGAGACTTTATTGAGCTCCGCTTTGAGTTAAATCCAAGCTTAAAAACTGTATTTTAACTCTGTGCTCCTCCACAAACTTCAAACCTCGAGTAGGTCACAGTGTTAAAAATTATTATACAAGCTATTTAAACATTCCTCTCTGAGATCAGTCACAGAAATAATTTCTTCACCTCAACACTCGCAGTGGGATTGTTAAGGTTCTAGTGTTTAGTTTGACGTAGCGCTGCTTGCTATCAGGAAAACATGCGATGGTCGATATCACTGCTGAATATTGTGATAATGAACACATACCTCAGTGAACAGTGAGCAGGCTTTGCTGACACTGAGAAAATGAAAAGCATCACAGGATGACTTTAAGTCATAGCCCTGGTCCCACCACTGTAACCACTGGCCCGGGAACATCACTTTTAATTTGGCAGATAACAGTAAATGTTCCCTCTTAAAGAAGAAAATGGTTCTTCTGCTGCTCTCTGCCTCTTCACACACAACCTGTGTGTGGCGCTGTTCTCATGGGGTCAAAGCCTGAGCAGCGCACTGCTGTCTGAGAATCCCAACAATAAACACATGATTATATTATACATATTTCTGCTTGTCTCCCACTGTCATCAGGTCAGCCCAATGTGCTTCCACATCTACAGTACTCAGCAGATCAGAGAAGATAACATGTCATTCCTTCACTGTGAGCACTTTACTGTGACACCTTGTTAATAACACGTTAGCCGGTATATGCCGGCTTTCGGCCGGTATCATGAGTTGTTGACCGACAGGTGAAAACACCAGCAGCCAAAATGTCCGGTGAAAATTTCTGCCAAATGAATAGTCTGTTGTGTGATGTATAAAATGTGTTGATCACTGAGAGGGAAACTTATTTTGGACTTCACTGATGCGGACACTGTGCACTGTGTGTGTGTATATATATTCCCACATGTCTGAGACATCCCAGTGGGAGTTCAGTCGAGCTGACTATTTTATATAAGTTACATTTGTTGAATCATAACGTTTGTGCTCTATTGTCTAAGCTGTTAAATAGCTGCTTAACGCACGAGTCCGGTTGTTGGTCTATATGAACGGACATGTTGACCGTCAGAAAAACCTCAGTTTATAGCATCTACACAGGGGGCGGCGTCTGGGGCAGAACGGCTCCATCTGATTGGACAAACATGTTGACAAGTAGAGCGTGAATGCACAGCACATGGGAATATACCAGTTACCATAGTTCAAGCAGTCTTTGCTATATGCACATTGGTACATTTCAATATATCGTGCAGCCCTAGTTTTCAGTGTTGTATTCTTGTCCGCTGTTCAGAGTTTGGAGGTGAACTGTCTTTATTAATGAGCTTCTTTGTTTTTCAGTGTTTTCCAGGTTTACTGGTTCAGCTGCTGCAGCCTGGACACAAACACCAACTCTCAGCTGACAACAGGTATGTATCCTGAAGATTTACCCAGTCTGAAAAACATGTGTTGACGAGCTGAATTATTAATGTTGTGACAGTGTTATTGTCCTGTATTGAATATAATAATATCTGATTAAATTGTCAGAAAATAGTTAGAATCATTTCTGCCTGTGAACTGAAGTAGAATTCAAAATACCACGAGTTAAAACATTTACTGAAGTTAGTTTCCATTCTGCAGTTCACAGAAATAGACACGATTCCTCCAGTGATTAGTTGACAGTTAATGAAAGAAATGTAAAATTTCAGATCATTTTGGTTCATTGTCATGTGACAGTAAATGTTTGTTAAATGTTGTGGATCAGCTGTGATGATGAATATTTCTCTGTGTTTTCATGGTTAAACTGTTGGTGAGGAATAGGTAGTAATGTATTGATCATTTTCCTTTGTATGTTTCTCTGATTTCCTCCAGGTGTCACCACTTTGTCCATGACATCGTCCGTGATCACAGAGACATTGTCCATGATCACAGAGAGTCTTTGAACAATGAAGAAGTTGTTTGAGACCAGGACAGAGGCCTCCAGGTAATTCACAAACAGCTTTACATCAACTGTCCAACACAGAGCACTGACATTATAGATCTGCAGTAACTGATCTGAGGTCTGACAGTTTGATTTGTCACAAATAGACTGAACTTATTATTTAAGTCTGTTCATGAATGTTCAGTCAGTTCTCTCTCTCATTAGTGCAACAAATCATAAAACTGTGAGGAACTCATTCTGCTGTCAGAGTTAGTTCAGACTGTAACTGGAATCTTTCCAAAGCTGATTTAACTCTTGGACTAGTTCTGATTAGTCCAGAACCAGTTAGTCCACACTCTGGTGTCTTTGTAGGTTTACGGTCTTTTACTTCTCTGTCTTTTGACAGTTTGAAGTTCAATACCCAGAAACACTCTGTGCTTTTATTTTGATGTGTTAAAAGTCACATCTTTATATTAATGTTTGTTGTGTTTTTCTCCACAGGATTCAAACTTGAACCATTAAACCACAGAGAGAAGAGACAGACGTGAAGACATTTCCAGAAGGTCAGTGTTAGTTTATTCCTTTCAGTCTGACTGTCATTATCTCAGCTGCAGTAACTTGTCAGTTTTAATTGGTCTTAATTAGTATTTTTCAATAATGTAAAATGCAGCTCTAAGAATTAAGTATGAAGCCTGTAAAATAGAAACTTAAATAAATGTCTAAACAAGTCAAACCCATAAAAAGTTAAGTACAAAACCTTTAAAGATTAATATAAACCGTCAACCTAAAATATGTCTGAATAATGACCATAAAACCTTTTAAAAGTTAAGCATGAAACCATAGAAAATTAATGTAGTAACTTCCATAGATGAACATGTCTGCGCAGCATCTCTGTGATTGTTAACTGTTTGTGAGACAGTTATTAATTAAATACTACATATTATACTTTGGAAAATGTGCCAATGACTGCATTACGTATGGTACACTTGAACAACAGGAGATCAACATTTGACAGCAGTTAGATGATGGAGGTCTTTGGTTAACAGCTTTGTAACACTTATTTTCTTTCATCCACTTCAGGTCTTCAGCTGCTCATCTAATCATCTTCTCCTGCAGAGACAAGAACATGTGTTAATCAGACAGAATTTAACAGTGGTCGATAAACATGAACTGTGACTTACATACAGCTATTGAAACTGCTTTACTGCACAGTACTTAACAAGGTAAATGAAAATCTAAAATTCAAACCTATGAGAGAGTTTTTGCCTTTCCTTATGTTTCTTTTCAGAAATTATTATACTAAAATGATTTAAGAATAATCTTACATCTTAACTTTGTTTTCCAGACAGACACACACACCTCTACACAGCATTTGTGGGTTAACTTAGAGTTTTACTTGTATTTTCCTATTTCAAACAGTGCAAAATCAATACTCAAATCCAATCTACTACTGTGTACATAGTCCTGTTTATATCATTCCTTACTTTCTATTTCTCCTGTTGCATTACTGAATTTCCCAGCTGTGGGACTAATAAATACTTCAAAACACTGAACATTTTGCTAGTCTGTTGAATATTTTTAGACTGAGGCCACTTGTAAATCAAACGTTTTTGACGCTACATACTATACTATGACATTTTTAGGTGACTTTTGACTTTTTTGACCGTTTTTGATGCCATACTATACTATGACTTTTTAAGGTGATTTTTGATGCCATACTATACTATGACTTTTTAGGTGATTTTTGATGCCATACTATACTATGACTTTTTTTGACCATTTTTGATGCCATACTATACTATGACTTTTTTAGGTGATTTTTGATGCCATACTATAATATGACTTTTTTAGGTGATTTTTGATGCCATACTATACTATGACATTTTTAGGTGATTTTTGATGCCATACTATACTATGACTTTTTTTGACCATTTTTGATGCCATACTATACTATGACTTTTTTAGGTGATTTTTGACATTTTTGACCATTTTTGATGCCATACTATACTATGACTTTTTTTGACCGTTTTTGATGCCATACTATACTATGACTTTTTTTGACCATTTTTGATGCCATACTATACTATGACTTTTTTAGGTGATTTTTTGATGCCATACTATACTATGACTTTTTTGATTTTTGATGCCATACTATACTATGACTTTTTAGGTGATTTTTGATGCCATACTATACTATGACTTTTTTTGACCATTTTTGATGCCATACTATACTATGACTTTTTTAGGTGATTTTTGATGCCATACTATACTATGACTTTTTTAGGTGATTTTTGATGCCATACTATACTATGACATTTTTTAGGTGATTTTTGATGCCATACTATACTATGACTTTTTTTTGACCATTTTTGATGCCATACTATACTATGACTTTTTTAGGTGATTTTTTTGACCATTTTTGATGCCATACTATACTATGACTTTTTTTGACCGTTTTTGATGCCATACTATACTATGACTTTTTTTGACCATTTTTGATGCCATACTATACTATGACTTTTTTGTGATTTTTGACATTTTTGACCGTTTTTGATGCCATACTATACTATGACTTTTTATAGGTATTTTTGATGCCATACTATACTATGACTTTTTTAGGTGATTTTTGATGCCATACTATACTATGACTTTTTTTGACCGTTTTTGATGCCATACTATACTATGACATTTTTTAGGTGATTTTTGATGCCATACTATACTATGACTTTTTTTGACCGTTTTTGATGCCATACTATACTATGACTTTTTTTGACCATTTTTCATGCCATACTATACTATGACTTTTTTAGTGATTTTTGATGCCATACTATACTATGACTTTTTTTGACCGTTTTTGATGCCATACTATACTATGACTTTTTTTGACCGTTTTTGATGCCATACTATACTATGACTTTTTTAGGTGATTTTTGACATTTTTGACCGTTTTTGATGCCATACTATACTATGACTTTTTTAGGTGATTTTTGATGCCATACTATACTATGACTTTTTTTGATTTTTGATGCATACTATATATGACTTTTTTAGGTGATTTTTGATGCCATACTATATATGACTTTTTTAGTGATTTTTGATGCCATACTATAATATGACTTTTTTAGGTGATTTTTGATGCCATACTATACTATGACTTTTTTATGATTTTTGATGCCATACTATAATATGACTTTTTAGGTGATTTTTGATGCCATACTATACTATGACTTTTTTTGATTTTTGATGCCATACTTTTTAATTTTGATGCCATACTATACTATGACATTTTGATGCATACTATACTATGACTTTTTTTATTTTTGATGCTGATTTTTGTTTTTGACCATTTTTGATGCCATACTATACTATGACTTTTTTAGGTTTTTGATGCCATACTATACTATGACTTTTTTTAGGTGATTTTTGATGCCAACTATACTATGACTTTTTTAGGTGATTTTTTGATGCCATACTATACTATGACTTTTTTGGTGATTTTTTGATGCCATACTATACTATGACTTTTTTTGACCGTTTTTGATGCCATACTATATTATGACTTTTTTTGATTTTGATTTTTTGACCATTTTTGATGCCATACTATACTATGACTTTTTTAGGTAATTTTTGATGATACTATGACTTTTTAGGTGATTTTTGATGCCATACTATACTATGACTTTTTTAGGTGATTTGATGCCATACTATACTATGACATTTTTTGGTGATTTTGATGGACTTTTTTTTTTTGATGCCATACTACTATGACTTTTTTGACCGTTTTTGATGCCATACTATACTATGACTTTTTTAGGTGATTTTTGACTTTTTTTGACGATTTTTTGATGCCATACTATACTATGACTTTTTTGACCGTTTTTGATGCCATACTATACTATGACTTTTTTTGCCGTTTTTGATGCCATACATACTATGACTTTTTTTGACCATTTTTGATGCCATACTATACTATGACATTTTTAGGTGATTTTTGATGCCATAATACTATGACTTTTTTTGACCATTTTTGATGCCATACTATACTATGACTTTTTTAGGTGATTTTTGACATTTTTTGACCGTTTTGATGCCATACTATACTATGATTTTTACGATTTTTGACATTTTTGACCATTTTTGATGCCATACTATACTATGACTTTTTTTGATTTTTGATGCCATACTATACTATGACATTTTTTGGTGATTTTTGATGCCATACTATACTATGACTTTTTTGATGCATACTATGACTTTTTTAGGTGATTTTTTTATGCCATACTATACTATGACTTTTTTTGACATTTTTGATGCCATACTATACTATGACTTTTTTAGGTGATTTTTTATGCCATACTATACTATGACTTTTTTAGGTGATTTTTGATGCCATACTATACTATGGTGATTTTTGATGCCATACTATACTATGATTTTTTAGGTGATTTTTGATGCCATACTATACTATGACTTTTTTGATTTTTGATGCCATACTATACTATGACTTTTTTTGACCGTTTTGATGCCATACTATACTATGACATTTTTTTGACATTTTTGATGCCATACTATACTATGACTTTTTTTGACCATTTTTGATGCCATACTATACTATGACTTTTTTGTATTTTTGATGCCATACTATACTATGACTTTTTTAGGTGATTTTTGATGCCATACTATACTATGACTTTTTTTGACCATTTTTGACCATACTATACTATGACTTTTTTGATGACTATGACTTTTTTTGATTTTTGATGCCATACTATACTATGACTTTTTTTGATTTTTGTTTTTGATGCCATACTATACTATGACTTTTTTTGACATTTTTGATGCCATACTATACTATGACTTTTTTGATTTTTATGCCATACTATACTATGACTTTTTTAGGTGATTTTTGATGCCATACTATACTATGACTTTTTTTGACCATTTTTGATGCCATATACTATGACTTTTTTTGATGCCATACTATACTATGTTTTTGACCATGCCATACTATGACTTTTTTTGACCATTTTTGATGCCATACTATACTATGACTTTTTTGGTGATTTTTGATGCCATACTATACTATGACTTTTTTCATTTTTGATGCCATACTATACTATGACTTTTTTAGGTGATTTTTGATGCCATACTATACTATGACTTTTTGGTGATTTTTGATGGTGATTTTTGATGCCATACTATACCATTTTTGATGCCATACTATACTATGACTTTTTTGGTGATTTTTGTGACTTTTTTGTTTTGATGCCATACTATACTATGACTTTTTTGATTTTTTGATGCCATACTATACTATGACTTTTTTAGGTGATTTTTGATGCCATACTATACTATGACTTTTTTAGGTGATTTTTGATGCCATACTATACTATGACATTTTTGATGCCATACTATACTATGACTTTTTTGACCATTTTTGATGATACTATACTATGACTTTTTTAGGTGATTTTTGATGCCATACTATACTATGACTTTTTTGGTGATTTTTGATGCCATACTATACTATGACTTTTTTTGACCTTTTTGATGCCATACTATACTATGACTTTTTTTGATTTTTGATGCCATACTATACTATGACTTTTTTTTTGATTTTTGATGCCATACTATACTATGACTTTTTTGGGTGATTTTTGATGCCATACTATACTATGACTTTTTTTTGATTTTTGATGCCATACTATACTATGACTTTTTTGATTTTTGATGCCATACTATACTATGACTTTTTTGGTGATTTTGATGCCATACTATACTATGACTTTTTTTTTTTTGATTTTTGATGCCATACTATACTATGACTTTTTTTTTTGATTTTTGATGCCATACTATACTATGACTTTTTTTTGATTTTTGATGCCATACTATACTATGACTTTTTTAGGTGATTTTTGATGCCATACTATACTATGACTTTTTTTGACCATTTTTGATGCCATACTATACTATGACTTTTTTTGATTTTTGATGCCATACTATACTATGACTTTTTTTTGATTTTTGATGCCATACTATACTATGACTTTTTTGATTTTTTGATGCCATACTATACTATGACTTTTTTGGGTGATTTTTGATGCCATACTATACTATGACTTTTTTGATTTTTGATGCCATACTATACTATGACTTTTTTTGATTTTTGATGCCATACTATACTATGACTTTTTTTGATTTTGATGCCATACTATACTATGACTTTTTTATGATTTTTGATGCCATATATACTATGACTTTTTTTGAATTTTTGATGCCATACTATACTATGACTTTTTTGATTTTTTGATTTTGATGCCATACTATACTATGACTTTTTTTGACCATTTTTGATGCCATACTATACTATGACTTTTTTTGATTTTTTTTGACTATGACTTTTTTTTTGATTTTTGATGCATACTATACTATGACTTTTTTTGATTTTGATGCCATACTATACTATGACTTTTTTTTTTTTGATGCCATACTATACTATGACTTTTTTTGACCGTTTTTGATGCCATACTATACTATGACTTTTTTTTTTTTTTGATGCCATACTATACTATGACTTTTTTGACTTTTTGATGCCATACTATACTATGACTTTTTTTTGATTTTTGATGCCATACTATACTATGACTTTTTTTTGACCATTTTTGATGCCATACTATACTATGACTTTTTTTTTTTGATGCATACTATACTATGACTTTTTTTTGTTTTTGATGCCATACTATACTATGACTTTTTTTTGATTTTTGATGCCATACTATACTATGACTTTTTTTTTTTGATGATGATTTTTGATGTGACCATACTATACTATGACTTTTTTTGATGCTATACTATGACTTTTTTGATGATTTTGATGCCATACTATACTATGACTTTTTTGACCATTTTTGATGCCATACTATACTATGACTTTTTTTGATTTTTGATGCCATACTATACTATGACTTTTTTTGATTTTTGATGCCATACTATACTATGACTTTTTTGACCGTTTTTGATGCCATACTATACTATGACTTTTTTGATTTTGAATACTATACTATGACTTTTTTGATTTTTGATGCCATACTATGACCTTTTTGATGCCTACTATACTATTTTTTGATTTTTGATGCCATACTATACTATGACTTTTTTGATTTTTTGATGCCATACTATACTATGACTTTTTTTTTTTTTTTGATGCCATACTATACTATGACTTTTTTTTTTTGATGCCATACTATACTATGACATTTTTGATGACTATGACTTTTTTTGCTATACTATGACTTTTTTTGATTTTTGATGTGATGTTTTTGATGCCATACTATACTATGACTTTTTTGATTTTTGATGCCATACTATACTATGACTTTTTTTGATTTTTGATGCATACTATATGATTTTTTTGACCGTTTTTGATGCCATACTATACTATGACTTTTTGATGCCATACTATACTATGACTTTTTTTGACCATTTTTGATGCCATACTATACTATGACTTTTTTTAGGTGATTTTGATGCCATACTATACTATGACTTTTTAGGTGATTTTTGATGCCATACTATACTATGACTTTTTTTTTTTGATTTTTGATGCCATACTATACTATGATTTTTTTGTTTTTTGATGCCATACTATACTATGACTTTTTTGGTGATTTTTGATGCCATACTATACTATGACTTTTTTTGTTTGATGCCATACTATACTATGACTTTTTTTTTTTGATGCCATACTATACTATGACTTTTTTGATTTTTGATGCCATACTATACTATGACTTTTTTGATTTTTGATGCCATACTATACTATGACTTTTTTTTTTTGATGCCATACTATACTATGACTTTTTTTGACCATTTTTGATGCCATACTATACTATGACTTTTTGATGCCATACTATACTATGACTTTTTTGATTTTTGATTTTGATGCCATACTATACTATGACTTTTTTGACCATTTTTGATGCCATACTATACTATGACTTTTTGATTTTTGATGCCATACTATACTATGACTTTTTTTGACCGTTTTTGATGCCATACTATACTATGACTTTTTGGTGATTTTTGATGCCATACTATACTATGACTTTTTTTGACTTTTTGATGCCATATACTATGACTTTTTTTGATTTTTGATGCCATACTATACTATGACTTTTTTTTGACCGTTTTTGATGCCATACTATACTATGACTTTTTTGATTTTGATGCCATACTATACTATGACTTTTTTGACCGTTTTTGATGCCATACTATACTATGATTTTTTTGATTTTTGATGCCATACTATACTATGACTTTTTTAGGTGATTTTTGATGATGACTTTTTTTTTTTTGATGCCATACTATACTATGACTTTTTTAGGTGATTTTTGATGCCATACTATACTATGACTTTTTTGATTTTTGATGCCATACTATACTATGACTTTTTTGACTTTTGATGCCATACTATACTATGACTTTTTTTGATTTTTGATGCCATACTATACTTTTTTGATTTTTGATGTTTTTTTTTGATGTATACTATGACTTTTTTTTTTTGATGCCATACTATACTATGACTTTTTTTGTTTTTGATGCCATACTATACTATGACTTTTTTTGACCATTTTTGATGCCATACTATACTATGACTTTTTTTGATTTTTGATGCCATACTATACTATGACTTTTTTTTGATTTTTGATGCCATACTATACTATGACTTTTTTTGACTTTTTTTTGATGCCATACTATACTATGACTTTTTTTGACCATTTTTGATGCCATACTATACTATGACTTTTTTGATTTTTGATGCATACTATACTATGACTTTTTGACTATACTTTTTTTTTGATTTTGATGCCATACTATACTATGACTTTTTTGATTTTTGATGCCATACTATACTATGACTTTTTTTGATTTTTGATGCCATACTATACTATGACTTTTTTTGATTTTTGATTACTATACTATGACTTTTTTATTTTTGATGCCATACTATACTATGACTTTTTTTAGGTGATTTTTGATGCCATACTATACTATGACTTTTTTTTTTTTGATTTTTGATGCCATACTATACTATGACTTTTTTTTGACATTTTTGATGCCATACTATACTATGACTTTTTTAGGTGATTTTTGATGCCATACTATACTATGACTTTTTTTTTTTGATTTTTGATGCCATACTATACTATGACTTTTTTTTTTTTGATGCCATACTATACTATGACTTTTTTTTTGATTTTTGATGCCATACTATACTATGACTTTTTTTTGATTTTTGATGTACTATACTATGACTTTTTTTTTGATTTTGATGATGACTTTTTGATTTTTGATGCCATACTATACTATGACTTTTTTTGATTTTTGATGCCATACTATACTATGACTTTTTTTGTTTTTGATGCCATACTATACTATGACTTTGCTATGACTTTTTTTTTTTTGATGCCATACTATACTATGACTTTTTTTGATTTTGATGCCATACTATACTATGACTTTTTTTTGATTTTTGATGCCATACTATACTATGACTGATTTTTGATGCCATACTATACTATGACTTTTTTTGATTTGATGCCATACTATACTATGACTTTTTTGGTGATTTTTGATGCCATACTATACTATGACTTTTTTTTGATTTTTGATGCCATACTATACTATGACTTTTTTTGATGTTTTTGATTTTGATGCCATACTATACTATGACTTTTTTGATTTTTGATGCCATACTATACTTTTTTGATTTTTTTTGATGCCATACTATACTATGACTTTTTTTGATTTTTGATGCCATACTATACTATGACTTTTTTGATTTTTGATGTATGTTTTTTGATGCCATACTATACTATGACTTTTTTTGATTTTTGATGCCATACTATACTATGACTTTTTGACATACTATACTATGACTTTTTTTGATGATTTTTGATGCCATACTATACTATGACTTTTTTTTGTTTTGATGCCATACTATACTATGACTTTTTTTTTTGATGTTTTTTTTTGATTTTGATGCCATACTATACTATGACTTTTTGATTTTTGATGCCATACTATACTATGACTTTTGATGCCATACTATACTATGACTTTTTGATTTTTGATGATACTATGACTTTTTTTTTTTGATGCCATACTATACTATGACTTTTTTTGATTTTGATGCCATACTATACTATGACTTTTTTTGATTTTTGATGCCATACTATACTATGACTTTTTTTTTGACCGTTTTTGATGCCATACTATACTATGACTTTTTTTGATTTTTGATGCCATACTATACTATGACTTTTTTTTGATTTTTGATGCCATACTATACTATGACTTTTTGATGACTTTTGATGCCATACTACTATGACTTTTTTGACCGTTTTTGATGCCATACTATACTATGACTTTTTTTGATTTTTGATGCCATACTATACTATGACTTTTTTGATTTTTGATGCCATACTATACTATGACTTTTTTTGATTTTTGATGCCATACTATACTATGACTTTTTTTGATTTTTGATGCCATACTATACTATGACTTTTTTTGATTTTGATGCCATACTATGACTTTTGATGCCATACTATACTATGACTTTTTTTTTTGATTTTTGATGCCATACTATACTATGACTTTTTTTGACATTTTTGATGCCATACTATACTATGACTTTTTTTTGATTTTTGATGCCATACTATACTATGACTTTTTTTTGATTTTTGATGCCATACTATACTATGACTTTTTTTTTTTGATGACTGATTTTTGCCATACTATACTATGACTTTTTTGACCTTTTGATGCCATACTATACTATGACTTTTTTGATTTTGATGCCATACTATACTATGACTTTTTTTGATTTTTGATGCCATACTATACTATGATTTTTTGATTTTTGATGCCATACTACTATGACTTTTTGATGCCATACTATACTATGACTTTTTTTTGATTTTTGATGCCATACTATACTATGACTTTTTTTTTTTTGATTTGATGCCATACTATACTATGACTTTTTTTTGTTTTTGATGCCATACTATACTATGACTTTTTTTGACCTGCCATACTATACTATGACTTTTTTGATTTTTGATGCCATACTATACTATGACTTTTTTGACTTTTTTGTTTTTGATGCCATACTATACTATGACTTTTTTTGGTGATTTTTGATGCCATACTATACTATGACTTTTTTTTGATTTTTGATGCCATACTATACTATGATTTTTGATGCCATACTATTGACTTTTTGTGACTTTTTTGATTTTTGACATACTATACTATGACTTTTTTGACTTTTTGATATACTATACTATGACTTTTTTTTGTTTTGATGCCATACTATACTATGACTTTTTTGATTTTTGATGCCATACTATACTATGACTTTTTGACCTTTTTGATGCCATACTATACTATGACTTTTGATGCCATACTATACTATGACTGCCATATACTATGACTTTTTTTTTTTGATTTTTGATGCCATACTATACTATGACTTTTTTGACCATTTTTGATGCCATACTATACTATGACTTTTTTTGATTTTTTGATGCCATACTATACTATGACTTTTTTGGTGATTTTTGATGCCATACTATACTATGACTTTTTTTGATTTTTTGATGCCATACTATACTATGACTTTTTTGATTTTTGATGCCATACTATACTATGACTTTTTTTGATTTTTTTTTGATGCCATACTATACTATGACTTTTTTTGTTTTTGATGCCATACTATACTATGACTTTTTTTGATTTTTGATGACTATGATTTTTTTTTGATGCCATACTATACTATGACTTTTTTGTGATTTTTGATGCCATACTATACTATGACTTTTTTTGATTTTTGATGCCATACTATACTATGACTTTTTTTTTTTTTTTGATGCCATACTATACTATGACTTTTTTGACCTTTTTGATGCCATACTATACTATGACTTTTTTTTTTTGATGCCATACTATACTTTTTTTTTTGATGATACTATGACTTTTTTGATTTTTGATGCCATACTATACTATGACTTTTTTTGATTTTGATGCCATACTATACTTATGACTTTTTTTGATTTTTGATGCCATACTATACTATGACTTTTTTTTGATTTTTGATGCCATACTATACTATGATGACATACTATACTATGACTTTTTTTGTTTTGATGTGACTTTTTTTTTTGATGCCATACTATACTATGACTTTTTTTTGATTTTGATGCCATACTATACTATGACTTTTTTTGTTTTTGATGCTATACTATGACTTTTTTACTTTTTTTGGTGTTTTGATGCTATACTATGACTTTTTTTTTTGATGCCATACTATACTATGACTTTTTTGTGATTTTTGATGCCATACTATACTATGACTTTTTTTTTTTGATTTTTGATGCCATACATGACTATGATTTTTTTGATTTTTGACATACTATACTATGACTTTTTTTTTTTTGATGCCATACTATACTATGACTTTTTTTGATTTTTTGATGCCATACTATACTATGACTTTTTTTATGATTTTGATGCCATACTATACTATGACATTTTGATGCTATGATTTTTTGATGCCATACTATACTATGACTTTTTTTTTGATGCCATACTATACTATGACTTTTTTTTGATTTTTGATGCCATACTATACTATGACTTTTTTTTGATTTTTGATGCCATACTATACTATGACTTTTTTGATTTTTGATGCCATACTATACTATGACTTTTTTTGATTTTTGATGCCATACTATACTATGACTTTTTGATTTTGATGCCATACTATACTATGACTTTTTTTGTTTTTGATGCCATACTATACTATGACTTTTTTGATTTTTTGATGCCATACTATACTATGACTTTTTTTGATTTTTTGATGCCATACTATACTATGACTTTTTTTGATTTTGATGCCATACTATACTATGACTTTTTTTGATTTTTGATGCCATACTATACTATGACTTTTTTTGATTTTTGACGCCATACTATACTATGACTTTTTGAGTGACATTTTTGATGCCATACTATACTATGACTTTTTTTGACCATTTTTGATGCCATACTATACTATGACTTTTTTTTTTTGGACGCCTCTATACTATGACTTTTTGACTTTTTGATGCCATAC